>NC_045557.1:12430698-12734448 GCF_009769535.1 Thamnophis elegans | reverse complement strand
CTCTCTCTCTCTCTGTGTGTGTGTGTGTGTGAATCTCTCTATCTCTTCTATCTCTGTATCTTCAGTTGCAAGAAAAAGTATGTGAATCCCTTGGGATTATGTGGAGTTTTGCATGAATTGGGCATAAAATGTGCTCTGAACTTCATCTAAGTCACAACAATAAAAAAACACAGTCTGCTGGCCATAATACTACACAAACATTAGAGCCAAGGTGGCGCAGTGGTTAGGGTGCAGTACTGCAGGCCACTTCAGCTGACTGCTATATGCAGTTCGGCAGTTCAAATCTCACCGGCTCAAGGTTGACTCAGCCTTCCATCCTTCCGAGGTGGGTGAAATGAGGACCCAGACTGGGGGGCGATATGCTGACTCTGTAAACCATTTAGAGAGGGCTGAAAGCTTTATGAAGCGGTATAAGTCTAACTGCTATTGCTATTGCTATTAGATGTTGCCATGGTTTAATTGCACATAACATGTAAAACATTCACAGTGCAGGGAGGAAAAAGTATGTGAGCCCCTAGCCTAACGATTTCTCCAAGAGCTAATTGGAGGCCAGGAGCGAGCCAACTTTGATTCCAATCAGTGTGATGATATGGATGTGTTGCTGACAGCTCTCCTGCCCTTTAAAAAACACCACACCTGTTTTGGGTTTACTGGTTTCAAGAAGCACTGTCTGATGTGAACCATGCCTAGCAGAAAAGAGCTCTCAGAAGACCAACGATCAAGAATTGTTGACTTGCATGAAGCTGGAAAGGGTTTGCAAAAGTATCTTCCAAAAGTCATGATGTTCATGTGTCCACGGTAAGACAGACTGTCTACAAATGGAGAAAGTTTAGCACTCTTGCTACTCTCCCTAGGTGTGGTCGTCCTGTAAAAATGACTGCAAGAGCACAGTGCAGAATGCTTCATGAGGTAAAGAAGAATCCTAGAGGGTCAGCTAAAGACCTACAGAAATCTCTGGCACATGCTAACATTTTTGTTGACACATCTACAATAAGGAAAATATTAAACAAGAATGGAGTACATGGGAAGACACCACGGAGGAAGCCATTGGTGTCCCAAAAAAATATTGCCGCACGTTTGAAGTTTGCAAAAGAGCACCTGGATGTTCCACAGCACTACTGGCAAAATATACTGTGGACAGATGAAACCAAAATTGAGTTGTTTGGGAAAAACACACAACACTATGTGTGGAGAAAAAAAGGCACAGCACACCAACATCAAAAACCTCATCCCCACTGTAAAACATGGCGGAGGGAGCATCATGGTTTGGGGCTGCTTCTGCCTCAGGGCCTGGACGGATGTTGTCATTGATGGGACAATGAATTCCAGGGTTTTCAAGACATTTTGCAGGAAAATGTATGCCATCTGTCCGCCAGCTGAAGCTCCGCAGAGGATGGGTGATGCAACAGGACAATGACCCAAGGCTACAAGTAATTCAACAAAACAATGGCTTCAACAGCACAGAATACGCCCTCTGGAGTGGCCCCAGTCAGAGTCCTTACCTCAACCCGATTGACAATGCTGTGGCATGACCTTAAGAGAGCGATTCACACCAGACATCCCAGAATATTGCTATACTGAAACAGTTTGTGAAGAGGAGTGGTCCACCATTGCTCCAGATTGTTGTGCAGGTGAGATCTGCAACTACAGGAAACGTTTGGTTGAGGTTATTGCTGCCAAAGGAGGGTCAACCAGTTATAAGTCCAATGGTCACATACTTTTTTCCTCCCTGCACTGTGAATGTTTACATGTTATGTGCAATTAAACCATGGCACACATCTAATGTTTGTGTCGTATTATGTTCAGCAGACGTAATGTTTTTCTATTTGTTGTGACTTAGATGAAGTTCATAGCACATTTTAGATCCAATTCATGCAAAACTCCACGTAATCCCAAGGGGTTCACATACTTTTTCTTGCAACTGTATCTATGTGTGTTTTTCTCTTTCTCTCTTCCTCTATACGTAAAAAGGTTGGGCTGGCATATTAGAAGTAAAAGATAGATGAATACCCAGAAATGGTTTAGACCAGTTTTCTCATCCTTGATAACTTTAAGATAGGTGGAATTGAAGTCACCCATCTTAAAGTTGCCAAGGTGGTGAACAGTGCCCTAAAGTGAAGTGTGTTTTCTCCACTCCATAAGGTTGCAAAGCGAAAAAGGCTGCAGGATGCACAGTTGACATTGGAGCTGCACTGAGACATGAACGGTGACCATCTTGTCTTCCCTCTTCTATTGGAGACCACCATCTCCTCCTTCTGACCCTACCTGCCTCCTTCCTTCTCTTCCAGATCCCAAAGTCCTTGGTGCCCCATTACTGCGAGCTGGTTGGTGCCAATACCCAAGCTACGACCCAGCCCGTCCAAATTCCTGCAAAATTGCTGTCAGACGGGCGGTTTCATGGACAACAAGTTTGTGGAAACCAACCTCTTTCTGGAGGAGATCCAGGGAGAGCTGGGGATCACGGTGCCTGTCCACCGAGGTTCGAGGTTCATTTTATTTAATGCCGCCCTATTCCCAACGTGACTCAGGGCGGCGCACAAACCCAAGGAGGGGGGAGGGAAAAAACACAAAAACTACAAAAAGTACAGGGCATTTAAAACAACCAACAGCCACACGATTCGAGAGGGGAAGGGAACTCATCGACCCCAGGCCTGCCGACACAGCCAGGTTTTAACGCTTTTCAGAAGGCCTGGAGAGAGGTGAGGGTCCAAATCTCTGCGGGGAGCTTGTTCCAAAGGGCCGGAGCCGCCACAGAGAAGGCCCTCCACCGAAGGCTCCTGGCCTGTGTCTGGTTGATTTTACGTCTCTCCATGGGGCTAAAGTGTAAAAGGAGGTTTGTTTGTTGGCCAAAGAACTTGGTTCAATCCGGGAACCATTTGAGATTTCAATCTCCATATCTGGAGGTGTTTGCCATTCACACATTATTGCAATAAAATTCAGGAAATCTTTTACTATTTTTTCTGATCTCTTTTACTAAATACGACGTGAATGTGCTGATAGATAGATAGATAGATAGATAGATAGATAGATAGATAGATAGATAGATAGATAGATAGATGATAGATAGATAGATAGATAGATAGATAGATAGAAGATATATTGATAGATAGATAGATAGATAGATAGATAGATAGATAGATAGATGATAGATAGATAGATAGAGAAGATATAGATAGATAGATAGATAGATAGATAGATAGATAGATAGATAGATAGATAGATAGATAGATAGAAGATATATTAGATAGATGGATGGATGGATGATGGATAGCGATGATAGATAGATAGATGATAGATAGATAGATAGATAGATAGATAGATAGATAGATAGATAGATAGATAGATAGATAGATGTAGATAGATAGATGTAGATAGATGACAGATAGGAAAGAGAATGATAGATAGATATAAGATAGATACTGTAGATAGATGATAGATAGATGATAGATAGATAGATAGATAGATAGATAGATAGATAGATAGATAGGAGAGAGAGATAATAAATAGATAGAAGATAGATTAGATAGACAGACTGACTGACTAACTGATTGCTGTAGAATATACAGGCACGAAACCTCAACTTAATGGCCCCCAAAGTTGCTTATTCCAAGAAAAAGGTATTAAATATCCTGCCAGCCTTGTTGAGTGCCGGCTAGATTACGGGGTCTTTCCCACATGGGATCTCTATGGTGGGAATCCTTCTGCAGAACCTGGCTCCAGCTTGGTTGGAGATCTGGTCTGAGTGACCCCTCACCGTCCTTTAATTCCATGCCTCCCCTTTCCCCGAGCTGGAAAGGGTGGGGTGGGGGCAGATTTGAACCCATGACTCTTGGTTACTGCTCCCCCCCCCCCGCAGATTAAGGAGCCGGCTGAGAGGCAGAAGTTTTTTCAAGAACTCAGCGACAATCTGGATACTTTCCCTGAGGATTTCTGTCGTCACAAGGTCCTTCCTCAATTGCTGATGGCCTTTGAGTTTGGTAGTGCGGGCGCCATAATCCTTACCCCGCTCTTTAAGGTAAGCCACTCTCCTCCTTTAGGAGACACCGATTGTGATGACCTGGGGCACGGCGCAGAGATAACACAAACCAAGCAATTCAAACAGCCCTGTCAATTGCTAGCATTGCCATAGTGAGAGAAGGGGGAGGAGCGCATTCCACGCATACTTTCGGCTAAGTCGAATCTCAGATTATGGCAGCAGGTTTGGGAGGGGTGCACCTCATTGGGGAATGTGATTTATGACACAGACTGAGGGGAGGGAAGGAACAGGGTAAAGTTCAGCAATAAATCAAACAAAGCATAGGCTTAACTGCAAACAGATCTTGCCTAATGGTGATCCTAATAAATGACTAGTTTTGCATTGAAACTTGGCTCGATACTCATGAATCAATTAGGGCATTTTTAGGAAACCTGACACCGCCCCTTTATTGCTCCAAATTTCCCCAAACACTCCCATGTTTCTGGCAAGTCCCAGGGCAAAGTGATGACAAACACACATACACACCACACACTCCTCAAGCAACCTCGGGCTGCAAATAGTCCAGCCCAGCATTGTGAGTACCACGACTGCACAGCAATAAATCCAACAGGGCAAGTTGAGGAGTTCAGGAAGCAAAGGAGCACGGCAAGTAATTTCAGAAATCTAGAAAGAATGCAGGAATCCAGGAAAGTTCATCACTCCAGGATTCAGCGTTTATTCCCGACAAATGTCCCTTCCCACAGCGGCTCCTTACATCTCAGTCCCCAGGTGTGCCTTGTGAAGAGGGGTGGGCGCTCTCCTCCTGAGTAGTCCTTGCTCCTTGCCTGTCTGTCATGTTCATCCTGGGATTCCTCCAATTTGGAGACGGATAGGGATTGTGGTCAGGGTACTGAGGCTGTCTTTGTTTCCTTTAAATCTGGCACACCGCTTGCTTCTGCTCTTTGCGATTGGTGACATGCAGGCAACAACACTGCAATTTCTGGTCCAATTAACGTATACTTGTTTAAAAAAATGATTTGCTATTAAATACATTTCTTAGTGCTTATTAAACATCGGGTTGTCTAGATATTTAATTTGCTTAGCAATACAAGTATACATTCTTAATCTCCAACCCTTTTTTTTCCAACCAGTAGTAGAATAAATTCCATGCTTGATAGTATTCTGTGTCTTCTTTCTGTTTAATTTTCAATGTCAATCCATCCATTTCTGCACAATCTAGTATCTTCCTGATTATCTCATCATCTCGTGGTATACCTTCATTTTTCCAGTATTGTGTGAATATAATCCTTGTTGCTGTTAAGACGTGTAATATTAAATACTTTTCTTATCACATTTTTCTGACATTATGCCTAATAAAAACAATTCAGGTTTAAAATCTGCAGGTTTCCCTATTATCTTTTCTAGCCACCTGTGCATCTTTGTCAACATTTTTTTTTTGCTTCAATCAACGTACACTTGAAGATGTCATGGAAGTGTGACAGAACGCAATTCATGTTGCTAGTTTCAATTTTAAAAAATCAAGCCTTTTTCCAACAATAAAATAACAAGATATGTTAAAACAAATAAGCAGACCTTGCTTCATTTGGGCAAAATTTGCTTCATTTGTACATTTGCACATTTGCACAAAGCTTTTTTTATAGTTTAAACTAGCCGATAACCTGGAATTCTCCAGGTATTTATTTATAGGGGGGAAATGTCCGGACCAAATGTAATTTCTAATGTTGGATTTTCCCCCTTACCAGAGGGAGCCCCATGGTGGACTACTGTGGCAACTCCACTGCTGTACAGTAGAAGCCATTTATGGCAGTGCAGTAGAAGCCATTTGAAGGCACAACAGGCTGTATCTTAACAGAACACATTGTGTGTGTGTGTGTGTGTGTGTGTGTGTGTGTGTATGTATATAATGGTTTTTATGTCAGGTAGCACGACTTATTTTAATTGTGATGCTTCTGACACAAAATGAACAACCTGCTGTGTATATTCAAGATGCTTAATTAGAAATCTTCCCTTTCTCTCTCTTTCTCTCTTCCTACTCTGCTTTTCTTTTCCCATTTTCCAGGTGGGGAAATTTCTGAACAGCCAAGAATACCAGCAAAAAATCATCCCTGTGATTGTGAAGATGTTCTCTTCCCCAGATCGGGCCATGAGGATCCGTTTGCTACAACAGGTTGGCGTCCAAATCACAAAGAGTTGCATTTGTGGGTTGTGCATTTGTTATGAGAAAGGACGTAGTTGCGTCCTTGGCTCTTTCTTTAAATCGAGTCCTAGGTTGAGCCCTGCATGAGTTAAGCGGTTGAAATCAACGGGCTTTAAAGAGAAAACATCTGCTGTGAACTCTGTGTAGGCATCAGGAAGGGCATCCGGTCAATAATTGCTCCGCCCCATTCAGTTGCCCCGACTAACCTGAATTAAGGGATGACAGCAGAGTTCCCCAATCTTTCTGGGTTTTTGTCCCGGAGTTGAGAGAGGGGAAGAGGGGATGGTTTAGTGGGAGGGGTAAATGCAAACACCGGTTGTTTGCATGAGCGTGGACCCGAACCCCCGAGGTCCTCGCATGAGGGGGCTGTGTACGAATGCATTGCATGCCCTGACATGCACCGGTTGCAAATAGGCTGTGGCCCACAGGTTGAGGACCTCTGGATTACAGGGGCGTTAAAAAATAATAACGAAGGCAGGCGACAAATACCCTGTTTCCCTGAAATTAAGACCTCCCCGGATAATAAACCCAATTGGGCTTTTGAGTGCATTCGCTAAAATAAGCCCTCGCCCCGAAAACAAGCCCTCCCTGAAAATATTGCAACACAGCAGCAGCCATGAGGTGACCATGCTCGCTGTCTCCTGCACCTCAAAAATAAGATCTCCCCGAAAATAAGGCCAGGCACTTATTTCGGTGGTCAAAGGAGAATAAGACCCTACAAGGCATGGTAAATAAAAAAATTAAACTGTGTGAATGCAGCCCATGGGGTTAGCGCACGGTGTTAGCGCGAACCCGGGGCAAGCGAGAGAGAGAGAAATTGCGGGGGGCTTTTGTACCTCAAGCGCTGACTGACTGCCGGCGTCTCCCCTACAGATGGAGCACTTCATTCAGTACTTGAACGAGCCCACGGTCAACACCCAGATCTTCCCCATGTGGTCCATGGTTTCCTGGACACCAACCCAGCCATTCGGGAGCAGACGGTGAAGGTGAGTTGTTGCAAGGGGTGTGAGAAAGGCCTTGGAAGGCGGGAGGCAAAGATAAGATAAGAGACTGCTTCGCCCTCAGCTGCCTAACGGGTGGAGAAAGAGCGTTTCCCTAGTTTCAGAGGCTGTAAAAGAGACGGTGGGGGGTTCGTACTTTCAGACCTGCAAAATCTTGTTAAGGTAACCTTACACCTAAGCAGAATTAGCTCATCCTGTTGGGTTTCCCGACCAGGAAGACTGCAGTAGTGGGTTTCAGCTCCCGTTGCAATCGGTATGTTGCAGCGGGAGCCGGGCACGCACGCTGTGCACACATGTGCAACCGCCACCTGTGACGCTCCAGCTGCTTGGCGGAGCATCACGCATGCGCCGTTCTCTGTGGTGCATGTGCAGATGCCCCGTTTCCTTCAATATAGGTAAGGAACGAGGGAGGGTAGGCGGGCCGTTCCGGTACGGGGGCTGCTGCTTCTGGCAATCACCGGTACCGCCTGCAACCTACCACTGGAAGACTGACAGATGTCAAGTTCTCTACTTCTTGGGGGGGTGGTCACGGAGCCCCTGACGCCCCACCCTGCCAAATGCGATAAACAGCCATTCATCTGTTGGGAGTCACCATCCCCCAGGGCATGTTTTGGGGTGTGGGTGGCTCTTAAATTCAGGGGAGGGATTGAAAAATTGCAGCAACCGGTTCTCTGCCTGATTACTGGGTGGGCGTGGCCATGCTGGGCATGGCCATGCCTCCTGCACCATTGTGGGGGAGAGTGCCGTTTTCTCCCTCCCCAAACTCCGGAGGCTTTTCTCGAGCCTCCGGGCGAGCAAAAACAGCCTCTCCTGGGCTTCGGGAACTTCCGGGAGAGCCGTTTTTCACCTTCCCAGAGCCTCCGCGCAGACCAAAATGGGCCACGTGAAGACTCCAGGGAGGGGAGGGGAGGGGTGGGTGGGGCCAGCCAGTCCTTGCAACTACCAGTTCAACGAACCAGAGGTAAATTAAGCATCCAGTTTGCCTGAACCTGTGTGAACTGGCTGAATCCCACCCCTGCTTACATTATAATGGGGGGGGGGATGGAAGTGGGAGGGAGGAGGAGCCCGAAGCTGAAGTGGGTGAGGTCATCTATACCCTCCCTTCCGAACCTTTCTTCTTTGGCTGGAAAAAAGACCACAAGGTGATCCCAGTGTCGCTGTCTCTTAATGTCCACCCTGCGTCCAGGGAGTGACTGGGCCTCTTCCTCTAGACTATCCCCACCTCCCAGTATCCCCCACCCTGGGGCCCCTTCTCCCTGCCCTTGTTTGCCCGCCCTACGGCTTCTTGCTAAGGGGCTTCTTGTGTCTCCCGCACAGTCCATGCTGCTCTTGGCGCCCAAGCTGAACGAGGCCAACCTCAATGTGGAACTCATGAAGCACTTCGCTCGTCTCCAGGCCCGCGACGACCAGGGCCCCATTCGCTGCAACACCACCGTATGCCCTGGGCAAGATTGGGCCATACCTCAGTGCCAGCGTGAGTGGGCACGGGTTCAAGGAAGCAGCAGGCGGGGGAGGGGCGACTTTTGGAGCAGGCGGTGGGGAAGCTGGAAAACTTTAGAACAGGGATGTCCAACTGTGGCCATTATAAGACCTGGGGACTTCAACTCCCAGAATTCTGGGAGTTTAACTCCACTGCCCAAGGCTGGCTGGGGAATTCTGGGAGTTGAAGTCCAGAAGTCTTCAAGTGCCCAAGGCTGGACATCCCTGTGTTTTAGAGAGAGTTGGGAAGGAGGATGTGGTAAACTGGACATAGGATCACAGACAGGAAGTCCTCGACTTACAACCGCAATGGGGACTGGAAAATTTGTTGCAGTGCTTAAATAAGGCATCGCAGGACTGCACCTGTGTTTGCTACCTTTTTTGCCAGGGTGTTAAGGGAATCTCTATGGTCATTGAGTGAATCACCATGGTCATTAAGCAAGCTATCACATGATTGTGACTTGGGAAGTTCTCCTTTGACTTAGTTAGCAATGATGCAAATTCTGGACACTGCAAGGTGACAAGTGGCTGAACGGCAGTGATGCTGTATTGGTCGTAAGTGTGAGGACCAGACATCAGTTCTGTTTTTCAGAGCTGTTATTCTGAAAGTCTAGTGACTGGTTATAATTTGAGAATCACCTGTAATATGTGAATGTTCAATGGATTAGATATGAATTAAGATTAGAATGATGAAATGGGAAAGGACCTTAAGAGGTCATTTAGTCCAACCCCCCGCATGTTGCAATACATCTTGTGTGCCACTGTTCTTTGTACCAGTATTAGCCTTAAACGATGGACTCGCTCATATACAGGTAGTGCTTGAGCTCCGACCACAACTGAGCCCACCATTCCTGTTGCTAAGCGAGACAGTTGTTAAGTGAGTTTTTCAACCGTTCTTTCCATGGTTGTTAAGTGAATCATTAAAGTTGTTAAATTAGTAACACGGTTGTGAGTGAATCGTTGAAGTTGTTAAATTAGTAACACGGTTGTGAAGTGAATCTATTCTCCCGCAATGAAATCGCAAAAACAGGAGCGCACGACCCGGGACACGGTGACCGTCATAAATATGAGTCAGTTGCCAAGCCTCTGAATTTTGATCCAGTGACCACGGGGAGGCGGCAAAGGTTGTAAAAACTCTGGAAAACGGTCATAAAGTCATTTTTTTCCCCCAGCGCTGTTGAAACTTTGGATGGTCACTAAATGAACTGTCGTAAGTCGAGGACTCCCTGTGTCAAATACTCCGAGGATTGTCCTTGGGGGAGTAAGAATCCTCCCTCCTTTTTGCTGCAATGTCTTATTCCAGGTGACTCAAACTTGTTTCCGGGATCTTCTCTCTGCAGACAAGGCAAAGCGTGCTGATCTCGGCCTTCAGCCGGGCCACCAAAGACCCCTTTGCCCCCTCGCGGGCGGCCGGGGTCCTGGGCTTCGCCGCCACCCACAACTTCTTCTCCATGAAAGAGTGCGCCTTCAAAATCCTGCCGGTGCTGTGCACCTTGACGGTGGACTCTGAAAAAACTGTCCGGGACCAGGTGAGGTGAGGGGTGGCGTGGGGTGTGGTGGTGGTGGGGGAAACTCCCCCTGGGGGGTTTCTGAAGGGAGGGCAGAGAATGACGTCCACGGGGGAAGCAGGTCAAGTTGAGGGATCCTGGGTGCTCCTCTGAGCTTGGTTGTTTTCTTGCAGGCATTTCATTACCAACCTAGCTAACATCATCAGTGCTTGTAAGGAGTGCTGTTTTGCTGTTACTCCTTAGAAGCACTGATGATGTGATAGTGAAAGAAACGTTTGCAAGAAAACAAGCAAGCTTAGAGAGCACCAAGGCCCCCACAGTCCTTTCCTCCTCCTCCTCCTCCTCCTCCTCTCTGCACACTCAACTCCCTTCTAGCACTGATGATGTTATCTAGTTGGGGTCATGAAATGTCTGCAAGAAAACAGCCAAGCACAGAGAGCACCAAGGACCCCACAATCCTCTCCTCCTCCTCCTTTTCCTCAACCCCACATCCCTTTTAGCACTGATGATGTTACCTAGGTTGGCAATGAAACGCCTGCATGAAAACAAGCAAGCTCAGAGAGCGCCAAGGATGCCTCGTTTTCAACCCTGAGCTCCAAATATTGTCCTCTGTTGGCAGACCCAGTTCCCCCATTCAGTTTGCTCCGTCCTAGCCTCATATTGCACAGGTGCACCCCTGTAGGAAGGTGCTTTTCCACCAGGTGAATCTCTGCCCTACAGGTGTGCCCTTGAGCGATCCGAGGGAAGGACGCCAGGATGCCCAGGGTTACTGAGAAGGTGGGGTAGGAATGGAATAAAAATGAAAATAAAATAAAATGCCCGTATCTTTTGGTGCATTGGAGCCACAAATTAAAAGAGGTGGCTTTTGATAGAATAAAAAGCAGTCCTCGACTTACGACCATAATTAGGGCTGGAACTTCTGTTACTAAGCAGTGTGGTTGTTCATGCCCGAAGCCTGACCTTTTTTTTTTGCCACAGTCGTTAAGTGAATCCAGCTTCTTCCACCATTGACTTTGCTTCCTGGAATGGCCGTAAGTCGCTTTTTCAGTGCCGTTGCAACATTGAACTGTCACTAAATGAATGGCCGTAAGTCGAGGACTACCTCTAGTTTGCAGAGCTGTGGGGGAAGCTTTTGGTTGGGTTGGCCTTTAAAAAACAAACAAACACGTGTCTCTTTCTTTGCTCTTTTTCCTCAGGCCTTCAAAGCCATCCGCAGCTTCATGACTAAACTGGAGACCGTGTCCGAAGATCCTGACCAGCTCTCAGAACTCGGTGAGACCATCCTGACAACCAATAGGAGCCAAAGAGTCGGGTTTGGACGTCGGGCCTGGTTGTTTGACTAAACCAGGGTCAGCAACTGGCAGCCCAGGATTGTGTGCCCGGCTTGGCCCACTTTGCAAACCCCACCCCCTCTTCCTGCTTTGAGCTCTGGCCACACCTCCTGCTTAGGATGCGAGGCCCCGCCCAAGATATTTGGGCTTTGTGGATCTGGTTTGCTGGAATCATAGAGTTCTAGGGCTGGAAGGGACCTTGGGGGGGGGTCTCCAATGCTGGCTGGGGAATTCTGGGAGTTGAAGTCCACGCGTCTTAAAAGTTGCCAAGTTTTATTTATTTATTTTATTTTATTTAGTTTGTCAAACATGTACAGGACAGCAGGTATAAATATAAACATCATGGACATGAACGAAAGAAATGAATACAAATCAATGGGGACAGTGGGACAGAGACCATGGGCACACTGATGCGCTTATGCGCCCCCTTTACACACCTCTTAGGAATGGGGTGAGGTCCACAGCAGACCACTTAAGGTGGAAGCTGTGGGAGTTTGAGACTGTAACAACAGGAGGTAAATTGCTGGGAGGCAGAGGCCAAAGGGTGGGGGTGGGGCTACATTCAGTGTATAAGACGCACTTTTAGGGAGGAAAAAGGTGCATCTTATACTCCAAAATACGGTAATATATTAGAATTTTAACCAAAAAAACCCTTTGTTAGCAAAAGAAAGAAGAAAGGACATTCCTGACGTTACAGCGGTGTGACTTGAACCCAGGACCCTGCCCTTTTCTGTCTCTCTCTCTTTAGAAAAAGATGTCCAGGCTGCGTCCATCAGTCCCGGGTGGGCTCTCAGCAGCCAGTTGGGCCGGCTGGGCTGTGACGGGGGTCTCGTCGCTGACGTCGAAGCTGATCCGGACGAACGCTGGGGCCACGCCGGGGGCAGAGCAGGCGGCCGAGGACGCCCCCGTCAAGAAGCCGACGGAGCCCCCCAAACCAGGTCGGTGGGGCTGCTAAGCCACCCTGGGGAGCCTCCTAATTTAGCCAGGCTTCGAATGCTGAGGAGGCCTAAGGAAGGCCTGGTCTGGATTAGATGGGCTGTGTGAAAGGGGCCAGTTTTGCAATACAGGGAGAACCATTCGTTTAGTCACTGTTCAGAGTTATGATGGCATTGGAAAACAGGACTTGTGGCCACTTTTCACAGAATTACGGCCATTGCAGCCCACACCCCGTGGTCACGTGGTCAGAATCTGGGCGCTGGGCAACTGCTTCGTATTTATGATGGTCGCAGGGTCTCCCAGGGACCCTTTTGCCACCTTCTGACAGGCAATGTCAATGGGGAAGTCAGATTCATTTAACAACCATGTCTCTGACTTAATAATTGCAGTGTTTCACTTAACGACCATGGCAAGAAAGGTCGTAAAATGGGGTAACTTCCTTAACAACTCTCCTTGCTTAGCAATGGAAGTTTGGGGCTCAATTGTTGTCATAGGTTGAGGACTACCTGTATATTTAAAACATTTATGTATCATCCATCCATCCATCCATCCATCCATCCAACCAACCAACCAACCAACCAACCAACCAACCAACCAACCAACCAACCAACCATCTATCTATCTATCATCCAATCATCAGTCTATTATCTATGTATCTGTCAACATCTATTATCTATATGCATCTTTCTATATCTAGCTATCGATCTATCTATCTATCTATCTATCTATCTATCTATCTATCTATCTATCTATCTATCTATCTATCTACCTACCTACCTACCTACCTACCTACCTACCTACCTACCTACCTACCTACCTACCTACCCTACGTATCCATCCTAACAATCCATTCATCCATCCCTATCTGTCTGTCTGTCTATCTATCCCTATTATGTATGTATGTGTCAACATTTATTATCTATGTATATCATCTATTTCTATTGTCATCCATCCATCCCTATCTGTCTGTCTAATCTATATATATATCTATAATCTATGTATCTGTCAACATTTATTATCTATGTATATCATCTATATCTGTCTGTCTGTTATCTATGCATATCATCTATCTCTATTGTCATCCATCCATCCATCCATCCTTATCTATCTATCTATCTATCTATCCTAATCTATATATCTCTATTATCTATGTATGTGTTAACATTTATTATCTACGTATATCATCTATCTCTATTGTCATCCATATCTATCTATCTATCTATCTATCTATCTATCTATCTATCTATCTATCTATCTATCTATCTATCTATCTATCATCTATCCTAATCTATATATCTCTATTATCTATGTATCTGTTAGCATTTATTATCTATGTATATCATCTATTTCTATTGTTATCCATTCATATCTATCTATCTATCTATCTATCTATCTATCTATCTATCATCTATCTATCTATCCTATATATCTCTATTATCTATGTATTTGTTAACATTTATTATCTATGTATATCATCTATCTCTATTGTTATCCATCTGTCTGTCCATCCATCCCTGCGGTCTGTCTGCCTGTCTGTCTGTCATCTATCTCTAAAACATTTATCTATATTTGTCTCTCTGTCTTCCTATCTACCTCTTTCTAAACATTGATCTCCCTGTATACCTCTAGGCACCGGGGGCCCTCCTGCTTCCGAGGAGAGCAGCTCCCAGCCCTCCAGCGGGTGGGACGTGGAGGAGGAGGTGGGGGAGAGGAGAGTGCGGCTGACCAGTGGGATGATGAAGGACTGGAGCAGCTTGGAGGTAAAAGGTCACCGCGCGGGGGGTGGGGGGAGGTTAAACTGCCTCTTGGCCAGAGAGTAGAGATGGATCAGAGATGGCAGATCAGCACATTCATTTGCAGGCAGTCCTTGACTTAACCACCATTTGTGTAGTTGTGTGTGTGTTTGAAGTTACAACAGCATTGAAGGGACTTATGGCTGTTTTCACAGTTGAATATGTTCTGTAAATAAATTAATAGATGATAGATAGATGGATGATAGACAGACAGACAGAACCAGACAGAAAAATGATATATGATAGACACAGAGATAGCTAGATGGACATAGATGGAAGAGATAGAGAGAGAGAGAGAGATGGAGATAGATAGATGGAGATAGATAGATAGATAGATAGATAGATAGATAGATAGATAGATAGATAGATAGATAGATAGCGATAGATAGATAGCAATAGATAGATAGATAGATAGATAGATAGATAGATAGATAGATAGCAATAGATAGATAGATAGATAGATAGATAGATAGATAGCGATAGATAGATAGATGATAGATAGATAGATAGATAGATACAGACAGACAGACAGACAGAAAGAAAGAAAAATGATATATGATAGACACAGATAGCTAGGTGGATATAGAAGAGATAGATATAGATAGATGGATAGATAATAGATAGACAGACAGACAGACAGAGACACAGACAGAAAAATGATATATATTAGGCGGACGGACGGCGGATGGACGGACGGACAGACAGACAGACAGATAGAAGGTAGATAGGTAGGTAGAAAATGATATATCATAGACAGACAGACGGATGGATGGATAGATATAGATAGAAGGTAGGTAGGTAAGTAGAAAAAGGATATGATAGACAGACAGATAAATATAGGTAGGTAGGTAGGTAGGTAGATGATAGATAGATAGATAGATAGATAGATAGATAGATAGATAGATAGATAGATAGATAGAAAAGAAAGAAAGAAAAATGATATATGACAGACAGATAGATGGATAGATATAGATACAAGGAAGGTAGGTGGGTAGAAAGAGAGGGGGGGTATGGGAGTGAGGTTTTAGAGATGAGAGAGAGATGGACAGGTGTTTGAGAGATGATAGTTGGGTAGATAGGTAGGTAGGTATGAGAGATAGAGATGGATAGGAGAGGGAGGGGGGAGGGAGGGAGGGAGAGGTTTTGGAAGGGAATGGCAACTGAACTGCAGTGGCTGTGAGTTCTGGACAACTGAATGTCCCATTTTCCCTTTGTGCCAACAGCAAGAAACGGAGCAGGCGAAGGGGCAGCCCAGCCCAGACGACTGGAACAGCCCCGGCTGGTCAGAACCAGCCCAGACCTTCGGCAGTCGGACAGTAAGTCTGTTTCAGGCTGCCTCAACTGACTCCCTGCTTCCCTGCCTTGGCTCCTTCATTTTCCATCAGCGTAGTTAGAAGGACATACCAGCAGGTGGCAGAGTGGACTGGTCTTGCTCAGGGTTCAGGAGATTGGGATTGGGATGGAGGGCCACATGGTGAGCCCTAGCAGTAGGCTCGACTGGGAAGTACAAAAAAACATCCCGTGGGAAAACCAGAGAGCGTGTGTAAAAACTTCCAGGATGGGTCAAGGTCAGCCCCAAAGAATTAGCTTGGCTTGGAGGTCATTTTTGTTAGTTGGGGGACATTGTGGGGGGGGAGCATAACAAGGCACCTGTGGGGCTAGCGTCCCCCTCAAACTCTGGAAACGATACAGAAAAATCCCCTTCTTTCTTTGCTCCAGACGTTTCTGCTCTTTCATGAGGACTAGAAACTTCCCGCCTTAACGTTTCTCTAGATTTTGCACAGACGGGGCTTTTGCTTTCCGTTTCGTAGGTTACGACCACAGCCTCCGACAGGCAGGACTCCGACTGGAGCAGCTCTGCCTGGGATCTGGAGCCGTCCTGGAGCCCCAAAAAGGGAGCAGCTACCCCCACGGACCCTCCCCCCGCCAGCCTCGGCACCAAAGCCCCTGCAGCCCACCAGGACTTCAAACCGGCGAGCGATTATAACTGGGGGAGTGCGGGCTCCGGGGACAAATCCGACCCGTTTTCCTGTCTGGTTGGGAAGCCGACACCAGAGAGGCAGGTGCGTGGCGGCTCTGGGGTCGCAGCCTGTATTGGGTGGATTAAACCATGGTTAGCTTCATCATGGATTGTCGCTAAATGAATCGAGGACTGCTGAAAGTGGCATCAGCGAAGGAAACAGAGGCTTGTTATCACCTTGCTCTGAGCCAGAAAGTGTCTGGGAGGTTTAATAGACTTGTTGGCTGGGCTCACTTAACACATGTAGTAGTTAGTTAGAGACAGATAAACAGAGTTGGAAGGTACCTTGGAGGTCATCTAGTCCAACCCCCTGCCAAGCAGGAGACCCTACACCCTTTCTGATAGGTGGCAGTCCAGTCTCCTCTTGAGAGCTCCAGGGATGAAGCTCCCACAACTTCCGAAGGCAAATTCTCTTCCATGGGTTGATTGTTCTTCCACCTTATTTCCAGGCTGAATCTCTCCTTGGTCAGTTTCCATCCATTCTTCCTTCTCTGGCCTTCAGGGGCTTTGGAGAATAGCTTGACCCCCTAACTCCTCTCTGGGGCAGCCCCTCAAATATTGGAAGATGCTCTCCTGTCTCCCCTGGTCCTTCTCTTCTCTAGATTAGCCAGGCCCAGTTCCTGCAACCGTCCATCGTAGGTTTTAGCCTCCAGTCCCCTCATCATCCTGGTTGCTCTTCTCTGCCCTCTTTCTAGAGTCTCAACGTCCTTTTTATAGTCTGGGGACCAAAACTGGATGCAGGACTCCAGGTGTGGCCTTCCTAAGGCTTTACAGAGTGGTATTAGGACCTCCCTTGATCTTGACTGTATCCCTCTGTTAATGCAGTTTAGGATTGCGTTGGCTTTTTTGGCTGCTGGCTCCTATTTAGCTGGTTGTCCACTAAGACTCCAAGATGCCTCTCCCAGTCACTGCTATTAAGCCTGGTTCCACCCAGTCTCTATATGTTTGGTCAGTTACTTTGAAGGAAGTATTTCAACACTTCATGAACCAGGTTTTCATCTTAAGCCCATCATCATCCATCTGTTTGGATGTGCCTATTCCATGAATGTAACCATGGTGTCTGGTTAATCCTGGTTTAGCATGTAGCTTCATCAGCCTCTTTTGTGAAGTTAGCCATGGGGGTTAGTAAACCCAGTTTCATTGCGTTGTGTGATGTTTGGATGCAGGCCGTTGAGTTTCATTCAGCAGGCTCTGGTTAAACTACTCCATGTGGGAACCTAGGCAGTGAATATCTTGGATGTCTGGATAAGATAGGGGTTAAAATGCACTTTTTGCTGAACCACAGGGTGTTCTGAGCTCCCCAAACACAACCAACCCTCTGTAATTGAAGCAATAATTCCTTTATTAGGAGCAAAACGTTTCTCTCTCATTGTCTGCCCCATCTATTCACCTCCACCCCCTGCCTTTGATCCCCAGAGCTCGTGTGGGGCTTCGCTAGCAGCAGTGGCTCTTCTGTCCCAAGGACCAGCCCATAGATTTCCATTGCTCTCCTCTCCTCTGCCCCATCTATTCACCTCCGCCCCCTGCCTTTGATCCCCAGAGCTCGGGTGGGGCTTCGCTAGCAGCAGTGGCTCTTCTGTCCCAAGGACCAGCCCATAGATTTCCATTGCTCTCCTCTCCTCTGCCCCATCTATTCACCTCCACCCCCTGCCTTTGATCCCCAGAGCTCGGGTGGGGCTTCGCTAGCAGCGGTGGCTCTTCTGTCCCAAGGACCAGCCCATAGATTTCCATTGCTCTCCTCTCCTCTGCCCCATCTATTCACCTCCGCCCCTGCCTTTGATCCCCAGAGCTCGGGTGGGGCTTCGCTAGCAGCGGTGGCGCTTCTGTCCCAAGGACCAGCCCATAGATTTCCATTGCTCTCCTCTCCTCTGCCCCATCTATTCACCTCCGCCCCCTGCCTTTGATCCCCAGAGCTCGGGTGGGGCTTCGCTAGCAGCGGTGGCTCTTCTGTCCCAAGGACCAGCCCATAGATTTCCATTGCTCTCCTCTCCTCTGCCCCATCTATTCACCTCCGCCCCCTGCCTTTGATCCCCAGAGCTCGGGTGGGGCTTCGCTAGCAGCGGTGGCTCTTCTGTCCCAAGGACCAGCCCATAGATTTCCATTGCTCTCCTCTCCTCTGCCCCATCTATTCACCTCCGCCCCCTGCCTTTGATCCCCAGAGCTCGGGTGGGGCTTCGCTTGCAGCAGTGGCTCTTCTGTCCCAAGGACCAGCCCATAGATTTCCATTGCTCTCCTCTCCTCTGCCCCATCTATTCACCTCCGCCCCCTGCCTTTGATCCCCAGAGCTCGGGTGGGGCTTCGCTAGCAGCAGTGGCTCTTCTGTCCCAAGGACCAGCCCATAGATTTCCATTGCTCTCCTCTCCTCTGCCCCATCTATTCACCTCCGCCCCCTGCCTTTGATCCCCAGAGCTCGGGTGGGGCTTCGCTAGCAGCGGTGGCTCTTCCGTCCCAAGGACCGGCCCATAGATTTCCACTGCTCTCCTCTCCTAACCCTAACCCTGAGTCCCACCCCGCCTCCTCTTCTGATTTGGTGCTGGAGGGGCCGCAGCTGACAGGCCACAACACAGGGACTAGAAACATGAGAATGCAACTTCTTCTCCTCCTAAAGATTGACCGGATCGCAACCACATCCTGAACCTCCCTGTTGTAGGGTGGTTCAAATGCCAAGCCAGCCTTTACACTCATATATTCTGTGCTTCTTTAGAAAAATTCCGATGCCCTCCGTGATTGGACCTTTGAGGAAAACTGGGCCACACTGGACTCCGATCAAGGTACGGTTCCTCCCCATCTGTGTATTTACCCATGTCATCCTCAACGTACGACCTCAACGGAGCCCAAACGTTTTCTCCTTGAGACATTTGTTAAGTGAGTTTTGCTGTTTTAGCAATAGCACTTAAACTTATATACCGCTTCACAGTGCTTTCCAGCCCTCTCTAAGTGGTTTACAGAGTCAGCCTCTTGCCCCCCGACAATCTGGGTCCTCATTTTACCCACCTCGGAAGGACGGAAGGCTGAGTCAACCTTTAGGAGGAAGAAAGGAAGGAAGGAAGGAAGGAAGGAAGGGCAATAGCAGTAGCACCTAGACTTATATACCACTTCACAGAGCTTTTACAGCCCCCTGTAAGTGGTTTACAGAGTCAGCCTATTTGCCCCCAACAATCTGGGTCCTCATTTTACCCCCCTCGGAAGGACGGAAGGCTGAGTCAACCTTGAACTGGTCAGGATCGAACTGCTGGCAGTGGGCAGAATTAGCCTGCAGTACTCCATCCTAACCACTACGCCACCAAGATCTTTCTTGCCACCATTATTAAGTGAATCAGTGCAGTTGTCAAATTAGCCACAAGGTTGTTAAGTGGATCTGGCTTCCCCATTGACTTTGCTTGTCGGAAAGTCACAAAAGATGTCTCCATGACCCCCGAACACTGCAACTGTCAGTTTCTGCACCGGAGACAAATTCTTTGTGTGTCTAATCACACTTGGGCAAATAAAGTATTCAACTGAATTCAATTCAGTTCAGTTCAGTTGAATTCAGTTCAGTTCAGTTGAATTATAGCAATAGCAATAGCAGTTAGACTTATATACCGCTTCACAGTGCTTTTACAGCCTTCTCTAAGCGGTTTACGGAGTCAGCATATCGCCCCCACAATCTGGGTCCTCATTTTACCCACCTCGGAAGGATGGAAGGCTGAGTCAACCTTGAGCCGGTGAGATTTGAACCGCCGAACTGCAACTAAGCAGTCAGCTGAAGTGGCCTGCAGTACTGCACCCTAATCACTGCGCCCTCTCGGCTCCCTCAGTTCAGTTCAATTGAATTCAGTTCAGTTCAGTTGAATTCAGTTCAATTCGATTGAGTTCAGTTCAGTTCAGTCCAATTGAATTCATTTCAGTTCAACTGAATTCAGTTCAATTGAATTCAGTTCAATTCGATTGAGTTCAATTCAGTTCAGTCCAATTGAATTCAGTTCAGTTCAACTGAATTCAGTTCAATTGAATTCAGTTCAATTCGATTGAGTTCAATTCAGTTCAGTCCAATTGAATTCAGTTCAGTTCAACTGAATTCAGTTCAATTGAATTCAGTTCAATTCGATTGAGTTCAATTCAGTTCAGTCCAATTGAATTCAGTTCAGTCCAACTGAATTCAGTTCAATTCGATTGAGTTCAATTCAGTTCAGTCCAATTGAATTCAGTTCAGTTCAACTGAATTCAGTTCAATTCGATTGAGTTCAATTCAGTTCAGTCCAATTGAATTCAGTTCAGTTCAACTGAATTCAGTTCAATTGAATTTAGTTCAGTTCAGTTCAATTTAGTTCAATTCAGTTCAATTGAATTCAGTTCAGGTGAATTCAGTTCAGTTCAATTGAATTGAGTTCAGTTTACTTGAATTGAATTCAGTTCAGTACAGCCGAATGCAATTCAGAAGGACTCATCAGCCACCCAGCCACTTTCTCTTTCTTTCCCGGATCTCCAGGTCCCAGCAAGACAGAGCTGGCCCGGAAGAAACGGGAAGAGAGGCGCCAGGAAATAGAAGCCCGGCGAGCCGAGAAGAAGGCGGCCAAGGGACCCATGAAGTTGGGGGTCAGGAAATTGGAGTGACACTCCTGCCCCACCACGCCCTCTTCTTTTCTCCTCCTCCTCTTCCTCCCAGCGTTGGACACAGCTGGAGGCCTTCAAAGAGACGGCGAGAAGGAGGCGAAGCGTCTATAACTCTGGTTCCCCAACCCGGTTTTGAAACGTGGTGGGAAAACCGGGGTCCCCTCCATCCGGTCTTGCTCGGCGTGGGGGCCGCCACCCACACAGCCAGGCCCACCTGCCTCATCACACCTTCCTTTGCAACCTGCTGGCCGATTTCTCTGGTTTCAGATAGTTAAAACGTAGACTTCTGGAAGCCTTGGGGTTGTGGGTGTGTGTGTGTGTTGGCTCCGTCACCCGGTCGCTGGGCAAAAGAAATGGAGACTTTTGCGCGGAGGCAAAGGACCAGGCGGAAGTGTGCGTGGGTGTGCACAGGTGTTAATCCGTGCCTGTGCCATCAGCTGACACGGAGGCAGAGAAACAAATTATGAATGAAAAGCTGTGAGAGGATTCCCACGGACCCTTGCCAAGTCTTTTCTCTTTTTTTCTCTGTTTCTGTGTCTCTTTATCTATCTGTCCTTCTTTCTGACTCGCTCTCTCTCTCTCTGTCTACTTCTGCTTTTCACTCTTTTCTATTTTTCACTCTCTTTCTGTCTCTCTCTCTCTGTTTCTCTTCATGTATTTCTTTCTGTCTTCCCTATTTTTCACTCTGTCTTTCTTTGTGTCTTTCTCTCTCTCTGTATATTATCTCTATTTTTCACTTTTACTCTGTTTTTCACTGTCTCTCTCTCTCTTTCTGTTTCTTTCTCACTGTATTTCTTTCTGTCTGCCTTTGTCTCTCTCTCTGTCTTTTCTCTATTCTCACTGTCTCTCTGTCTGCCTCTTTCTGTGTTCCTCTGTCTGTCTGTCTCTGTCTCTCTTCTCACTGTCTTTCTCTTTCTGTCTCTCTCTCTCTCTCTGTGTTTCTGTCTTTCTCTTCCCCCCCCCTCTGGTTTGCACATGCACACCAAACACTTGCCTTCGCTCGGCATAGCAAACTTGGTTAAAACGTGGCTTAATCCTTCAGTGGCAAGTATGAAGTGCCACAGCCTTGGTGCGATAGTTTGTAAATCTGGAAAACGGGTTAATTCCAATAAGGAAAAAGTGATGCATTTCCCTTCATCCCCTACAGACGTAAAGCTTGCAATTTGGCTGGTTTTCGGCAACCAAGGTGTGTGTGTATGATGGTGGGGGAGGCATATTTTGGTTTTCTCCCTCGGGGCTACTGAGAATTATGGCTGGAGGGGAGCGGGGGCAGCAACAAGAATCTCAATCCCTCTGGTGTTTTTTTTTCTTCTTCCTTTTAGTAAAATAGCTTGCAAACAACTCCAGGAGATGGTTCGGTGCAATTATTTTTACTGCTTTTACAACCTGGTTGGAAAGTACACATTTCATTCAGAAGTCTGGGCTGAAACCAGGCTGGGAAAAAACATCCTCAACCTCTCAAGTTACTTCGGAATTATTTCAAGGAACATTAATGTAATATATATATATATATAATGTGCATTCACCCAGAGGTTAAACCTCGTCCTGTTTAGGATATGGCTGGAAATAGCTTAGCTTTTTTTTTTTTTAAGTGAACATTAAAAAGGTTCTTTAAAAGTGTCCTGGCCAAATGGTTATCTGTGCAACAAGCAGGACAGGGAACAATTGGTGTCAGGAGTGGGATCCACAAAGCAGCCGTTCCTGTTTCCTCCAAGGAATCTCCTGGGGGGGGGGTAGTGAAGGAGGGACATGGATCCACTGTCCCCCACCGTTGGACTAAGTGCAGCAAAGGTGCGGCTTTCCTGCAGCAGACCCAGAGTCCGGCTCCTGCCCCGTCCTTCCTCTCCTCGCCTCCTTCCCTAGATAACAAGAAGCAGGCAGCCTCAAAGGAGCTGGATGTTCAGTGGCAAAACTGGCACCGGGGTCTTGTTTCAGGTGTGGCGTTGTGGTTGGGCACCGAAAGCCCTTCCTGTCATGTGGTGCTGGTGCTCCTTGGGCTGGACGGGAGACTGGAATCCGAGACCTGCTATTGGGGGGAAAAGCGGAGATTGTTGCAGTGTTTTAGAGATGAAACTCCAACAGAAACGGAATAACAGAGTTGGAAGGGACCTTGGAGGTCTTCTAGCCCAACCCCTTTGCTCAAGCAGGAGATCTTTAGAGAATAACAAGAATTGGAAGGGACCTTGGAGGTCTTCTAGTCCAGCCCCTTTGCGGGAAAAAGGTGCATCTCGTACTCCGAAAATTACGGTACTTCATCTGATCTTGATTCCGTCCCTGTTAACGCAGCCTAGGATTGGCGTTGGCTTTTTTTAGCAGCTCCGTTCAACCAATGCAAACGCACATGGGACATGTCAACAAGTACTACGACCACCCTATAAAGTAGTGATGCTGAACCTTTTCGGCACTGAGTGCCAAAAAGGCAGCGCACAGGCGTGCGGGTAGCACCAAGTGCAGAAAAGGGAGCACTTCGTGCACTAGGAAGAGGAGTTGCTTAGGCGGCATGTGCATGCCGGAAAATGTGCTTCTGGTTACGGTGCGCACATGCGCACCAGCCGGCAAGTCCTCCGGTTACTGTCGCACATGTTCACACGCCAATCTCCTGGCCAGCACACAGGCTTACGCTGGAAAATGGAAGACTGGCTGTTCCACTTTCCGGCCCTGCTACACACGTAAAGGCCAGCTGATCATCACATGCACATGCGCACCAGAAACCCAGAAGAGGAACAGCAATACTGCACATGCCAGTCAACATGACTCTGTGTGCCACTTCGGCCATGTGTGCCATAGGTTCACCATCATGGCTGTCAAGCCTTAATAAGGCCACACCTAGAGTCCTGCATCCAGTTTTGGTTCCCAGATTCTAAACAAGACGTTGAGATTCTAGAAAGAGGGCAGAGAAGAGCAACCAGGATGATGAGGGGACTGGAGGCTCAAACATCCGATGGACGGTTGCAGGAACTGGGCCTGGCTAGTCTAGGGAAGAGAAGGACCAGGGGAGACAGGAGAGCATCTTCCAATATTTGAGGGGCTGCCCCAGAGAGGAGGAAGGGGGTCAAGCTATTCTCAAGGCACCCGAAGGCCAGAGAAGGAAGAATGGATGGAAACTGACCAAGGAGAGATTCAACCTGGAAATAAGGAGGAATTTCCTGACAATCAACCCATGGAAGAGAAGTTGCCTTCGGAAGTTGAGGGAGCTTCATCCCTGGAGGCTTTCAAGAAGAGACTGGACTGCCCTCTGTCAGAAATGACGTAGGGTCTCCTGCTTGGGTGGGGGGTTGGACTAGATGACCTCTATGGTCCCTTCCAACTGTTCATCTAAATCTTAAAGACACACACACACCCCCAGTTCCACACTCACAGCCTCCGTTTTTGCTCTCGCTTACCTCTCCCAGTGACGAAAGGCCAGAGAAGAACGACTGTGGAGACACGGAAGAATTCTCAGAGATTGAACTGGCTGACTGGAGTCTTACTGTGAAACGAGAAAATGGGGAAGACAATTAGCAAGAGACTGGAGCTGCAGGGGATGTTTTCTTCCAAGCGAGGCCCTTGGTGAGTGGACTTCAATTCCCACAATCTCCCTGCGATCATGGCTACCGTTGAGAATTCTGGGATTTGAAGTCCATGCAGATGGAAGACCACACCTGTAATGTTAGTGAATGAACGAGTTTTTCATGCTTACGACTGCTTCAGTGTCCTTACGGTCACGCGGTCAAAATTCAAGCGCTTGGCAACAGGCTCGTATTTATGCCGGTCCCCTTTTGCGATCTTCTGACAAGCCAAGTCCGGGGGGGAGCCGGATTCACTTAACGACCGTGTGACTAACAAACTGCAGTGGTTCACTTAAGCACAGTGGCAAGAAAGGTCACGAAATGGGGCAAAACTCACTTAGCCACAGAAAGTTTGGGCTCAATTGTGGTCGTAAGTCGAGGACTACCCGTACTCCCCACCCTGCTGCTCAAGGGCCCCTTAAAAGCCCCTCCACACACATTCCCAAGTGGCTCTTGTTTCCCTGGGTTCTTCTTACATGAGGAAACAGACCCCAAAGGGGTCCCATTTTGGCCCTCGGGTGATGGCCGTCGCATCTCGGAGAGGCTGCTGCAGCGCATTCGGACTTCGGCCTCCCTCTTCTTCTCTTCCTGCGCCTGGAAATGGGGTTAAGAAGTGGGATAATGTCAGGGTTCCAAATAGCACCCAAAATTAAACCAGAGTCCAAGGCAAAGGATTCCTCTAAGTTCCAATTGATTAAAAGAGCCATGTTGGCACATCGGGGGAAACCCGAATCTGAAAGCTTCCTGGTTTTCCCCACCCAGTTGAAAGTTCAAGATCTTGCCCCCCACACCCACAAGTCCATCCCATGGTCCTATCTTCCACTGCCACACTGGCAGTTCCACCCATCTACATCCAGCCAGGTGCAGGAACAAAAGAGACCTTGACTTTCTAAGAAGAATGTTGTTATGGCTACATATCATCTAACTCCTTACAATTCCCCCCTCCCATTTTCCCACCATAGAAAATGCATAGTAGAATACTAGAAGGTGTGGCAGGCCAAAGACCCACAAGAAAAGATGGCTGCAGGCCTGACAGGTGGAGAATAAACAAATGTATGTTGGAAAGACTCCTGACTGAATTATCTACAGCAGCAGGTTAAGAAATGCCCAATTCTTGCATTCAGAATAACCATAATTTTAAGATCAAACAATCGCAATCAATCACAGAAGGATCTTGATAAAACTTGAACATTGGGCACCATTGAAATTCAATGGTGAAAAAAGGAAGGTTCTACACTTAGGCAAGAAAAACGAAATGCACAGGTACAGTATATGTAGTACCTTGCTCAATAGTAGTAACTGAGAGAGGGATCTTGGAATCCTAGTGGACAACCATCTAAATAGGAGCCAGCCGTGTGCAGCAGCTGCCCAAAAAGCCAACCCAGTTCTAGGCTGCATAAAAAGAGGAATAGAATCAAGATCATGTGAAGTATTAATACCACTTTACAAGGCCTTGGGAAGGCCACACTTGGAATACTGCATTTAGTTTTGTCCGCCATGATGTAGAAAAGATGTGGAGACTCTAGAAAGAGTGCAGAGAAGAGCAGCAAAGAGGATTAGGGGACTGGAGACTAGTTGCAGGAACTGGGTATCTCTAGCAGAGGTGGGTTCCTACCAGTTCGCACCTATTCGGTAGAACCGATTTGTCAAATCTACTGAACCGGTTAGAAGAGGTTCCATCAGTGGACCCAGAAAGCAGGCCACACCTACAGAAGAAGTTCCAAAATATTTTGAAACCCACCACTGATCTCTAGGTTAATGAAAAGAAGGACTAGGGGAGACATGATAGCAGTGTTCCAATATCTCAGGGGCTGCCCCAAAGAAGAGGGAGTCAAACTATTCTCCAAGGCACCTGAGGGTAGAACAAGAAACAATGGGTGGAAACTAATCAAGGAGAGAAGCAACTTAGAACTAAGGAGAAATTTTCTGACAGAACAATTAATCAGTGGAACAGAAGTTGCCTCCAGAAGTTGTGAATGCCCCAACACTGGAAATCTTTAAGAAGAGGTTGGATAGCCATTTGTCTGAAACGGTATAGGGTTTCCTGCCTAGGCAGGGGGTTGGAGTAGAAGACCTCCAAAGTCTCTTCCAACTCTTGTTATATTCTAAAAGTGTTGAAGAACAATTGAGCTGGAAGGGACCTTGGAGATCTTCCAGTCCAGCCCCTACTCAAGCAGGAGACCCTAGACCATTTGAGACAAGTGGCTGTCCAATCTCTTGTTAGAAACCTGCAGTGATGAAGCACCCACGATTTCTGGTGGCAAGTTGTCCCACTGGTTAATTTTTTTTATTGTTAGGAAGTTTTTCCTTAGTTCCAGGTTGAATCTCTCTTGGATTAGTTTCTATCATTTCTTGTCCTGCCTTCTGGTGCTTTGGAGAATAGCTTGACTCCCCTCCTCTTTGTGGCAGCCTCTCAAGTATCGGAAGAGTGCTATCATGTCTCCCCTGGTCCTTTTTTTCTCTCCACACTGGCCCAACCCAAATCCTGCAGCCGTTCTTCGTATGTTTAGTCTTTAATCACCTAGTTGCTCTTCTCTGAACTTTTTCCAAAACCTCAACATTTTCCCATCGGAATGGGAAGTAATAAAGAAGATATTAGATTGTGCAGAAATGAACAGCTTGACATTGAGAATAAAGGACAAAGAGGAATTAGTGTACTACAGGACGTGGGGCGGTTTTACAAGTGGTTTGAAAAAAGGTATAAATAGAAAGAAAAAGGACCAAAACATGAAACAAAGATCTCCGACAACACATGATAAATACAGGGGGAGAGGAAATAAGAAAATATTAAAATGCAAATATACAGACGGAAAAATGATATGAATTGACATATGTTAAATAACAATTCTAAGAATGCATATCTAAGAATGAATTTGAAAGGAAAAATAAAAAACTCGCTACAAAAAAAAACATCTTTTAAAGCCATCTTCATTGACAATTTCATTTTGTAAATGAAGATGGCTTTATGTTGTTAGTTTTGTTTGTTTAAAAAAAATGTTTTTTTTTCGTAATGTGGGGACCAAAAATGGATGCAGTATTCCAGGTGCGGCCTCACCAAGGCTTTATAAAGCGGCACTAAGATTTCACGTGGTTTTGATTCTATGCCTAATCCTTTCCTTCGCTGGGGCTGCAAAGCTGAAGGATTCCAGGCTGGTTTTCCTTCTTTACAACCAAACCATCATTTGGTCAATTGTGAGCTTTTCTTGTCAATTGTGGCCTAGACCAGCTGTTCTCAAATATTTTGGAGTTGTGGGGGGCTTTGCATTCTTTAAAATGATGGGGGGACCCCCAAAGAGCATTGGTTCCTGTGGGTTATATCGATTGATATTTATTGTGTTAGATGTTTTTAAGTGTTTATTTGATTTCGGGGGTTCCCAGGAGCACTGGTCTAGGTCAGTGGTTCCCAAACTTGGCAACTTTAAGACTTAAGCTCTGGCTGGAGAATTCTGGGAGTTGAAGTCCACAAGTCTTAAAGTTGCCAAGTTTGGGAACCACTGACCTAGGTGATACAATACATGGATAAGAATATTATTGTGGCTTGTGGATTGCAGCTATTGGTTTCACGGCTGGCATGAAATCAGGAGGGCACAAAATATGATTCTTTTTTTTGTGGCACCCCCAGATTTCCCATAATGTGGGCCCAAACCTTGGCCCTTTGCTTGTACTAGGGGGTGGAGCTGTTTTAATAGGCAAATAGCACCAACACCCCGCCACCATCACAGTCAAACGCGAGCTGACTTGTGTTGTGACTTGGTGCAACAAACTCTGTGTCACTGGATCAGCGATCTCAATCCAACCGGAGGGAGGCTGGTGATAGATTGGGAGAAATCAGCCACGTGAAGTCGTTGTCATGCTCCCGTTGGAGTCTGAATCTGCGGGGAAAATGAGCTGGAACTGGAGAGCGAAGGGGCGGCTTCGTTGGCTTGGGAGGAAAATGGGGAAGGGGAAGGCCAGCCAGGCCTTTCAGGATTGGGATGCCTTGTAGGCAGGGAGGAAGTGGGGACAGGAGGACCAAGAGAGGCTAAGCGGCGAACATGAGAGACAGAGCTAAGACGAGGAGCAAGGACCACCCGCTCCTGATCCAAGAACATGGAGAGTAGAGAGAAGGCGAGAACAGTGCAGAATGACCTGGCTACTCAGGAGGAGAACGCACAGGCACACCTGGGACTGAGACTTCAGGAGACGCTGTGGGGAGGAACAAACACTAAATTCCTGGAGTATTTAAGTGCCGACGTTTGAACTTTCCTGGATTCCTTGCATTCTTTCTGGATTTCTTATAGTTGTGTGTGTTTGTGTTTGCTCTGAGACTGGCCAGAAACGTGGGAGCGTTTGGAGAAATTTGGAGCAATAAAAGAGAGGCTTGAACTTCCGTCTGCTTGGGTTGCCTCTGTGCCGTGCCATCACAGTTGTGGTCCCCAACCTTTCCGACTTTGGGGAGCGGCCATGGATGAGAGATGGAACAGTTCCGTGTGAGCAGCAGGAGAATGCATGCCTGTCACCTTTGCACGGCCAGGTCCAAATGGGCCACAGTCCAGTACCGGCCCGGGAACTGAGGACCCCCGATGCAAAGGGTAGCAAAACCATGTTTACTCACCAAGTGTAGGTCCTGTAGTTGACGCTGCTTTTCGCTCGGCCCGACGTGGACGAGGTGGTTGAAGTTGCTTGGGGAAGAGATGAGCTTAGCACGGAGGCTGGGGTTGCGCATCATTTCTCTGCGAGGGAGAGAGGAGGGGCAGCGCCTAGCACGGGGCACCCTGCTCAGAGGTGCCAGCCAGCTGGCAGCGGATCAAAGCCACATGACTCCCTGAGACGCTTCCTGGCGGGGTTCACCCAGCTACCTTCACTTCCTCCCTCCCTCTCTTTGGTCTTCCGCCTCAACGACGGCGCTCGGGACTAGAATTTCCGTTGCTAAGCAATGCAGAACTACATTCTTTATTTAGCATACGGTATTTATTTAGCCTACCCGTAGCCCTCGAGTTAGGGCCACAATTAAGTCCAAAATTTCTGCCGTTAAATGAGACAGTTAAGCGAATTTTGCTCCGTTTTGCAACCTGCCTCGCCGCCATTGTTAAATGAAGCACTGCAATGGGGAAGTTGCTTGTTAAGTGAATGTGACTTCCCCATTCACTCGGCTGGTGAGAAGGTCGCAAAAGGGGATCGTGTGACACCTCCCGCCCCCCCAGGACACAGTGACCGGCATAATTTTGCCAAGCGGTTGAATTTTGATCACATGACCCTAGGGATGCTGCAATGGTCATAAGTGTGGGGAAACAGTCATAAGTCTCTTTTTTCAGTACCTGTTATGACCGAGGCTTCCCGAGAGCCTGAAGCAAACTCCTTGTCTCAACAAAAAATCCTTTTATTAATTTGTTGTGAATTCTGCTCATTCACATCCAGCAAAGTCTTTCAAAGGAGGATTTATGGTCACAGACCTTATCTGGCTTGCAGAGCTGCCAGGCAGGTATCTGCAAAACGTGGCCAGGAGTCTCAGAGAGTCAGGAACCAATGAAGCGATGAACCAATGGTCTCCTGCAAACTCCACTCCCCTTTCGCTCCTCTTTTATTCCCTCTGGGAGGGGCCATTCACTGTCCACCTATGGCCTTACTCCCAAGTCAACCCCTGTTCTTTAGCTCTTCCCTTCGTCTGGCAGCTCTGTGCATGCGCACACTGGGAACAGGCTCCAGCTGTTCTGCCCCACTGATGTCTGATGCTGAAGGCAGCTGATAACTGGCATACGGCCCTGGCCCCCTCTCTGCCTCCGACACAGAGCCTTCATCAGAGCCTCCCCCAGACTCCAGCACTGGCCCAGAGTCCTCCCCAGCCTCCTCACTGGCCGAATCTGCTGCCAGCTCTACTGGCCATGACAGTGCCTCTATAACTTTGAGTGGTCATTAAATGAATTGTTGTAAGTCGAGGACTACTTGTTAAGCAAAAATTTGTTATAAGCTGCTGAGAGTTGCCTTGTGGTGAGATGGGTGGCGAACAAATTTAATAAATCATAAGAATAAAAATATCCAACCATTTGGAGTTGCATTGTATGCTGAGCCACATCAAAACGAACCAGGGTTACAATTAACCAACCTCGGCCTGCAGTGCAAACTTTTTGCTTTGCTTAGCTAAATGAGAACGGCCGTGGGTTTCGCGACAGCTTGTGTAAGGTCTGAGTAACAGCGGTCAGAAAATCCCCAGGCTGCCCCTTCTCCGATCGGCCTCACCTCCTCTGATGTTGCCGCTCCTCCTCGGAGATCCGGAAAGAGAAGCACCGCTTGTGCCTAGTCCTCATGAGGTATCGCCGGCTGTTATCAGTGGTCTGGGGGATTTCGAACTCATCCTGGTCTGGAGAAGGAAGGAAGGAAATTTAGGCTCCTCACACATCAAATTTAGATTTGCACAAGGCACTGGCGTTAGTGAATGATTTAATTAGCAGATCAACAGAGTTGGAAGGGACCTTGAAGGTCATCTAGTCCAACCCCCTCGCCCAATCAGGAGACGCTACACCATTTCTGACAGAGGGCAGTCCAGTCTCTTCTTGAAAGCCTCCAGGGATGAAGCTCCCACAACTTCCGAAGGCAACTTCTGTTCCATGGGTTGATTGTTCTCCCTGTCAGGAAATTCCTCCTTATTTCCAGGTTGAATCTCTCCTTGGTCAGTTCTTCCTTCTCTGGCCTTCAGGGGCTTTGGAGAATAGCTTGACCCCCTAACTCTTCTCTGGGGCAGCCCCTCAAATATCGGAAGATGTTCTCCTGTCTCCCCTGGTCCTTCTCTTCCCTAGACTAGCCAGGCCCAGTTCCTGCAACCGTTCATCAGATGTTTGAGCCTCCAATCCCCTCATCACCCTGGTTGCTCTTCTCTGCCCTCTTTCTAGAGTCTCAGCATCTTTTTTATAGCATGGTGACTAAAACTGGATCCAGTACTCTACGTGTGGCCTTACTAAGGCTTTACAGAGCGGTAGTAGCACCTTTTGGCTAGTTGGTTAGTCTCAAATACAGCGCAATGTGATAACTTCTCATTGCACTTTTATTGTGAACTTTAAAAGTATAAAAAGAGATGGTCCTTGACTTACGACCACAACTGAGCCCCCAAATTTCCATTGCTAAGTGAGACGTTAGTTAAATGAGTTTGGCCCCATTTTACAACCTTTCTTGCCACAGTTGCTAAGCAAATCACTGCAGTTGATAAGTTACTCGCCCCGTCGTTAAGTGAATCTGGCTTCCCCATGACCCCGGGACACTGCGACCGTCATAAATATGAAACCAGCTTCCAAGCATCCAAGTATAAACCACATGACCAGCAACGGTCGTAAGTGTGCAAAACGGTCATAAGTCAGATTTTTCAGTGCCGTTGTAGCTTTGAACAGTCACCAAAGAACTGCTGCAAGCGTGTGTGTGTGTGTCTGTGTATTTATTTATTTATTTCTGGTTTCATTTTAATGTAAGCTGCTCAGCGAGATGGATAGCAAGCAAATTTAATAAATAAACCTGCAGATTCCCAAAATAATCACACTTAAAGCTAAGTTGGACTGTTGTGGGAATGCAGCCTCGAATTCCCTCCGCAAAGTCCTGGGTTTCGTGCTTTACCTGCTTGGAGGCCCCTCCTTACCTGCGGCTTTGTTCCTGAGGTAGGTCAGCCGGACTTTTTCGCTGCCAAAGGTGCACAAGGAGCCCTCGGGATTCAGTGCGCGCACCTGAGCGGAGGAGACAGGGATGAGCCAGGGTGGTTAGAGTGCAGTCCTGCAGGCTAACTCTGCTGACTGCCTGCAGTTTGGCAGTTCAAATCCCAACACGCTCAAGTTGACACAGCCCGCCATCCTTCCGAGGTCGTAAAATGAGGACCTAGATTGTTGACTCTGTAAACCGCTTAGAGGGGGCTGTAAAAGCACTATGAAGCTGTATATAAGTCTAAATGCTATTGCTCTTCCTTCCTTCCTTCCTTCCTCCCTCCCTCCGTTCCTTCCTCCCTCCCTCCATTCCTTCCTTCCTCCCTCCCTTTGTTCCTTCCTTCCTTCCTTCCTTCCTTCCTTCCTCCCTCCGTTCCTTCCTCCCTCCCTCCGTTCCTTCGTTCCTTTGTTCCTTCCTTCCTCCCTCCTTTCGTTCCTTCATTCGTTCCTTCCTTCCTCCCTCCCTTCATTCCTTCCTTCCTCCCTCCCTCCGTTCCTTCCTCCCTCCCTCCGTTCCTTCGTTCCTTCCTCCCTCCCTCCGTTCCTTCGTTCCTTCGTTCCTTCCTTCCTCCCTCCCTTCGTTCCTTCATTCGTTCCTTCCTTCCTCCCTCCCCTCATTCCTTCCTTCCTCCCTCCCTCCCTTCGTTCCTTCATTCCTTCATTCGTTCCTTTGTTCCTTCCTTGTTAGAATGCAACATTGCAGGCTAATTCTGCCGACTGCCAGCAGTTCAAATCAGCTCAAGGTTGATTCAACCTTCTGTCCTTCCAAGTAGGGTAAAATGAGGACCGAGCACTGTGAAGCTGTATATGAGTCTAAGTGCTATTGCTCTTCCTTCCTTCCTTCCTTCCTTCCTTCCTTCCTTCCTTCCTTCCTTCCTTCCTTCCTTCATTAGAACATGGCGCACCTTTTTCAGACAGATAGTCTGAATCCACTCCGCCTTCCGGACGTCAAAGATATCGAGGCTGTTTTCGCTGAATACAGACAAATAAGGAGCATTGTAACCTAAAACAGGAAAGAGCGCAGGGTTAATGCCAGTGTGCCAAGCATGCCCCTCATGCTGGCGGCCACCCACATCTTCCCGCAATCCTGCCGATTACGCTGCGATCGGCTTCATGCTGGTTTACCAAATAAGCCACCACGGGCTGGGCTTTGTAGCCAAGGGGCCATGCCCAGGGGTGGGTTCCGGCGGCTGCTACTGCCGGTTTGCCTTGCGCATGTGTGTGCTTGATGCGTGATTGATACATGCCTTGATGCGTGCTCCACGTGCATGCACAGTACTAAAAAATACTTCTGTGCATGCGCAGAAGTAAAAAACAAGACGGCAGTGCCTACAGCACCGCGAAGAGAACCGGTTCAGGGGCGTGGCAGGCCAAGTTACTACCTATTTGGCTGAACCGGTCTGTACTGGCAGGAACCTACTTCTGGCCACGCCTCATTAAATTAGAATTACAAATATTGGAGTAGAATTCATATTCTAATACAGAAGATTCGTAAAAGTGAATATAAAGATAAAACCAGAAACTTTTCTTTGGGGTTTAATGGAAAAAGATTTTTGGGGGAAACTTTGATATTATATATGTTGATGGCGGCAAGATTACGTCACGCACAAAAATGGAAGGGCATTTCAATTGGCACAAGGGACGAATGGCTGCAAAAGCTGATGGAGTTAGCAGAGATGGATACATTGACTGCTTTGATCAAAGAAAAACAATAATTTGCTTTTGATTGCACTTGGAAACCACTTCTGGACTTTGTGCTCGAGGTGGGAAAAAAATATGAAACTTTGACTTTGGGTTTTACCGATTAGATAGATTTATTAAGAGCGAAATGGCTAATTTATGCTATTATGTAAAAATAGAAAGTTGAGGTTGGATGTTAGTATCTTGTTTTACTGCATCAAAAAGGAATCTGAAGTCACCGCCTTTTGTTCTTTTCTGCACTCTTCCCTTTCCTATTTTTCCTACTGAAAATAGAATAGAATAGAATAACAGAAGTTGGAAGGGACCTTGGAGGTCTTCTAGTCCAACCCCCTATTCAAGCAGGAAAACTGACCTACACAGATAAGTGACTATCTAGTCTCTTCTTAAAATGACCAGTGATGGAGCACCCACAATTTCTAGTGGCAAACTGTTCCACTGGTTCTGTTTGCTGTGAGCGTGTTACTTGGAACCCTGATAGAGCCCAGTGGCAAACACAGGCCCCACCAGAATGGACGGACCACCGCACCCTTCGTACCCAGCCAAAGCCCCCGCCCTCCTCCAAATCTGCAACCCACTCACAGCAGCTGAGAGGAGTGGCTGGCCACATCAGCTCTTGGGCTCGGCTGCGGTGTCCGTGCGGGTCCACGTAGAGGCCGAAACCGCTGAAGCACAAGATGAATTCGCTCAGGCTGACCTCCACGGCTTTCAGCGCTTCCATCTGGGCCACGGCGTTTGCCCGAACGTCGTCCGCGTGAGGCAGACTGACCGGAGATCCTTCGTTGAGCAGAGGGTAGAGGGAGAAGCCAGACGGGTAGCCCACGCAGAGCCGGTCCCCCAATACATCCAGGCACTGGACGTATCCTGGCGCTTGGATCTCCTTGATACGGCGGTGGGGCGGGTGCGTGGCCGTCAGCTGGAAGCACAGGACCTGCCGTTTGCAGGCCACACACAGCACGGGGGTCATGCCGCGGCAGATCAGCCCCACGGCCACCGCTTGGCAACCTTTGGCCTCCACCACCTTGGTTCCTAGCGCCTCGGGGGTCTCCAGCTCCGCCCACGAGAAGATGCGCAGCCCATGGTTCTTGCCGCAGAGCACGGACAGCAGCTGAGCTTTGGGGGAGACCAGCAGCAGCTGCACCCGCCGGCAGTCGCCCACCCGCAGCACATCTGGAGGGGAAGCGAGGCTCATGGTCAGGGCTTGGCAGTTGCAGCCCCCACAAAGCTCTCCAGCCACAATAGCGGGAAATCAGGAGCAGGAAAATTGTGATGTGAACATTAGGATGTGCTGTTTTCACACTTATGACCATTGCAACTTCGTGATCAAAATTCGGCCACTTGGCAATTGACTCATATTTATGACCGTTGCAGTGGGGGGAGGGGTTAATGTGATCCCCATTTGCGATCTGACTAGCAGGGGAGTCGGATTAATTTAACGTCCATTTTACTAACTGAACAACTGTAACGATTCACTGATCGTAAAATGGGGCAAAATTCACTTAACAACGGGAGAGAGCGGGGGGCGGGCGGGAGAGAGGGAGAGCGGGAGAGAGAAGGAGGGAGGGAGGGAGAGTGAACTGCTCACCGTTTGTCCTGAGATTAATGAGAAAAAGTCCGTAATCCGTACCCAGAGTAAGCCTTTCCCGGTCTGTAAAAAAAAAGACACACTGTCACAATTAGTGTAGACCGGGGTCCTCCAACCCCTAGGCTGCGATACTGAGGCATGGTCCATTCAGAACCGGACTGCACAAGCAGTGGGCGAACACGGGAAGTTCCGTTTGCATGAGTGGTGCACGCTCGTGTTTGAGTGGGAATGTCCGATCCCTAAAAGTGACACTGCCATTCAATTGGGAGGAGGGGGGCCTTGGAGTCGATTTATTAGCAGTTCCAGTGACAACTGACATTTTACAACTGGTTTCGAAGCACCCTGAGATCCCATCACCTTTTGGGGGGAATGTTTATGATGGCCATGTGGGACGGTCCACTTTAATGTCTAACCAGGAAGATGGGAATTTGGTTCTCAGGGCGGTTGATAAAGGAACCATCTTCACACTTGTGTATTGGCTAAAATCTGCATTCCGACTAATGGGAGGGGTCTCGACTGCTTTAATTCCACTTGCATTGCCTAAGGGGATTCAGACGTTGCTTTGAACTTATTGTTTTCACTTCGGCTTAAAAAAAGCTTCCTTTTGAAATGCTCCGTTTCAAGAGTCTTCGCTTTCTTAAGCTAGAAGGAGAGGCGATCCTTACAGGGAAGCTCCATTTCTGCAAGTGGCATTCATGTGCACCCGCTGGAGCTGTGCACAAGAGTGCACACAACCACTGCTTGCACACAACCATTTGCACCACCACCCCCCGTGATGGGTTCCGGATCCCGTTGCAACCAGTACGCTGCTACACGGCCCGGCGTCCACCATGTGCCTGCGCGTAGCACACGGATGCATACTTACAGCCCCCGATGCTTCAGCTGCTGGGTGGAGCATCGCGCAGATGCCGTATGCTCCGTGAGCATGCGCAAAAGCCTCGATCAGCTCAAATACAGGCAGGGAGGGCGGGTGGCTGGGCCCACCGTACACTGTACCGGAACAGTACCTGGTGCCCCCAGAAGGCCCCAGTATGCCCGTACTGAGGTGTACCGGTTGTATCTCATCACTGGCCCCCACCCACCCACAGTGCTGACCCATAAAACTGGGAAGGTTGGAGACCCCTTCGTGCACTCCACCGCAAATCAAGGCCACTGTCCCTGCTCCAGAAACTGGGGGAGCAGACCAGACCTGTTGGGAGTATACTCCTAGTGTTGGGTAGGCAATATAGATTTGTATACAATAACAAATGGTCGATGTTGCTTTAAATGAGTGAATGTACTTATCAGCTGTGATTAACTTTGCAATAAGAGGGAGTCAGGAAAGCTCACTCCCTCTCTCTGCTTGATAACTACTTACTCGCTTGATGGCTGGAACGTGAACTGCGACTGTAAGCAATTGTTTGTTCTTTGAATTGTGTTTGGACGAATATCTACTATCACTGCTTGTGAAGCTATTAGTAGTAATAAAGCTACTTGTTTTTACTGACAGTGTCTGAGACTCTATTCGTGTGTTTTCTACTACTAGCAACGTTCCTTTTCTCTCGGTGTACATTCCGCTGCACTACTTTCTGTCTCCGAACGGAGAGACCCCTAACAAGACCCACCCACTCCGATCTCCCAGAACCGTAATTTCAGGAAGCACCTATGATTGCGGCTGAGAGGGCGTGGGGGATGAAGGGCAGCCCGTTGTCGTAGGCCTCCTTCAGCACGTAGACCGCGCGGTCGCAGTGCCGGTTCTGTCGCAGCAGCTGCTGCAGCTCACTCAGCACCTGGGTCCACCTCTGCATCTCCGCCTCGCTGTCGGCCAGGAAGAGCACGGAGCTGGTGGTGGGAGGGCAGGAGAGCTGAGTGGACGTCACCTGCGGAAGGAATGGGGTAAGTGAGCAGGATGCCAGCCAGTGCCCGGCAATGCTCCAAGCTGCACCCCTCCCAAACCGGCTGTAGTAATTTGAGATCTGACTCCGCCGACAGCATGCGTGGAATCCCCCCCCCCATTCTGTCCCCATGACGGCACTGAGAGTTGACACCCCTTTTTATAACAGGTCTTTTTATTCACAAGGATAAACAAAAAAACCAAACATAATTAGTCCCAACAAACCAAGTTAATCCAAGAAATCCAAATTGCTGTATACTGAAAACGAGCGGTTGTTCATTTCCTATTTATTTCCTCCTATTTATTTCCCAGCCAGGGAGGGACTGGATAGTGTCTGCGTCTGCTTTTCCCTGAGAGCCGTCTTATTCCTTTCCTTTGCTCTCCTCTCCTCTTTGCACATAAGCACATCTGGGCCCCATCTGTTCCTCCCCCTCCCTCAGCTCAGGCCCTGAAGGCAGCTGCCTCTCCACCTGGGGGAGGACGGAAGGCCCCGGTTCTGCCTCCCCCTCCTCCTTGCCTGGCTCTGCTGCTACCTCTGGCAGCCGACGGGCCATGATATGTTTTTGTTTGTTCCTATAGAAATGGCTAGTAAAAATTTTGGGGAACAAACTTAAAAATGACTGCTTAAAAAAAGTTGACTGGCGGTGAAATACAAAAAAAAAAATTATGTTGGTGAAATACAAAAAAGAAATCCAATATTTAATACTACATATACTTACAGCGGCAAGGATCACCTTCGCCCAGAAATAGAAAAACAAACTAACCCCAAATGAAGATGAAATAATAAGAAAGATTATGGACTGTGCTGAAATGGATAAATTAACGAAAGAAATACAGGGAAAGAAAGAATCAGAATTCTACCAGATATGGGATAAATGGTACAGGTGGATGGAGGAAAGAAACAAAAATCAATGATAGAATTTAACAATACTCAAAAATAATAGTTATGAGTAAATAAGAGGGTTAAGAATGATGAAATCTAAATGAAATACGATAGAAGGGGAAATAATATAAGGTGAGCGATATCGATTGATGATTGCTAAGATAAAAAACAGGAAGTTCCTGTTCGCACTGTATTGTATAAATGTGGTGTTATGTCTAATTTTTGTGTGTGTGTATTTTACATGTTTGTTAATAAAAATCTTTAAAAAAAAGGTGACTGGCTAACTTACCTCCAAATCAAAACTAAATACAATAATGATACTAAATTATATGACGTTGAAACACAACCACACGAATTGAATAAAATTATTCAAAGCGCAGATAGAAAGATGATAGGGAGAATATATAAATTTCTCCTGAAGTATAAAATGGAAGAGGAAATTGTGAAAGAACAAATGATAAAATGAGTGCAGAACTTTGGCTATAATATTGAATTAGACAAATGGGAAAAATTTTGGGGAACAAACTTTAAAATGACACTATCAGTTGCGTACACAGAAAACCAGTGCAAAATGTTTTACAGATGGCACCTGGCACCAACAAGGTTAGCTAAAATCTTAACAAATACTTCCCCAAAATGTTGGAAATGCGAATCAATACACGGAATATATTACCATTTATGGTGGACCTGTGAGGAGGCTAAAAAATTTTGGGAAAGGATCAAAAATTGGCTGGAGGCAATAATAGGGGTTAAAATAGAATGGAAACTGGAAGTTTTTTTTAATTAGGAATAATGTCTGCGAAATACAAAAAAGAAATCCAGTATTTAATATTACATATAATTACAGCGGAAAGGATTGCCTTTGCCCAGCAATGGAAAAACAAATTAACTCCAAGCGAAGATGAAATAATAAGAAAGGTTATGGATTGTGCTGAAATGGACAAACTAACTAAAGAAATCCAGGGAAAAGAAGAATCAGAATTCTACCAGATATGGGATAAATGGTAAAGGTGGATGGAGGAAAGAAACAAAAATCAATGAAAGAATATAACAAAACGCATAAATAATAAAGTTATGAGTAAAATAAGAGGGTTAAGAATGGTGAAATCCAAATGAAATACAATAGAAGGGGAAATAATATAAGGTGAGCGGTATCGATTGATGATTGCTATTAGAAAGAACAGGAAGCTCCTGTTCGTATTGTATTGTGTAAATGTGGTGTACGTCTAAGTTGTGTGTGTATTTTACATATTTGTTAATTAAAAAGAGAAAAGAAATGGCTAGTATATACAATAGTTCATTTAGCGATTGTTCAAAGTAACAACGGCACTGAAAAAAGTGACTTATGACCATTTCCGACATTTACGACCATTGCAGCCTCTCCATGGATACACAATTGAAATTAGGATGCTGGCGGCCACTGACTCGTATTTATGACAGCTGCCGTACCCTTTTGTGACCTTCTGGCGAGCAAAGTCAATGGGGAAGTCAGATTCACTTAACAACCGTGTTACTAACTTCACAACAGCAGGGATTCACTCAACAACTGCGGCGAGAAAGATCGTAAAGTGAGTCAAAACTCAAACGATTCGCTTAGCAACAGAAATTTGAGGCTCCACTGACTACCTACATATAGCATCTTGCAAAAGTAAAAAAGATGAGGTAAACTTATTCTACTGGGCTCACAAGAGTCCGAAGTCAATGCTTTTTCTTCTTCTTCTTTTTCCATTTTCCCGTACACTTTTTCCTCTTCCACTTTCCCTCCCCTACTTCCCCATTATTTTCATTTTTCTTGGTATTCGATTTTTGGATAAACTAATAAAAAATTGAATGTCAAAAAAACCCAGTTGGGGCTTTGAACACATCCTTGTCGCCACCGTATAGGCTTTTATTTATTTTTTTCAGCGTACTGCCTTCAGACATTTTCAAATCCTGATTTTTCAGAGGCTCTTTTCCCACAAACCTGGCACAGACCCCCCCCCTTTTTTGAGCTTTAGTCCTGGGAAGCCCCCCTTGGGACTCAGCAGCTGCCCCACATGGAGAAACCACAGTTTAGAACAGTGTTTCTCAACCTTGGCCCACCTGAAGATGCGTGGACTTCAACTCCCAGAATTCCCCAGCCAGCGAATGGGAGTTGAAGTCCACGCATCTTCAGGTGGGCCAAGGTTGAGAAACACTGGTTTAGAATCTGTGCTCTCTTTGCAAGTGAGCTGGGAGACCCTCAAAGGCCACTCAACAGGACTCGTTCATTGCTCTGAGATCTTGCACTAACCACAACTCGAAGGTCCCCATTGGGTACCAGACAAAGGCATTCCCATTCCGGATGTTAATTGTCCCTTCTGGTTCTTACCCGGAAGATACAAGGCACATCTTTATTGTTGGCGTGGATGACATCGGAAGCCAGGACAGGAGCCACGGAAAACTGCTCATCCCTGTCAAAATGAGTAAGAAAACAATTCCTCATGGGCAGTGATTAAGAATAACAGTATAATAGTTGGAAAGGGACCCTGGAGGTCTTCTAGTCTAACCCCTGCTCAAGCAGGAGACGTGCCATTTTGGACAAATGGCTGTCCAGTCTCTTCTTGAATAATTCCAGTGAGGAAGCACCCACAACTTCTTAAGATAAGTCATTTCACTGATTAATTCTTCCCACGGTTAGAAAATTCCTCCTCAGTTCTAAGTTGCTTCTCTCCTTGATTAGTTTCCACCCATTGCTTCTTGTCCTGCCTTCAGGTGCTTTGGAGAATAGCTTGACTCCCTCTTCTTTGTGGCAGCCCCTGAGATATTGGAAGACTGCTATCATGTCTCCCCTGGTCCTTCTTTTCATTAAACTAGACATGCCCAGTTCCTGCAACTGTTCATCGTCTGTTTTCGTTTCCAGGCCTCTAATCCTCTTTGTTGCTCTTCTCTGCACTCTTTCTAGAGTCCCAACATCTTTTTAGTATCAATGAGTAGAGAAAATGTCTAAGTGTAATATCATAGAGGTTGGGAACTTCCATCCCAGGAGCCTAATGTGGCCCATCAATCTGATCCAAGCCTCAGATTCCTCTAAAGCCACTCTACGCATCATTGCTGGGTTTGCCTATCTAAGAAGGCTGCCATCAATCTAAGCCAGAGCTTCTCAAACTTGGCAACTTGAAAATGCATGTGCTTCAACTCCCAGAATGCTTTAAGATGGGAGAACTTCCACTCCCAGAATCCCCCAGCCAGCAGGCTTTAAGACGGGAGGACTTCAACTCCCCGAATTCCCCAACTAGCATGCTTTAAGAAGAGTGGACTTCCACTCCTAGAATCCCCCAGCCAGCATGCTTTAAGAGGGGTGGACTTCAACTCCCAGAATCCCCCAGCCAGGATATACTCACCGCATATCTGTGACATGCATGACACCCGGTGAGATCTTCCCTTCCGAGGCATCGAAGAGAAAAATCTTGAAGTCACTGACCACCACGAAGGCCTTCTGCCAGCCCTTCCTCACCCCGGAGGGTTTGGGCACCTTGGGATAAAAAGAGAAACAGGCAAACTCGTTTTCGCCAGAGAAGCAGCTTCGAGTCCAGGAAATATTTTCATTCCTGCAGGGCAGGAGATCCACTCAGAGTATGGGACGTAGAATAAACAAGGCGGGAAGGGACCTTGGACATCATCTAGTCTAACCCCATACCCAAGGCAGGAGACCCTTTGCCATTTCGGACTAATGGATGTCCAATAATTTCTTTAAAAGCCTCCGGTGTTGGAGCACCCGTATCTTCCGGAGGCAATTGATTAATTGTTCTCACTGTCAGGAAATTTCTCGTTAGTTCCAATTGGATCTCTCTCTAACCATCTTCCACCTGTTACATCCTAGGCCAGTGATGGCGATCTTTTTTAGCACCAAGTGCTCAAACTGGAACATGCTTCCATGTGCATGTTTGCGTGTGCCAGGGCACCAGAAACCCCAAACACCAGCTAGCTGGTGTGCGCATGCCTGTTTTGGGGCCATTTTTGGCTGTTCTCAGGGTGTAATTGGCCAGGAAACAACCAAAAAACAGCCTGAAAAATGGCCTGGTTTTTGGCTGTTTTTCATGCCGGTTTTTTGACCATTTTCATGCTGTTTATTTGGGCTGTTTTCATGCTGTTTTGGGGGAGCATTTTCATGCCGTTTTTCGGGCCGTTTTCTGGCACTCTTTCACCCATGAAGAGCAGCTGGCGTGTGTGCCCCGGAAACCAGGCAACGCCACATGTGCCCACAGAGAGGTATTTGCATGACAGCCCTGGCACGCATGCCATAGGTTCGCCATCACAGCCCTATGCCAGTGGTTCCCAAACTTGGCAACTTTAAGACTTGTGGACTTCAACTCCCAGAAGCTCTGCTGGCTGGAGAATTCTGGGAGTTGAAGTCCACAAGTCTTAAAGTTGCCAAGTTTGGGAACCACTGCCCTATGCTATCACTTCATATTTAGTCTGGAAAAGATTTATTCCCATCTTGCTCATTTTTTTCTAATTCATAATCCAGCTTCCAGCCTCGGATCTCTTAGTGGTGTCCCACCCAGGCTCTAACCCAGCCCACCCCTTAGCTTTTTTTTTTTCCCCACGGTCAAGCAAACTTTGAATTACAATCCTGAAGTTGGACGACAACTGCCATTCCCAAGATCTGCCCTACGCAACAAACTTGAGTCTCTTACTGTTCTGTCCCAAGCCTCTACAATATATATGGACGCAGACTTGGCTGTCTGCCACAACTAAGGAGGGAGATAAGGAACCCCTTGGCTGGCAGCCCAGAAAGCTATCGCTATGAAACAATCTTCTCCCAATCTTTCTCTATGGCTGGATCAGTAAATTGTTGTTTTCTGTAAAATTCCCCTCCTGTTGCTCCACCTATAAGCTCTCCGGGAGGGGCTAATCAGTAGCCACCTGTCCCTATTTCCTTCTGTGAGCCTTTTTCCAAAGCTGCTCCCTCCTCCTCGCAGCATACGTACGTCAGGGTCAGCCTCCCTCTGTTCTTCCTCACTGCTCCCTGACTCAGACGCCACCTGGTGGCCAACAGGCATCTCTAGTCCCTGCTCTGACTCCGAACACCCCCCAGAGTCTTCCTCAGCCTCCAGGGCAGTCCCATCGTGGTCATCGCCGTCAGATTCCACCAACAGCTCAGCCGGCCGCTGTTGGGTCACAACACTTACCGACAAATACCCCTCAAAGGCGGTGCCAGTTCCATTTACCGGATTCACCCCCAGGGTTTTCTGCAGCTGATCCGGGGGCATGGGGCAGATGGAGGCTCCGGCCGCACAGGACACGTGGCAGACAAAGTTGCAGGCTGAAGAAGAAGGGGGAAAAGCGAGAAAAAACGTTTTCTTGGTCTGTTTAAATTACTTAGCCCTTGCAGGAAGAGAGCTGTGTTGTCCTAGAGTAAGGTGACCAGATTTTCAGATTGGTAAAGAGGGACACCATTGACCGGGGGGGGGGGGGGGGGGGGGCGCTTGATTAAAAATTTTATATTTTGTCAAACATGACCCCAGGACACTGAAACCATCATAAATACGAATCTGTTGCCAAACATCAAAATTTTGATCACGTGACCATGAGGATGCTACAACGGTCGCTAAGTGTGAAAATGGTCGCTAAGTGTGAAAATGGTCGCTAAGTGTGAAAATGGTGATCAGACACTTTTTTCAATGCCATTGTAACTTTGGTCACTAAATGAACTGTTTGAGACTTGCATTATAATGCCTTATGCCAGCTTACATTTTCAAGAGAGAGAAGCTAAACTCCTTGTTAGAATTGAAATAGAAATGAATAGAGTAGAGTAAAATAGAATAGAATAGTTTATTAGCCAAGTGTGATTGGACACACAAGGAATTTGTCTTTGGTGAATATGCTCTCAGTGTACATAAAGAAAAATAAAATAGTAAGATAGTGGGATCCTTGCTGCACCAAGCCTTCACTAATCCTCTCACTTTCATCAAAAACAGTAAAAATCACTCATGCTTTTTTATTTCTATTTATTATTTTGCTATGGCCACATATGAATATATATGCACATTCCAAACAGATTTTCTTACTAAACAGCCACCATTCTCATCCATAGGCCACTAAAGGCCTCACCAACCTTTTCTGTATTCTTTCATTTCCTTCCATCCATTTTATTTATTTAATACAGAGTAGATTAGGCTGTCAGCCTTAGTCATTCTTCTAACATGACAACAATTCTTACCAACAAGGATGGTATTGGCACATTTTAGCTAATGCAACCTAAACATAACCAAAGCCTATTTCACTTCAAGTATGCTAACTTTATTCTATGCCTTCCCACGCATTACATGGCTTGAACGTTCGCGGATCGCCACCAAATTGCACAGGTGGTTGTTCTACCAGATGGACATCCTTACTTTTTCTCGAAAACGGGAGAGAGGCTGCCTTTCCTAGTCTAGCCCCGTAACAACAACCCTACGAGGTAGGCTGGGTTTTAAAAAAAAGCGAGTGTCGGGGAATTCTGCAACTGCATCACCTCTTCGCTGCTCTCGCTTCCCAGGGAGCTCCCTTTCCTCTCACCAAGCAGCCAGTTCTCGGAACAAAACGGAGAGGCTCAGAGGCGGATACGCCTGGCAGTCGATGGGGACGGTGCTGAGAGGGGCGTGCGCTGGGAAAGGGAGCTTGCGCGGTCCGCCTCTGAGCCTCTCCGCGCAGTCACCCCCTTCCCCGTCACGCCCCCCACCCCAAAAACAAACCACCAGCGCTCCTCCCGCTCCCCCACTCCCCAGGCCTGCAGCGCCTTTTCTTCCCGTTCGGCTCCGAGCCACCGTCACGGACCTCTTTTGGCTCCGCTCTAGGCACGGGCCGCCGCGCCGCCGTCCTCCCCTCCATCATTCCCCCTCCTCCCAGAGCACCACCGGAAACATGCCAACCTCAATACGGATGCAAAGGCATCACATCGCCGCTACCCATGTTCACGAGGCGCCGGGCATTGCAGGGCGCAGAGGAAGCCAGCAGACAGAGGGGAGACTTGGGGAGGGGGGAAGGAAGAGATCCCGTCCAGGGTGAAAAGAGGGAAAAGCGGAGAGCCTACCCTGGATGGGATCTTTTCCTCCCTCTCTCCCCCCCCGTCTCCCGTCTGTCTGCTGGATTCCTCTGCGCCCTGCGATGCCCGTCTGGGTTGGCTTCCTTGGACACTCAGCTGCCATCCCACCCCCACCTTCCCTCCGACCAACTGTCAGTTTATTCTTTCTGCACGTGAAAGCGCTTTAGTCAGTGGAGTGTGCGCTGGGAGGAATCTCTCTTCTCCTCCCTGCATGGACCCCACGGTGCCTGCATCAGAGCTCGGGCGGGATTCAGGTGAAGGAAAGGACTTTTCTTTTGCCAGCATCAGAGCTCGGGCAAAAAAAAGCAAGTATTTTAATCAGTGGACTATGCGCAGGAACGAATATATCCCCTCCTCCCTGCACGCATCCACTGGTCTATTTACCAGTTAGAGGGTCTGGAATTGACCGTTGCCAGTTGGGGGGCGCAGAGGAACCCAGCAGAGAGACCGGGGGAGGGGGGAAGGAAGAGATCCCATCCAGGGTAAAAAGAGGGAAAAGCGGAGAGCCTACCCTGGACGGGATCTCTTCTTCCCCCACCCCCTCGGTCTCCCGTCTGTCTGCTGAGTTCCTCTGTGCCCTGCGATGCCTGGCGCCTCGTGAACATGGGTGGTGGCGATGTGATGCCTTTGCAGGTGCCTCAGTTGATCGTGGGCGGATCTCAATTGATGAGGAACTCAATAATGGTGGCACATAAAGCTTTTTTCCCCCCTCGGAAACTGAAGCTCGTTTAAAGAAAAAGGGAAGGGCGGGCAGCTTCATGTGAGTGAGTAACTCCGGTGGTGGGAATTGGGAGGCTTTGGGTGGGCAGCGGCGCTTCCCTTGCAAACGGGGATCAGCGCACTCGCCGCCTCCCCCTCCCCTGGGAGGAGCTCTGCAGCGGGACAGACGAATGGAGGGGGAGATAACCCCTTCCTTTTCCGAGCCCCCAAACCCCGTCATCCCTGGCCTGCACCCCTGCGCCCAGGCTCCTTTGGGTTTGGGGCTAATCCGAATGGGTGGAGCAGGGGATCCCCAGGGCGGAGGCCTCCCGGTGCAACGGTCTTCCGCAGCTCCGGAGCTAACCTTCGCCTTCCCGCCCAGGATTGCAAGGCTGGAGGCCTCGGCAGCAGCCACCCCCACCCCCAGCCGGCCAACCCTCGCCCGTACCATGAGTTTACCGGCCAGGTATCCATTGAGCTGGAGGGCAGGCACCGTGGCTTCCTCGCGGCTAATCTTCCTGCTTGCCCCGGGCTCGGCTCCATTTCCTCCCCACCCATTTTCACTCCCTCGACTGAGGCCTTCGCCCCGCCCAAACCTACCTGCCAGCGGACCCTTGCAGCCTTGCTACGAACCTCCGCAAGGAGAACCGATACACGTGGCCGCCTCTTTTCCCTTCTGCAGCCACTTCCAGCCTCCTTCTGACATGCTGGTCAAGCGCTTCCCGCCCGTCCTTCGCTTTGGGGATCCTTCGCTTGCTCTCTTCGGCGCGCTTTGCATTTAGCCCTCACTTCTCATCTCTGCCTCCCCGGCTCAGCTGCGCCCTCGCTTCCCCCACCCGCCAACGATCATCCCAGAGACTGCAAGCAGAGACTAAAGGAAGACCGCATTTCAGTTAGCGCACCTCGGAGTCACCGATGCCGGCTTCCCCGCTGCGACTGGCGGGAATGCCAATGAAAGCTCGGGCTTCACTCCTCCGTCTGGGGCTGCGGCTAACAGGGATGGCCAAGCGCTTTCCTCAAAAACCCCGCCTTCCACACACACCCGGCTTCCAAAATCCGGGGAGTTGCGGGGAGGGACGATCTTCCCCTCTCTCAGGTTGCCCGGTTCCCCCCCCCCCCGTTCCTCTCATGAGTAGCTCGCAAGGGAAGGCCTTCCCTTCCCTTGCTAAAGGCCACCGCCGCCCACCCGAAGCGGCGAAGCCTCCCGATTCCCACCGGCACCGGAGTTACTCACCAGGGCAGTGCAGCAAAAACAAACAGCGGAGGCGAAATGAAATGGAGACTCGTGAGAGTCACAACTTGCGCGGCGTGCTTAAGCGGACTCCAGCCAATCAGTGAGCTGGCTGGGATGGAAAATTTTAAACACCCTCGTGCGTGCTTAAAGTTTTCCATCCTAGCCAGCTCACTGATTGGCTGGAGTCCAGGCCAATCAAATCAATGAGCGGCAGGCTGGGCTGGCTTAAATTTGTAGGTAGCATAGAACAGAACGATGAGCCAGCCCAGCAGCTGATGGGCGGGAGCTGCGAGCGCCAAAAAAAGCGTGCCTTTTAAAAAGGCGGGCGGGACGCGGGAAAATGCGTTGGAAGGCGGGTGTGTCCCGCCAAAAGCGGGACGTCTGGTCACCTTATCCTAGAGTGGCCAAAAATCAGGGGGAGGCTTGTAACCACTTTTCCAACCTCTCTTTCTCAACCTCACCAACTTTTAGAGGTGTGGACTTCAACTCCCAGAATTCCCTAGTCAGTCACTGTGTTGCTTGAAATGACCCTTTAAGAGGTGTGGACTTCAACTCCCAGAATTCCCCAGTCTGTCACTGTGTTGCTTGAAATGACCCTTTAAGAGGTGTGGACTTCAACTCCCAGAATTCCCTAGTCAGTCACTGTGTTGCTTGAAATGGCCCTTTAAGAGGTGTGGACTTCAACTCCCAGAATTCCCTATCATTTTAGTTGAGATTACCCAAAGCCTTTTGATGTACATCATAGCTAAGCTGTAGGCGAAGAACCAGCTGGAGCAATCATTTCCCTGGCTTTTAATTAAGCTATGGTCTGTTCTCCTGCAATCAAGTTAAGTTTCTAGTCCTCATGCACCACAATGAAAACGTGCCAAACAGGAATGTAGAGAGATTGCCGTGATAAGGGTCTGTGTTTTGGGGGGCCTCGGGAGTCATTCCCAACCTGCCCCCCTTTCCTTGTCCCCCTCCTCCCCATGTACGGTGCCCCATAAGATGCCACTCACCCTCACACGCCAGGCCTTGGCGGACCAGGCCGAGCATCAGCGATGTACAACGCATGCACTTGGTGGGGGCCGAGAAGCTGTGGGTTTTGAAGCTGTGCATTTTGGGCTAGGAAAAAAACAACAGGGAGAAAGTTTGCAGGATGCTTTCAGGTTAACAGATTAGCAGAGTTGGAAGGGACCTTGGAGGTCATCTAGCCCAACCCCCAGCCCAAGCAGGAGACCGAATACTCTTTCTGACAGAGGGCAGTCCAGTCTCTTTTTGAAAGCCTCCAGGGATGAAGCTCCCACCACCTCCGAAGGCAACTTCTGTTCTTTACAGATTAATAGACTTGGAAGGGACCTGGTAGGTCATCTAGTCCAACCCCATCCCCCCTGCCCAAGCGGAGACCCTACACCATTTCTGGCAGATGGCAGTGCAGTCTCTTCTTGAAAGCCTCCAATATATATGTCTTTTCTTTGCAGAAAAAGGACAACAAACTTTTAAATTTCAAAAACTTTCACGATGAAGCCCTTAAGTCTTCACCTTGAGGGATGCCGAATGGCCACTCTCGCCAACGGGGGCTCCTGCCTGCATGAGAAAAACACAAAAGCGTAAGAAGAAGTTACGGGGAGCAGAAAACATAGAAATTGAAATACTTTGCGCTAACCTGGTTTCTGAGTTTTGCCCATATTTTTTTTCCAGGTTCAAGGGGGAATCTCTTCCCACTGTCCTCCGGCCCCACATCTAGCCCCAAGCCACGTTTTATCAATCCTTTGCTGATTGTTTTGGCGAAATCGTTTATTAAGCGATGCCAGCTGGACAGAGAATGAAGAAAAGGGGCCAGGGAGAAAGCAAAGGGTTTATCTTTCTTCCTTTCTATCTCTGTCTTTGAGCTGGGTTTTTATTGTACCCTGAAGGGAGAATGTAAGAATTGGCAAAGAAAATAAGAGCAATACAGAATAACGGATTGGAAGGGACCTTGGAGGTCTTCTAGTCCAACCCCCAGCTCAGATAGGAAACAATTTCAAAAAAATGGCTGTCCAGGCTCTTTGTGAAAACCTGCAGTGATAGAGCAGACACAACTTCTGGAAGGAGGGAGGGAGGAAAGGAAGGAAGGAAGGAAAAGGGTTGAGTAAAGAAAGGAAGGAGAAGGGTAGAGGGAAGGAAGGAAGGAAGGAAGGAAGGAAGGAGAAGGGTGGATGGGTGGGATGAAAGGAAGGGGAAGAAAAGAAGGAGAGGGAAGGAAGAAAGGAAAAAAAGAAAGGAGAAGGTTGGAGGGAAGAAAGGAAGGAGAAGGAAGGAAAGAAAGAGAGAGGGAGGGAGGGAGGAGGAAGGAGAACAAGAATGGAGGAAGGAAGAGAGGGAGAAAGGCTCCAGGAGGGTGAAAAACGGGCCTCCAAGAAGTCCGAAAACAGGCCCCTTTCGGGCCTCCGGCGCCTGGGGAGGCCATTATCACCCTCCTGGAAGCTGAAGGAAAGCCTCCAGAGCCTGGGGAGGGCGTAAACGCCCCCCTGGGCATGGTGCAGGAGGCCGAGTGGGCCACGCCCACCTTGGCCACACCCACCCAGCAACTGTGCAAAGAACTGGTGGCAAACATTTTTCAATCCCACCCCTGGTTAGATGGTGGTCATAAGTCGAGGACTATGGGGAAAGATCTCTCCATTCTAGCCTGGACGTACGTTGCACCGGAGGCTTCTCCTGCCTTCAGGGTGCAGCTGGGCCTCCTCGGTCAATCTCCGTGGGTCCTGAGAGTCGGGGTTGTTCCCAAAAGTGATGGCGTCCTTCTGAAAGAGAAGGGGACGGAGAGGCCTCATTGCTCGTCCAGCGTCCGGATTTGGGCCGCTAAAGGCTCCTCTGTGGGATGCCTTGCGTGCCCCAAACTTTAGCAGGCTTTTTTCTGTCTTCCTCTGCTTTTTTGGAGGCCACAATATAATTATTTTGCATCCTCCTCCATTTTTATAGAAAATTTCCACTGTGTGCAAGCATTAACACTGCACATCCCAAATCTGGGCTACATTTATTTATCCGTTCCTTTCCATTTCATGCTTTATGTCATGTGGCGGCCCAGAAGTGGCGCTCTCGCCTCACCCCCAGGAGGCTGTGAGTTCCATCCTAGATGGAGGCAGATAATTCTCTCTCTGGGAACTACCATATTTTTCAGAGTATAAGAAGCACTCCCCCCCCCCCTAAAAGAGGGTGAAAATTTGGGTGCAGATCAAAGACTCTTATTGCAGAAAGCATTAAAACCTCAGCTAAGATTATTTGATTTGGCCTCCGTGTTTTAGATATATCGATATCATAGATTTCCTGTTGATTATTTTCATCTGCAGAAATTTGAGCGGGCGGCTTGAAAATTAAATTTTATTTATTTATTTATTTATTTATTTATTTGTTTGTTTGTTTGTTTGTTTGTTTATTTATTTATTTGTCTTGTATGCCGCCCACTCCCAGAGGACTCCGGGCGGCTCACAAAAGACAAGGGAATGGGGGAACGAGACAAAGACAACATATTAAAAACAAAACCAACATTCACAATTTCCTTGGAGGTAGATGCTTCTCAGCCCCACCAGCCTGCTGGAACAGCCAGGACTTGGTGGCTTTGCGGAAGGCCGGGAGGGTAGTAAGGGTCCGGATCTCAACAGGGAGCTCGTTCCAGAGGGCCGGAGCTGCAACAGAGAAGGCTCTCCCCCGGGGAGTCGCCAGCCGACATTGGCTGGCAGATGGAATCCGGAGGAGACCTAACCTGTGAGATCTAATTGGTCTGAGAGAGGCAATCGGCAGGAGGCGGTCTCTCAGGTACCCAGGTCCAATGCCATGTAGGGCTTTAAAAGTAACGACTAGCACCTTGAAGCGTGTCCAGAGACCAATAGGCAGCCAGTGCAGCTCGCGGAGGATAGGTGTAACGTGGGTGTACCTTGGTGCACCCACAATCACTCGCGCGGCTGCATTCTGGACTAATTGGAGTCTTCGAACACTCTTCAGGGGCAGCCCTATGTAGAGCGCATTACATTAATCGAGTCTTGAGGTCACAAGGGCGTGAGTGACTGTCTGAAGGGCCTCCCGATCCAGGTAGGGTCGCAATTGGTGCACCAGGCGAACCTGGGCAAAGGTCCCCCTGGTCACAGCCGACAGATGGTATTCTAAAGTCAGCTGTGGGTCCAGGAGGACTCCCAAATTGCGAACCCTCTCTGAGGGGCGTATAATTTCACCCCCCAGCCTGAGAGATGGAATAGTTAGCCAATCTTTGGGAGGGAACATCAGAAGCCACTCGGTCTTGTCTGGATTGAGTGCCAACTTGTTTGCTCCCATCCAGACTCTAACAGCCTCCAGGCACTGGCACATCACTTCTACTGCTTCGCTGAGTTGGCACAGGGCAGACAGATACAACTGCGTATCGTCTGCATATTGGTGATACTTAATCCCGTGCCGGCGTATGATCTCACCCAGTGGCTTCATGTAGATGTTAAATAGGAGGGGGGACAGGACCGAACCCTGCGGCACCCCATAATTGAGGGGCCTACGGGTCAATCTCTGCCCTCCGACCAACACCGACTGCGACCTGTCCGAGAGGTAGGAGGAGAACCACCGTAAAACGGTGCCTCCCACCCCCACCTCTCGCAACCGTCGCAGAAGGATACCATGGTCGAAGGCCGCTGAGAGGTCAAGAAGCACAAGGATAGAGGTGCACAAGGATTTTGGTGACGGTCACAAATAATAAAATGCAAATCATCATCTTATTCTTTTAACAACCCTGTAACCCCCTTGTGGGGTGAAGTCTGAGCAAGCAGAGTGTTTTAATGGCCGGATGCCCTTCTTGTTGCCAATGCAGAACTTTTTTTCAGCCGATATACCGTATAAGACGCTCTGAAGTAGAAGACACTCCTAACTTTTGGGGAGGAAAACAAGGAGGGGAAAATCTGATTCGCTTAACAAGGGTAGCAAGGAAAGCTCATAAAATTGGAAAATTGACCTAACAGCTGCCTGGCTGAGTGACAGAAATTTTGGGCTCGATTGCGGCCATAAGTCGAGGACTACCTCTACCTGATCCAGGTGAAAACTTACACTGCTGCTTCGGAAGAAGAACGGGATCAGTGGGGTTTGGGATTTGATACCTGGTTAAGAAAAAGAGAGAAAATTGAGATGCTAAAGGATTCTGGATCTGTTTAGAGCTATTGCATCTTTAATTAATCACTTCCTGTTCCATGCTTGCTAATGGAATTAACACCACCTTTCCTTGGATTAGCAGTAGAAGGCTCAAAGTTCAACTGCAAGACATTTTGTTTCTCATTTCTTTTTATAAAAAGTTTTACTATTTTTCTATTACAAAAATAAACATTCCATCTTTCCTTAGGCAGTGCGTCGCCTGGGTACAAACACCTCTGTGCAACACCATTCCTCTTTTGCCACATCTTTCACATTTATATTAACATTCTTTCCCTAAACTTATTATGATTATAATATCTTAAACATTTAAACTTTATAAAACTCTCCATTTTTCTTCTTAGTATCGTCTAGTGATAATTGTACGGAGTTAGATGCGATGTAGCCATAACAACTTTCTTTCTAGAAAGCCAAGGTCATCCTTTGTCTTTGGACCTCTGCCGGAACTGGATGGGTGGAAGCTGCCAGCGTGGCAGTGGGAGATGGGACCATGGGATGGACTTGTGGGTATGGGGGCAAAAGATCGTGAACTTTTAAGTAGGTGGGGAAAACCGGGAAGCTTTCAGATTCGGGGTTTCCCAGCGGTGCCAACATGGCTCTCTTCATAAATTGGAACTTGGAGGAATCCTTTGCCTCGGACTCTGATTTAATTTTGGGTGCTATTTGGAACCCGAGAATTGGCTTTTTTGGCTGCTGCCACATACGGCTGGCTCCTATTTAACTGGTCGGGGGACCCCCGTCCAAGAAAGGAGGCCTCAAAGACCATCAGCGGATGAATACCCGAGTCCGGAGAATCCTTCGAAACGTCTGGCCAGCTTGGGCGAGGGGAGGGAGATTTCAGAGGGGGCACCCAGCGGCCATCCAGACTGGCCTCTTACCTTCCAGAGAGCGGGCCTTCAGCTCCCCTTTGGCCTTCTCCAGTTCCTGACGCAAAGTCCGGTTTTGCTGCTCAGCCTCCTGCAACTGTCTTTGGGGGAAAGCCACGAAGGTGGGAAGAGAAGAGAGAAGGGTTACCTGGGGAGGTGGCAACGGCCCCCTGGGACTCCCACTCCCATAATCCTTTGCCCTGGCCCGGGTGTTGAAGGGAGCTCGGAAAAGTATTCCTTCTCCCGCTCCTTCCCAGAAGCACAGGTAGTCCAGCCACAATGGAGCCAAATTTTCCACTGCTAAGCAAGACCGTCGTTAAGTGAATCAGTGTCATTGAAGTCAGTAACATGGTTGTTAAGTGAATCTGGCTTCCCCGTGGACTGTGTGTCAGAAGGTCACAAAAGGGGATCATGTGACCCCGGGACACTGCAACCGTCGTAAATATGAATCATTGCCAAGACTCCTCAACTTATGATGACAACATTTATGTTGTTAAGGGAGACAATTGTTAAGTGGGTTTTGTCCCATTTTATGTTGCTAAGTGAGACAATTGTTAAGTGAGTTTATGTTCCTCTCTTGCCACGGTTGTTAAATGAATCATTACAGTTAAGTTAGTAAACCTGGTTGTTAAAGTGAATTTAGCTGGTCAGAGGAGTCGCCAAAAGGGGATCACGTGACCCCAGGACACTGCGACCGTCGTTAAGTGCATGCCAGTTGCCAAGCCTCTGAATTGTGATCACGTGACCATGGTCACGAGTGTAAAAAAAAAACGATCCTAAGTCCCATTTGGAACGGTCACTAAATGAATGGTCGTAAGTCGAGGATGTCTCTGTATGTCTCTATAGAGCAGTTATGGCGAACCTTTTGTGGATCGCATGCCAAAAGCAGGGGGGGAGCGCAGGGAGGCCGTGCGTGGGCTTGGCACACCCACAATGCTACGCACATGACCCCAGCGCGCATGCGCGCCCGACCAGCTCCCCCCCCCGCAATTTTTGGTGTGTTTTTTTGCCCTCCCCAGGCTCCAGAGGCTTTCTAGGAGCCGGGGGAGGACGAAAACAGCTTCCCCACCTGGAGGCTTCAGGAGCTTCCCTGAAGGCTCCGGAGGACTAAAAACGGCCCTACCGGCAAACCGGAAGTTTGGGAATGGACTTCCGGTTTGCTTGTAGGGCCGGTTAAAACACCTCCGGAGCCTTCAGGGGCCTTCAGGAGGCTTCCCTAAAGGCTCTGGAGGACTAAAAACGGCCTTACGAGCAAATGGAAGTGTGTTCCTGAACTTCTGGTTTGGCTATAGGGCCGGTTTTTCGCGGTTTTTCCCTGAAGCCTCCGGAGGGCAAAAAACAGCCTCAAAAGAAGGCTCCATGTGCCACCTGTCCGCCTTCACGGCTATAGAGTCTAGCATTGGGCCAACTCAGCTGCCTCTGCAAAGAAGGGCTTGGGGGGACAGAGAGGGACTTCACCCACCGTTCCAGCCCCACGTGGGCCACCTTTAGCTGCTCCAGCTCCGTCTGGACGCTCTGCTTGGCCCGGATCTCGGCCTCCAACGCCGACTGCAGCTCCAACTTGGCCGAGGCCTCCACCTTCTGCAGCCGCCGGGCCTTCCAGAGGGTGTCCTGCAGGGGAAGGACGGAGGGAGAGGGCAGTTGGTGCGAGGGGCAGGCTTGGGGGACGGGGCGCACTGGGCGCTGGCCACTGTTGGGCCCTGAAGGGGCTTTTGGGGGAGGGGTGGGGAAAATGGTGGAGCTGGCCCTGTGGGGTGTTGCTGGGCAGCCAAGGATTTGCCCTGCAGGTGTGTCCCCCACCCCACTTGTGGGAAGATTGATTAGGAAAGGGAGGGAGGGAGGCGAGAAGGAAGGGGAAAAAAGAAAGAAGAAAGGAAGGAAGAAAAAAGGGAGCGAAGGAAGAAAAGAAGGGAGGGAGGGGAGGAAAGAAGGAAGGAAGAAGGGAGCGGGGAAGGAGAAAAAGTAGGGAGGAAAGAAAGGAGGAAAGAAAGAAGAAGGAAGGAAGGAAGGAAGAAGAGATGGAGGGAGGGAAGGAAGGAAAGAAGGAAAGAAAAGGGAGGGATGGAGGAGAAAAAAGGGAGGGAGGAAAGGAGGGAGGAAAGGAGAAAAGAAAGAGAGGGAGGGATGAAAGAAGAAAGAAAAGAAGGAAAGGAAAAAAGGAAGGAAGATGGAGGGAGGGAGGAAAGAAAGAAGGAAAGGAAAAATTTAAGGAAAGGAAAGGAAAGAAGGGAGGGAGGGAGGGAAAGAAGGAGAGAGGAGGAGAAAAAGAAGGAAAGAAGGGAGGGAGGGAAAGAAGGAGAGAGGTTGAGAAAAAGAAGGGAGGGAGAAAAGAAAGGAGAAAAAGAATGAAGGAAAAAAGAGATGGAGGGAGGGAGGGAGGAAAGAAGGAAAGGAAAAAAGGAACGATTGAAGGAAGAAAAGAGGGAGAGAGGGAGGAAAGGGAGCGGAAGGGGAGGGAGGAAGAAAAGAAGGGAGATAGGGAAAGAAGGAGGAATGGGGCAGGAGAAAAAGGAGGGAGGAAAGAAAGGAGAAAAGAAAGTAGAATGAAGGTTTTGTATTCTGGAGGAAGGAGGACGCGGTAGCCAGAGGTCCGAACAAGAACTACTTTATTAACAACAAAAGAAGGTGACAGCGATTTGAAAAGGGGAACTGCACGCCAAGGTATTTATATAACTGGGAGAACCAATCAGTGGCCGAGGACTGGGCAGCAACTGCTGACGTCAGAGCCTCGGCCAATCAGCAAGTAACTCTGGCCGGCAACAGCCTCTGTTGCGTCTCAGCCAATGAGGACGCAAGAGGCTGTTGCTGGCTTGAAGGTTATGAATATGGAATGTTTAACTCATGAATATTTAACACCCCTTCCCCCCAGTTCTGCGCATGCTCCCGGCTAGAGCATGCGTAGTCACGGAGATAGGCGGGGCGGTGCCGGACCCGCCCAGATCTCCTCAGTTCAACAGGAGTCGTCGGCGGAGGTGGACCTGCTCGTTGTAGCTCCTCCCCAAAGGGAGTGTAGCTCCGAGGGACGCCATCTTGGCACGGCCCAGAAGGCGGGCTCAACATCGCAGGTAGGCTGGGCCGGGGTGGCGCGTCCATAGACATAGGGTCCAACAATGAGGGAGTGTCTCTGGGGATAGGAGCATAGGCCGGCGATTCTTCGATGGCGGTTTGAGCTGACAGTCTCGCTTCCCAGCAGGGGGCGCTCAAGTAGGCCGGGCCTGGTGTGGAGAAGGCCTGTTGTCGTTGTGCTTCGGATTGAGCTGTGTCTGGCTGTGGATAGGCAAGGCCTGATTGTGTGAAGGCCTCACTCGGCAACCCTGGTAGAGTGGCGTTGTCTAGACCTGGAGAGCCCTGGTTGCCGATCTCCGTTGGGAGGTGCCTCCTCAACTGATCCAAGTGGCACCTCTACTCGGATCCATCGGCCAGTCGGACCCTGAAAGAACAGGGGCCTGTCAGGGCTGTTATTGTAGCTGGGACCCACCTGGGCTCCCCGGTGAAGGAGCGGGCCCACACCAGATCCCCCTGTCTGAAGGAACGGGGAGGGATGACCCCCAGGTTGCACGGCTGGTCCCCTGAATAGAGCGGATGGAGTCTATCCAGGGGAGTCCGCAGACGCCGGCCCATCAAGAGCTCCGCGGGGCTTTTGTTGGTCGTCGGACAGGGAGTGGAATGCTGGCTTAACAAGTAAGCCGCCACTCTCACCTGCCAATCGCCCCGGTCCATGCGGCCCAGTGCCTCCTTAGCTGAGCGGACCGCCCGCTCCGCCCGGCCATTACTGGCCGGGTGGTACGGGGCTGTGGGCGCATGCCGGATCCCCTGCTCGGCCAGGAACTCCTGAAATGTGGTGGCTGAGAACTGTGGGCCATTGTCCGACACAAGTATGTCTGGCAACCCATGGGTCGCGAACAGTTTACGCAAAGCCCGGACCGTGCTCTCGGCTGTGGTGGAGACCATCAGGACCAGTTCCACCCACAGAGAGTAGGCGTCCACCACAATTAGGAAATTCTGGCCGTGGAAGGGACCAGCGAAATCAATGTGGAGGCGTGACCACGGGCCTCTCGGAGCCTCCCACTCACGAGCAGGCCCAGCCGGAGGGTTGGGCCTAGAAAGTTGACATGTAGCACAGCGCCCTACGTAGGCCGCTATCTCCGAGTCCTGCGGGCTTTTAGCTGAATTGGAGCGACTTGGGGGTCGAGGCTAAGGGAGATGGGGGTGCCCTTATAACAGCCTAGCTGGCCATCGAAGATGTCAGCGAATTCGGCTAGGACGTCCTCTAGGGAGGAGGAGAGAACCTGGTGAACCCCCCCTATAGATAACCCCAGAGGAGGGAACCAGTCCAGGCCCAGGAGGGCTGGCAAAGCCTTCCTGACAATCAGGATGGGCAGGTTTCCCTTAAAGGAGCCGTATTGGACTGAAATGGGAAAGGACCCCAGGGTGGGAATTAGGTTTCCCTGGTAATCCCACAGGGTCGTTTTGGCAGGTAAAAGCTGTTTTTGGGATACTTTGGGACACAAGCGGGAGAAGACGGCCCAGGACAGTAGGGAACGGGACGATCCGGAGTCCACCTCCATCTTGCAGGGCTGACCTTCGAGCTGGACAGTGGCTGCGACCTTCCGGGCTCCGGCGGAGGCCTGGCTGACCGTGCCCTCAGCAAGCCGCGGTTGATAGATGTTGTGGCAGTCATCTGCCCTTCGAGCTGGCCGCGGCGGTTGGCGGCGGCGCTGCGCTTGGGTTGGCCCATTCGTCTGGAAGAAGGAGGGGGCCGGCAACGATGCCCGGCAGACTTGGGCAATGTGCCCTTGCCACTGACAACGGTGGCAGATGGTATTGCGGAACGGGCAGGCAGGACGTGAGTGGCGGCCGCCACAGCTAATACAGGTGGACCCTGCGGCTGGTGGTGCCGCTGCAGGGGCTGGAGGCTTCCGCCGGGGTTGTGCCCTTAGCTGGCCCACGACTTCCGTGGATGGATCTTCTGGGGGTGGCAGTTCGTCCACCAGGCACGCCTGAGAAACCAGCGGAGCTTGAGGGGTGCCACCTGGTATTTGCGAAGACAGTTGCAGCCGCTCGATGTCCGCCGTAGACTGCTCCGAGAGCTCAGCCGCTCTGGCAGTCTCCACAGCTTGCAATAGAGTAATGTCCTGGTGGCGGAACATTCAGCTGCGCAAGTTGACATCTCGCACCCCACAAACAAACTGCTCCACCAGGTTTTCCTCTAAATTACTGAAGTCACATTGGGCCGCCATTGTACGCAGGGACTCTAAGAATTGGCTGATAGATTCGTTAGCTCTTTGCACCCTGCGGCGGAACGCGAAGCGGCGGGCAATCTTTGAGGGTGTTGGTGCATAGTGTCCTTTGAGCCGGGCCATCAGGGTTTCCCAGCCTAGCTTATACGCCGGCCTTGGAGCTGCCAAGGCTCTGGCAGATGCGAACATGGAAGGTTCGCAACACGAGAGGAAGAAGCTGCATTTTTCCTCGTCGGTTTGTGCCTGGTTCTTGGACGCAATGAGATAACACTCAAAGCGTTCCATGAATCCTTCCCAGGATTCTCCCCCCGAGCCGTAGGGAGCAAACGGAGGCAAGGCAGAAGTCATGGTGACTTAGATGCGGAAGAACGTCGCGGAATGAAGAAGAAGAGAGAGAGAGAGAGAAAAAAAATTCTCTTCTGTCGGTCAGCGTTCGTTGCCGGCGCGGAACGCGGCGGGGCAGCTAGCTGAATCTTCTTTCTCACTTTTCCTTAGGCTACGCGGGAATCGCGAATCCCATCCTCGTCGCCAGTTTTGTATTCTGGAGGAAGGAGGACGCGGTAGCCAGAGGTCCGAACAAGAACTACTTTATTAACAACAAAAGAAGGTGACAGCGATTCGAAAAGGGGAACCGCGCGCCAAGGTATTTATATAACTGGGAGAACCAATCAGTGGCCGAGGACTGGGCAGCAACCGCTGACGTCAGAGCCTCGGCCAATCAGCAAGTAACTCTGGCCGGCAACAGCCTCTGCTGCGTCTCAGCCAATGAGGACGCAAGAGGCTGTTGCTGGCTTGAAGGTAATGAATATGGAATGTTTAACTCATGAATATTTAACAGAAGGAAGAAGAGATGGAGGGAGGGAGGAAAGGAAAAAAGGAAAGATTAGAGGAATTAATGAGGGAGGGAAGGGAATGAAATGAAGAGGGAGGAAGGAAGAAAAAGGGAGGGAGGAAAGAAAGGAAAGAAGGAAAGAAAAGGGAGGAGGGAGGGAGAAGAAAAAGGGAGCGAGGAAAGGAGAAAAGAAAGAAGGAAGGAGAGGGAGGAATGAAAGAAGGAAGAAAAGAAAGCAAGGAAAAAAAGGAAGGAAAAAGAGTGGAAGGAAGGAGGGAAAGAAGAAAGGGAGCCAGCCTCAAAGGTCCCTGATTTGTTTCTCCTCCCACCATTCCTCATGCCCCGCCCCCCATCAAGTGACTCCTCCCTCCCCAGGGCCCTCTTACCGGAGTCTTGGGGCCCGGACTCTGCGCCCCTGCCTGCTTCAGGGCCTCCATCTCGTCCATCATGCGAGTCGCCATGGCCTGCAGGTACCCCCTGGACTCCTTCTCATCGCTCACCCTGTATAGGGGGGGGGAGGGGGGAGAGAGACAAAAGTTCGGTCTCAATTCTAGTCATAAGTCGAGGACTAACTTCAATTAATTTCCATAAATTCTAACTAAAATTATAATCCCCCCCCTTGCATCTTGCTCTGAACTACCAATCCCAGAATTCCACTGGATGAGATTCAAGGGGGAGGGGCTTGGTCCCAACCTATCAGGAGGGCGCCAGGTTTTTTTGTGTGTGTGGGGGGGAAGGCTGCCCTAGATGCTGGGCTCCTTTAAGAGAGAAGAAAAGACACTCCGCGCATCCTCAGAGGCAACCTTGCCAGTGCAAACTCTGGAGGGGATTCCCTCACCACTTCAAAATGTCGGCGATCTGAATCTCCCAGTTGGCGAAGGTGGCTTTGTGGGATTCGGAGGTGCAGCTCCCTGGTCCGGGGTGCAAGCCGTCGTTGCCCCGAGAATCCACCTGTTGCAAGAAGCAGATTGCAGCCTTTAAAAGAGCCATTGGGGGTACAGTGGGGGAAAGGGGCTACAGCAAGAGTTCGAGTCCCGCTGAATCACAACAGCTCAGCTAATGCAAGAGTCAGCAACCTTAAACACTCAAAAGAGCCGCAAAGGTCCTAACTGGAACCTCCCGTTCAATTCTGGAGACGACCGGAAGTCCCCTTCCATTCCAACCATAGAGTGTCCTAGCACGGCATCCTTTTTCCTCTACCTGTCCTAACCGAAAGCTCTATCGATTGTGGAGCCGACTGGCGGCAGGGAGCCGCAGCAGAGGGATGAAAGAGCCACATGCGGCTCCAGAGCTGCAGTTTGCTGTCCCCTGGGCTAATGCACCGGACTTTCTCAACCCAACCTTCCTCGCAGGGTTGTTGTGGAGCAAAGCACCCCATTTTATGCTCCTGGAGAAAAAGGGAGGGAGGGTGGGGGAGGGGAAGGAAGAGGCAATTTGGGAAACCATAAAATTCCCCAGAATTCGATGCACATCTACCTGGTCACTGGGAGGCCACGGGCTGCAGCTGTTGCTCGTGGCTGCTTGGCCTCCTCTGTTTGGCTCCACATTTTCACACCTGGGAAGAAAAAAAATCACCCCCCATTCATCATACAAATAGCCCTCAACTTACAACCGCAACGGGTGGGATCTCCAAGGCCTCGAACTTTGGCAACTTTAACGGAGTTGAAGTCCACAAGTCTTAAAGTTGCCAAGGTTGGAGACCCCCTGGCAACGGTGATCACAACTTCCATCTCTAAACAATTGGGTCATTAAGCGAGTCATCACATGACCACACCCAATTTCACAGTTGTCGAGAGAAGCACATGGCCGTTAAGTGAATCCTGCTTCCCCCTTTGACTTTGTGTCAACTCATAAAGTTGACACGGTGAGGAAAGTGTGTGTGGGGAGGGAGCGCATTCCACGCATACTTTCAGCTCTCAGTCGGATCTCAGATTATTACAGCAGGCTTGTGAGGCATGCACCTCGTTGGAGAATGTGATTTATGACACAGACTGAGGCGAGGGGAGAAACCGGGGCAAAGTTCAGTCATAATTCAAATGAGGCTTAGATCTGACTGCAATGGGGTATTGCCGAAATGGTGCTTCTAATAAATGACTGGTTTTCTTTTGAAATTTGGCTCGAGGCTCATGAATCAATTAGGGCATCTTTTGGAAACCTGACACTCTGCTTATTGAAAGCCAGCTGCCAATGGTGATCAGTGGCCCCGGAACGCCTCCTCCCTTCTCTTGCCAACCTCACATAGAATCACGTTCCGCCGCTCACCGCTGCCTCCTGGCTTTCTCCAGCTGCTCCTGCAGCTGGGCCACCTCCTTGGTCAGAGCCTCAACCTGCCGTTCCTTAGCTTGCAGCTCCTCCTTCCACGCCCCGCACGGCTCCGGGCGTCTCCTGGAGCTGGACCGCTTGAAGAGGGCCGTGCTTGGTTTTGCCTGCAAGAGCGCCCCGAGTCAATGCGGCACAGCGGCTATGCCAGGGTGGCCCCCCTCCCTACCCCCCAGCTACGGTCAGGTCAGCTTCAGGATTGACAGGCTAATGCCACCATTAGGACTAAGGCGAGGTGGAATGCAGTGGTGGGTTTCAAAATTTTTTCGAACCTACTCTGTGGGTGTGGCCTCCTTTATGGGAGTGGCTTGCCGGCCATGTGACCTGATGGGAGTGGCTTGCCAGCCATGTGTTCTCTCTCTCTCTCTCTCTCTCTCTCTCTCTCTCTCTCTCTCCTTCCTTTTGTCTCTCTGTCCCTTTTTCCTTTTTTTCTTTCATTTCTCTCTCACTTTTTATTTCCTTTTTTCTTTTTTATTTCTTTCTTCCTTTCTTTCTCTTTCTCTCTCTGTGTGAGTGTGTGTGTGTGTGTCAGTGGTAGGTTTCAAAAATTTCTGGAACCTCTTCTGTAGGTGTGGCCTGCTTTCCGGGTCCACTGGTGGGACCTCTTCTAACTGGTTCGGTAGATTTGACGAACCGGTTCTACCGAATAGGTGCGAACTGGTAGGAACCCACCTCTGGTGGAATGCCACCAGTTAGCACCAGTTCACGCGAAGCGGTAGGGATGAGCTGTGAGCCATGCGATCGTCGTAAGCTTTTTTCCCCACTTTTTGAAAGCATTTTTCCCCCTGCCCATTTGCCTGAACTAGCAAGAAAAAAAATATTGTAAAAGTGGGGGAAAAAAGGTTCCATGACAATCAGCTGTGAGTTGCCCGATCGTGGGAAACTCCCCCCCCTTTAAAGATTTTTTTTTACTGCTCATTTGCCTGAAACGGTAGTTTAAAAAATGCTTTAAAAAGTGTGTGTGTGTCGGGGGGGGAAGGTTCCCACAATCGCATGGCACCACTGAACCTTTTTTCCCACTTCTTAAAGCATTTTTTACTACCGGTTCGGGCGAATAGATAGTAAAAAATGTTTTAAGAATTAGACAAAGTTTGGCCACACCCACCCAGTCACATGACACCACCAAGCCACCCCCAGAGAACCGGTGGTAAAACATTTTTACATTTCACCACTGCATTAAGGTTCCTCCGGTCGTGTGCACAGCCCTACCCGCAGCTCCTCCACCTCTTCTTTCAACTTCCGCATTTGCTGCTCCGCTCTCTCCCGTCCCTTTCGCTGCTTGGTCACCTCGCCCACCAGGTTTTCGATCCGGTGCTCCAGCTGCGGGAAGAGAAGAGGCTTTTCTCGTGTTCTGCAGGAAAGGTGGTTTATGGGGGAGTATCTGGTCTAATCCTCAGCCCAGAAGCTGCGGAAGGCAATCTGGGATGCTTCTGGATGCCTCCTTGAGGTGAGGCCCTGAGCCCTGAGTGGTCCGCCTATCTTAAGGTTATAAAACTCTGCATTTTTCTTTTTAATATCTTCTAGTGATAATTGTACGGAGTTAGATGCTATGTAGCCATAACAACATTCTTTCTGGAAAGCCAAGGTCATCCTTTGTATCTGCACCTCTGCACCTGACCGGAACTGGATGGGTGGAACTGCCAGCGTGTCAATGGAAGATTGGACCATGGGATGGATTTGTGAGGGGGGGGGGCGAGATCTTGAGCTTTCAACTAGGTAGGGAAAACCGGGAAGCTTTCAGATTCGTGTTTTCCCAGATGTGCCAATATGGCTCTTCATAAATTGGAACTTTGAGCAATACTTTGCCTTGGACTCTGATTTAATTTTGGATGCTATTTGGAACCCTGACAGTAAAGATTTCCCCTGTCCAGTTGTGTCTGATACTAAGTGGTGTTGCGCCAATGTTCTCTGAAGACACTTCCAAGGTCATGTGGTTGGCATGAATTTATACCAAGGGGCACATGGAACGCTGTTACCTTCTCACTGAAAAGGTACCTTAACTTATGACCAAAATTGAACCCCAAATTTCTGATCTAAGCGAGATAGTTCTTGTGAGTTTTGCCTCACTTTACAGCCTTACTAACCACAGTTGTTAAGTGAATCAGTGCACTTCTTAACTTAGTAACCCTTAGTAAACAGGGAATAAATACCACTCCTGTTAACAATGAGGATGCCGGCTAATTGGGTAATGAAACATTGGCCAGAAAACAGCCAAGCTCAGAGAGCACCAAGGGCCCCACAATTCAATCCTGAGTTACAAAAATTCTCCCTGATTGGATGGAAAATCCCTTCTCCAAAGAGCAGAAGATACATCTCTTCGTCTAGGGGGTTAATCTATGCAGAGCTCTTAACATTCAGAACAAATGCTCTGGATTCTTGGAAAAGACTCCAGTGAGGAGGCTATGCATGTGTGTGTGTGTGTGTGTGTGTGTGTGTGTGTGTATGCGTTTGTGGAGAAGAAAGTACCTCCTTGCGTCCATTCTCAGCACGGGCCAGCTCCTTGCGTAGCCCTTCCACCCGTCGAGCAGCAGCTTCCGTCTCCTCCAGTCGCTCCCGCAGTAGGCGCGAATGTCGCAACAACTGGGCCTGCAGCTCCCCACACTTGGCCTCGGCGCTCTGCAGCTCCTCTATCGTGTCCTGATGTCGCTCCTGTTCCTCTTGCAGCTCCCAAGCCTGAGCCTGTAGCTGCTCCTGCAGCTCAGTCAGACCCTACCGTGAGAAGAAGCCGCCATCAGCACGGGACTCAGGTACCTGGCTGCACAGAAGGTCCCATCTGGGTCGCCAAGTGCTAAAACACACAGGAACCAGGCACTGATGGAGCATTGACAGCCCCACAGCAGGCTCCATCTGGGTTGCCAAGTGGTTTAAACGCATAGGCATCAGGAGCCGACGGAGATTTCGGACGACCTTCTGCAGCCCCTCAGGGTAAGAGGCAGCAGGATGAGGGGTCCAAATTGTGCACCAATAGAAAACTGCACCTTTAGGAAAGGAGGGAGAGAGGGAGGGAGGGAGGAAGGAGGGAGGAAAGGAGGGAGGGAAGGAAGCACTTAGACTTATATACTGCTTCACAGTGTTTTGCAGTCCTCTCTAAGCGGTTAACAGAGTCAGCCTCTTGCCCCCAACAATCTGGGTCATCATTTGACCCACCTCGGAAGGATGGAGGGGTGAGGCAACCTTTAGGAAGGAAGGGAGGGAGGAAGGAGGGAGGGAGGGAGGGAGTGAAGGAAGGAAGGAAGGAAGGAAGGAAGGAAGGAAGGAAGGAAGGGCAATAGCACTTGGACTTATATCCCGCTTCACAGTGCATTTACAACCCCCTCTAAGCGGTTTACAGAGTCAGCCTTTCACCCCCAAAATCTGGGTCCTCATTTGACCCACCTCAGAAGGACAGAAGGCTGAGTCAACCTTTAGGAGGAAGGAAGGAAGGAAGGAAGGAAGGAAGGGCAATAGCACTTGGACATATCCTGCTTCACAGTGCATTTACAGCCCCCTCTAAGCGGTTTACAGAGTCAGCCTTTCACCCCCAACAATCTGGGTCCTCATTTGACCCACCTCAGAAGGACAGGAGGCTGAGTCAACCTTTAGGAGGAAGGAAGGAAGGAAGGAAGGAAGGAAGGAAGGAAGGAAGGAAGGAAGGAAGGGCAATAGCACTTGGACATATCCTGCTTCACAGTGCATTTACAGCCCCCTCTAAGCGGTTTACAGAGTCAGCCTTTCACCCCCAACAATCTGGGTCCTCATTTGACCCACCTCAGAAGGACAGAAGGCTGAGTCAACCTTTAGGAAGGAAGGAAGGAAGGCTGGAAGGAAGGAAGGAAGGAAGGAAGGAAGGAAGGAAGGAAGGAAGGAAGGAAGGAAGGCTGAGTCAACCTTGAGTTGGTGGGACTTGAACTGCCGAAATACTGGCAATCAGAAGTAGCCTGCAGTACTGCACTAACCACTGCGCCCCCACAGCTCTTCATTAAATGTTTTATATTAACGTTTGTTGTTGCTGGGGGGGAGTGGGCTTATTATTTTACTATTTATTATTTTATTATTATTTCATTTATTTTACCCAGTTTTCATATCTGTGTAAGCCGCCTTGAGTCGCCATGTGCGAGCAGGCAGTGTTATAAATTTCCTAATACAAATAAATAAATAAATGGGCACCGGTCACTCGTTCCTTGGTCATCTCTCTCTCTCTCTCTCTCAGCTGGATTACTGTACTGCGCTCCACATGGGGCTACCCTTGAAGAGTATTTGGAAGCTACAACTAGTACTGAATGCAGTGGTATGACAGTTTTGGAACTCCTTAAGGGCGGGTGTTATAACACCGCTGTTGTGCAAGCAATATTGGTTAACATTTTTTTTCTGGTCCAATTCCCATGATTTTAATTTTAATTTTTCTTAATGTTAACTGTTTTTAAATTTATCTGTGTGCCATTTTGTAAGCTGCCCAGAATTGCTTTACCGGTGGGATGGGCGGCATATTAATGTAATAACTAAATAAAAATGAAAGCAATACCTTCCAGGACACCTGGCCTTTCCTTGAAAGAACGAAAAACTGGGGAATGCAATCCTCTGTGTTTACACTGCGTGGCCAAATAAGTTTAGGAAAAACAGACTCCAAAGGATTCCTTTGGATGGGGGAAGCAGAGATTGGGGTTCACCCCACCAGTTCTGGGTACGTCGCCTGTTGTGGCCCTGCAGGAGCCGTTGGAGCTGCCACCAGACTCCGACAGTGAGGGGGCATTTGAGTCGGCCCTGGAGGATGTGGAGGACCCTGGACAGGGTTCCGACTCCGAGCAGGGCACAGAGAGACTGGTTGGCCACCAGGTGGCGCCTCAGCCTTGGATCATTGGGGAGGAGACAAGAGAGAGTGATCCAGAAACCACCTGTGAGTTGTTCCGGGATGCACACCTTCGAAGGGCTACTCGGTGTCAAGAACAACTACGTAATTACAGGAGGTAATTACGCTCAGCTGATGGTCATTAGGCTCCTCTCCAGGCTATAAAAGAGATTGCTTGTGCCACCCCCTTCTTGCAGAAGTCAACGCTTGGACTAAAGAGAAACGAACTTGGCAGGCTGGATTGCTGCCAAGGTTTGTCGGACTTGCTGCCAAGGTCCTTATCTGTTCGTTTATTTGGCTTTCAGCCACCGAGAGTCTGGTCTTGTTATTAAAGGACATTCCATTTTACGCTTGTCTTACTGGACGGAGGAGAGGGTGGCATAGTCGCCCATCAAACTCAAAACCGGATAGAAACAGGAATGTGATCTAGTCAGTTTCAAAATCCTGTCTAGGCAGTATCACGGCGCTGGTTAGCAAACTCAAGTGGCCAGTCCTGCTTGCCAGAACGTGCATTTTTCTTTAGGGTGCTTTGAGTAAATGAAACAAATAGTTTGCACCTCATTTTGCCCAACTTGGCAACTTTTAGACGCTGGACTTCAACTTTCAGGGCTGGCTGGGGAATTCTGGATGTTGAAGTCCAGTGTCTAAAAGTTGCCAAGTTGGATAAAATGTGGTTTTTGAGTGGAAGAAGAATTGAAATGTTGAATTCGCCTATATTTGCCCCTTTATGCTCCTCTGGCATTATTATTTCGATTTGTTGCTAAATCTCCTGATTTGTTTGATCTCAAGATCTTGTGATCAGATCAATCTGATTTCATTTCCTTGACTGCAGTCTGGGAAAACCCTCTTGTGGGGGGGGGGGTCTGTATACCTGGAGAGCATCCTTCTTCTCCTCTTCCAGAAATGTCACACGGTCCTCCAAGGCCTTCACCTGACCCAGGACGATGCGATTGTGGTACTGTTTCTGCATCTTGTCATTCTCCAGCTGATTTTCTGCCAGGCGGGAGGGAGGGAGGGAGAAAGGGAGGGAGAGACAGAGAGGGAGGGAGAGAGGGGGATAGGAGGGAGAGAGTGGAAGGGAGAGAGGGAAAGAGAGGGAGAGAGAAATGTACATATATAGAGAGAGGGGGAGGGAGGGAGGGACAGAGAGGGACAGAGAAAGGGAGAGAAAATGGGAGGGAGGGAGAGAGAAAGGGAGGGGGAGACAGAGAGGGAGGGAGAGAGGGAGATAGGAGGGAGAGAGTGGAAGGGAGAGAGGGAAAGAGAGGGAGAGAGAAATGTACATATATAGAGAGAGGGGGAGGGAGGGAGGGACAGAGAGGGACAGAGAAAGGGAGAGAAAATGGGAGGGAGGGAGAGAGAAAGGGAGGGACAGAAAGGGGGAGAGAGGGGGAAAAAGGGAGAGAGAGAGAAAGGGAGGGAGAGATAGAGAGGGGGAGAGAGGGGGAAGGAGGGAGAGAGAGAGGGAGGGAGAGGCAGAGAGGGAGGGAGAGAAAGGGAGGGAAGGAAGAAGGATGGAGAGAGAGAGGGAGGGAGAGACAGGGAGGGAGAGAGAAAGGGAGGGAGAGATGGGGAAGGAGGGAGAGAGAAAGGGAGGGAGAGACAGAGAGGGAGGGAGAGAGGGTGGAAGGAGGGAGAAAGTGGGAGGGAGAGAGGGAAAGAGAGGGAGAGATAAATGTACATATATAGAGATAGGGAGAGGGAGGGAGGGACAGAGAGGGAGGGGAAAGGGAGAGAAAGGGAGGGAGAGACAGAGGGAGGGAGAGTGTGGTAGGGAGAGAGGGAAAGAGAGGGAGAGATAAATGTACATATATAGAGATAGGGAGAGGGAGGGACAGAGCGGGAGGGGGAAAGGGAGAGAAAGGGTGGAGAGACAGAGGGAGGGAGAGAGGGGGAAAGGAGGGAGGTAGTGGGAGGGAGAGAGAGAAAGAGAGAGATAAATGTACATATATAGAGAGAGGGGGAGGGAGGGAGGGACAGAGAAAGGGAGAGAAAATGGGAGGGAGGGAGAGAGAAAGGGAGGGAGAGACAGAGAGGGAGGGAGAGAGGGAAAGAGAGGGAGAGAGAAATGTACATATAGAGAGAGTGGGGAGGGGGAGGGACAGAGAGGGACGGAGAAAGAGAAGGAGGGAGGGATAGCGAGAGAAAGGGAGTGAGAAACAGAGAGGCAGGGAGAGAGAGAGGGAAAGAGAAATATGTATATATAGAGAGGGGGGAGAGAAGGAGGGAAGGAGGGAGAGACAGAGAGACGGATGGAGAAAGAGAAAGAAGGAGCGGGAGAGAGAAAGGGAGGGAGGGAGAGAGAGAGGAAAAGAGAAATATATGTGTGTATATAGAGAGAGGGGGGAGGGAGGAAGAGGAAGGGAGACAGAGAAAGGGACAGAGAAAGGGAGAGAAAGAGGGGGAGAGAGAAAGGGAGAGAAAGGGAGGGAGGGAGAGAAAGAGGGAAGACAAAGAAAGGGGGAGAAAGAGGAGAGAGAAAGATAAAGGGGGAGGGGGAGGGGGAGAGAAATGGAGAGAGAGAAAAGGGAGAAAGAGGGTGGGAGAGAGAGAGAGGGAAGAGAGGGGGAGAGAGAAAGGGAGATAGGGAGACAGAAATATTTACATATATATAAAGAGGGAGAGCGGAGGATGCAGAGAGGGGGAGAGAGAAAGAGAGAGAACCTTAATATCTTCCTTTCAATGGCCAACCTACACAGAGCATGCCGGGTACAGGAAATCCTCCACTTACAGCCATTTGCTTAGCAACCATTTGAAGTTAGGATGGCACTTTAAAAAATGGCACTTACGACCATGGCCGCACCCCCACGGTCACGTGATCAAAATTTGGACGCCTGGCAGCATGGGATCGGTTCCCACTTGTGACCTTCTGTCAACTTAACAATCACGTTACCAACTTAATAACCACAGTGATTCACTTAACAACTGTGGGCAGAAAGGTCATAAAAAGGGGGGAGAAACACTTAACAATTGTCTTGCTTAGCAATGGACATTTTGGGCTCAACTGTCGAGGAGAACGTCTACTTGCATCGGACACCACCATGACATAAATCAGTAGGGGGGGTTGCCAATTTTTTTTACTACCGGTTTGGGTGCGGTTGTGCAAGGGCTCGTCATGCTTCTACGCATGCGCAGAAGCGGCTGGGGGGGCGGAGCCTCCCGCCACCACTTCTACTGGTTTGCCTGATCCAGGCCGAACTGGGAGCAACCCACCTCTGATGTAAGAATACAATGGTGCCCTTTGCGTGATGTGGCAGGCTCTGTCATCGACATCATGTACTTTTACCAATGTTTTCCCAACAAGAGAGAGAATATCCAGCTGTTTCTCACACACAGATTGAGAGCAGAGGAAAATGTCACAATTCCTGACACATTTCTCTAAAGTGACCTTAATATTAAGACTGACTTTTGGAGTGACTTTTTTCATGGGGAAAAAAAATGTATAAATTTACGACGGCAGCAGCTTACAAAGAAAATCTCTATAAAATGTTTTATAGATGGCATTTCCCCAGGGAGATTGGCCCAAATGTACCCAAATCTATCCCCCAAATGTTGGAGATGTAGCCCCAAGTCTGGAACATTCTACCCTATGTGGTGGATGTGTCCCATCGCAAGGAAATACTGGTGCAAAATTTGGAAATGGCTGGAAGAAATTACGGAGCGAAAAATAGAAGTGAAACCAGAAGCATTCTTATTAGGACGATGAGACCCAAAAATGGATAAACAACTTCTATAGATAATGCTACACAGGCTCACTGCAAGGGAGGATGGCTTTCGCACAAAACTGGGAAAAAATCAATACACTCGCAGACGAAACAATAATTAGAAAAGTACTTGAATGTGCAGAGATTGATCAAATGACCATAGAAATAAAAGAAAGAGAAGAATGGGATTTCTATAAAATATGGAATAGAATTTATAAGTGGCTATAAAACAGAAGCCAAAAGAGAAAATGTAAATATAATGGTGATATATATAATTAATATTATTCTAAGTGTTACTACTACTGTTGTTATATTATAAGACAAAGTAAAAGAATAGGAAGGCAATGCCGAATGGAGAACTAGAAAGGCTCAATATGAAAGCCAATACAGAAGGCTGTATAATTACTTTATATTGTTATGTATGTTTTGTGTTTTTTTTAAGATTAAAATGTTCAATAAAAACTATTTAAAAAAACACAACAAAGTGACTTTTTTGGCAATCATAAACAAGTGGTTTGTTACTTCTTTTGGGATGATTTTTTTTTTAGTTCTCCTACAGCTTGAGATCACTTGGTGGCCTCCTATCCAACCACTAATTTAATCAAAACCCCTTTAAATTTAAATTTAATTAATTTTTAATTCTCAGCTTAGGTAAGATTGATCAAATGGATCTATTACTTGGAACCTGGACAACCATTCATTGTTCCGGACGGATCCAAAAAGAGGCTGGCTTCCCCCCCTTCACAAAATAATATTTTATAACTACCTGTCAATTGTTTCTTCAAAGTAGCCACCTCGTTTTGGAGACTTCGGATCTCCGCGTCCTTGGCTGAGGTCTTAGAAGGAGATCTCCCCAGAGAATCTGCGCAGGATGAGTGCAAGGAGAGGGTAAGAGATCACCCGTGGATTTCTGGATCGCAGCACTCCAGAGAGCATAGTCTTACTCAGTGGTGAAATTCAATTTTTTTTAGTACCGGTTCTGTGGGCGTGGCTTGGTGGGCATGGCAGGGGAAGGATACTGCAAAATCTCCCTTCCCTCCCCACTCCAGGGGAAGGATACCACAAAATCCTCATTCCCTCCCCACTCCAGGGGAAGGATACTGCAAAATCTCCATTCTCTCCCCACTCCAGGGGAAGGATACCACAAAATCTCCCTTCCCTCCCCATTCCAGGGGAAGGATACTGCAAAATCTCCCTTCCCTCCCCACTCCAGGGGAAGGATACTGCAAAATCTCCCTTCCCTCCCCACTCCAGGGGAAGGATACCACAAAATCTCCCTTCCCTCCCCACTCCAGGGGAAGGATACCACAAAATCCTCATTCCCTCCCCACTCCAGGGGAAGGATACTGCAAAATCTCCATTCTCTCCCCACTCCAGGGGAAGGATACTGCAAAATCTCCATTCTCTCCCCACTCCAGGGGAAGGATACTGCAAAATCTCCCTTCTCTCCCCACTCCAGGGGAAGGATACCACAAAATCTCCCTTCCCTCCCCACTCCAGGGGAAGGATACTGCAAAATCTCCCTTCCCTCCCCACTCCAGGGGAAGGATACCACAAAATCTCCCTTCCCTCCCCACTCCAGGGGAAGGATACCACAAAATCCTCATTCCCTCCCCACTCCAGGGGAAGGATACTGCAAAATCTCCATTCTCTCCCCACTCCAGGGGAAGGATACTGCAAAATCTCCATTCTCTCCCCACTCCTAGGGGAAGGATACTGCAAAATCTCCCTTCTCTCCCCACTCCAGGGGAAGGATACCACAAAATCTCCCTTCCCTCCCCACTCCAGGGGAAGGATACTGCAAAATCTCCCTTCCCTCCCCACTCCAGGGGAAGGATACCACAAAATCTCCCTTCCCTCCCCACTCCAGGGGAAGGATACTGCAAAATCTCCATTCTCTCCCCACTCCAGGGGAAGGATACTGCAAAATCTCCCTTCCCTCCCCACTCCAGGGGAAGGATACCACAAAATCCTCATTCCCTCCCCACTCCAGGGGAAGGATACTGCAAAATCTCCATTCTCTCCCCACTCCAGGGGAAGGATACTGCAAAATCTCCATTCTCTCCCCACTCCAGGGGAAGGATACTGCAAAATCTCCCTTCTCTCCCCACTCCAGGGGAAGGATACCACAAAATCTCCCTTCCCTCCCCACTCCAGGGGAAGGATACTGCAAAATCTCCCTTCCCTCCCCACTCCAGGGGAAGGATACCACAAAATCTCCCTTCCCTCCCCACTCCAGGGGAAGGATACTGCAAAATCTCCATTCTCTCCCCACTCCAGGGGAAGGATACTGCAAAATCTCCCTTCCCTCCCCACTCCAGGGGAAGGATACTGCAAAATCTCCCTTCCCTCCCCACTCCAGGGGAAGGATACCACAAAATCCTCATTCCCTCCCCACTCCAGGGGAAGGATACTGCAAAATCTCCATTCTCTCCCCACTCCAGGGGAAGGATACTGCAAAATCTCCATTCTCTCCCCACTCCAGGGGAAGGATACTGCAAAATCTCCGTTCCCTCCCCACTCTGAGGCCAGCCAGAGGGGGTATTTGCTGGTTCTCTGAACTATTCAAAATTTCCACTACCAGTTCTCCAGAATCTGTCCCAACCTGCTGGATTTCACCCCTGGTCTTACTCTCTCGATCCATTTTGGGGCTGACGAGGTGCCCGGCTGAACCATAAGCAAACACAACAGGGCTGGGGTGGCCCCACCCATCTAAGCGAGGCAAAATAAATCAAGATGGTTGTGCAAATGCAGTTCCTGCATCTTGGGCTCAAACCTGATTGAGTGGGTTGTGTAAATCCATTTAATGAGGAAGCGGGCGGAAATTCCCGTGAGTGGGTGGGGCGATTAACCTGACTCTGCACTCTGTCTATGCTTAGCTTTCTCATGTCACCTGATGCCAAATTACCTTGGCTCCAATGTATGTAGCCCATACGGCTGTGTAGCACACGACATGCAATGCGTTGCCCTGTCAGCTCCAGCGCACATGCGCACGTTGTCCAGGTGATTTTTGACCTTGATTTTTGGCTGTTTTTTGCTCTCCGGAGACTTCCGTAGACCTTCCTGAAGCCTCCAGAGGGTGAAAAACCGTCCAATGTTCAGGGGGCGTTTTCCGCCCTCCCCAGACTCCTAGAAAGCCATGAGCGCATGTGTGGTGCAGAGGGGCATTAAATTATGGGAGTGGGCATGCAAGGGCGCACAATAGCATGCGTGCTTTTGGCACCAGAGGTGAAAAAGGTTCACCATTACAGCCGTAAGGCTAGGAAACCTTGATTAGTGGGGGCTGGACTAGTAGACCTCGAAGGTCCCTTCTCTGCCACCGCTTGTAGGAATCCTTCTTCCCCCCCCGCAGAGTTACCTACCTTGCAGTTTCCGATTCCATTCCACTTTCTCCCGCTCCAGCTGACGGATCCTTTTCTCCAGGCGGCTGGTGGTGGGGGAGATCGGGGGTCTCTCGGGGAAGGGTCTGTGGGGACACGGGGACACGGAGCTCAGAACTGATTCTGGATCGACGGGAATCAAGTCTGCACCGAAGGGCAAGGAAAACAGATCCCCTTCCTGAAAAGCAGAATGGGCCACACAGGTGGGAAATCCGTGGTCTCGGGAGGGGCGCCGTACACCCCTTCCAGGAACACGTCCCCTGGTGGTGCTGCTCACGGCAAAATACTCCTTCATCAGCATCAGTGGCTGTTGCACGTAAGGTTTCCTGCAAAATAATGCAGCTCTGTTATTTCCCGTGAATTTCACAGATGAACAGAGTTGGAAGGGACCTTGGAGGTCATCCCCTCGCCCAATCAGGAGACCCTACACCGTTTCTGACAGAGGGGCAGTCCAGTCTCTTCTTGAAAGCCTCCAGGGATGAAGCTCCCACAGCCTCCGAAGGAAACTTCTGTTTCATGGGTTGATTGTCAGGAAATTCCTCCTTATTTCCAGGTTGAATCTCTCCTTGGTCAGTTTCCATCCATTCTTCCTTCTCTAGCCTTTAGGGGCTTTGGAGAATAGCTTGACCCCCTTCCTCCTCTCTGGGGCAGCCCCTCAAATATTGGAAGATGCCTTCCTGTCTCCCCTGGTCCTTCTCTTCCCTGGACCAGCCAGGCCCAGTTCCTGCAACCGTTCATCCTTTGTTTGAGCCTCCTGTCCCCTCATCATCCTGGTTGCTCTTCTCTGCACTCTTTCTAGATGTTAGCTATTCCTGCCATCTTAGTAGCATCTGCAAATGTGGTAAGTTTCCCTTCTATTCCCTCATCCAAGTCATTTATGAAGATATTGAAGAGTTCTGGGTCTAAAACAGTGGTACCCCACTGCTTACTTCCCTCCATGTAGACGTAGACCCATTAAGGACTAATTGAGTACGGTTTGTCAGCCAGTTGCAAATCCATCTGGTGCAGTGGTGGGTTTCAAAAAATTTTCGAACCTTCTTTGTGGGTGTGGCCTCCTTTGTGGGAGTGGCTTGCCACCCATGTGACCTGGTGGGAGTGGCTTGTCGGCCATGTGTTTTCTCTCTCTCTCTCTCTCTCTCTCTCTCTCTCTCTCTCTCTCCCCTTCCTTTTGTCTCTCTGTCCCTTTTTCCTTTTTTTCTTTCATCTCTCACTTTTTCTTTCTTTTTTTCTTTTTTTCTTTCTTCCTTTCTTTCTCTTTCTCTCTCTGTGTGAGTCTGTGTTTGTATGTGTGAGTGTGTGGCAGTGGTGGGTTTCAAAAATTTTTGGAACCTCTTCTGTAGGTGTGGCCTGCTTTCCAGGTCCACTGATGGAACCTCTTCTAACCGGTTCGGTAGATTTGACGAACCGGTTCTACCGAACTGGTGCAAACTGGCAAGAACCCACCTCTGACCTGGTGGTGAAGCTACCTATCCCACTTTTTTCTAGCTTACCAAGAAATGGGTTGCGGTCTACTTTGTAGAATGCCTTGCTGAAGTCTATTTATTATGTCCACAGTATTTTGCTAATTTAGTCACTATATTGAGGAATAAAATAAGATTGGTTTGGCATGATCTGTTTTTAACAAACCTGTGTTTGCCGCTAGTTATTACTTTATTCATTTCTAGGTGTTGGCAGGTCTGTTTTTTAATTATCTTTTCCAGTATTTTCCTGTGAATTCATTCAGTAAAACTTATTTGCTGGGAAACGAGCTAAGCCAGTTCGGTGCCTACAATTTGCAAACTCCAGCAAAAAAATTAAATAAATAAAATAAAATGTGGGTGGTGGTGGTGGTGGTGGAAATCACAATATTGTTTTGTAATACAGATAGTCCTCAACTTACAACCACCACCGAATTTTGCCCCCCCTGTCCAGCCTTTCTGGCCACAGTTGTTAAGTGAATCACTCTGACTCTCAGCGTTGTTAAGTGAACCTGGATTCTTCCCCGTTGACTTTGCTGGTCAGAAGGTCACAAAATGGGGACCCAGGGACCCTGCGGCCATCGTAAATATGAGTCAGTTGCCAAGCTGACTGATATTTTGATCACGTGGCCACAGGGGGCTGCAATGGTCATTAAGTGTGAAAAATGGTCGTAAGTCACTTTTTTCAGTGCTGTTGCAACTTCGAACGTTGTACGTTGAGGACTCTGCCTGTATTCACAATTTAGAGACCTTATATCAGGGGTGTCCAAACTTGGGAACTTTTAAGATTTCCCTGCATGGGGGAATTCTGGGAGTTGAAGTCCACAAGTCTTAAAGTTCCCAAGTTTGGACACCTCTGCCTTACAGGAACTGGGGACCGACTAACACATTGAGCCACTTTTTAATACATGCACAGGAGCATTTAATACATGCAGTTGGCTGTCTGAATGCAGCAACCTCCGGCTGCGAAAATCAAAATGATGGAAAGCATCAGAAATCCCCACCACATTGAAAGACTAAATCACCCTGCCATCTTATCCTCGCACAATCCCAGATGCCCAGCAGAAAGCAGACGGCCGCAGCTCCCTATTGGCCGGCCAGTGGAGGGTTTCAAATTTTTTTAGAACCTCTTCTGTAGGTGTGGCCTGCTTTGTGGGAGTGGCTTGCTGGCCACGTGATCGGGTAGGAGTGGCTTGAAGACCATGTGACCTGGTGGGAGTGGCTTGGCAGTCACATGACTGGGTGGGCGTGACCAACTTGTAAAATGTGGTGGAACTCACTTAACAACACTCTTGCTTAGCAACCGAAATGTTGGCTCAGAAACTCTGGCATTTGAAGCACACAAGTCTTAAAGTTGTCAAGTTACAAGACCCTCGCACCCCTAACCCTTTAGGAAAAAAAACCCCAGGGGTGTTCAAACTTGACAGCTTTAAGACTTATGGACTTCAACTCCCAAAATTCCTCCTCCAGTAATGTTGGCTCAGGAACTCTGGCATTGAAGTGTGCAAGTTTTAAAGCTGTCAAGTTACAAGACCCTTGCACCCCTAACCTTTTAGGGAAAAAAGACCCAGGGATGTTGAAGTTGACAGCTTTAAGATTTGTGGACTTCAACTCCCAGAATTCCTCCTCTTGCTCTTCATCTTGATGATGTGTGGACGGATGGGGGGAGGGAGCTGGAACCAGTTCTAAACGGCACAGTAGATTTGTGGAAGCTCTTCTATAGAAGAGGTTAGAACTAGCAGGAACCCACCCCTGTGGCCGGTGGACAGCAGTTTTGAGATAGGCTGCCGCTAAAGCTGAAGGCTCCACGCTGCCCGGCGCACGAAAAAGGAAGAGCCAAGTGGGAGCAAGGTGGAAATCAAAGCAACACAGGCGTACTCACATCCCGGAGGTGTAGGTGAATCCAACGAAGGGGAGGTGATGGGCTGAGAACGTAGCGTGGGAAATTGGTGGAAGCGTCTCCTAAAAATCAGGAACAGAGGAGAAAAATCAGGCGCCATTCCCCTCCCCCCCCCCAAATGCCCATGCTCTCCTGGGTATGCAAGCGAGGGCAGGAGGATTCGTTAGGGGCAGGGTCTTCCTTGCAGGGTCTGTGTTCAAAGTTAATATACACACACGGTCGACAACATGATCTGGGGGACACTGTAAGATAGGTGTGTGGACTTCAACTCCCAGAATTCCCCAGCCAGCTTAGCTCAGCTTAGTTGGCTGGGGCATTCTGGGTGTTGAAGTCCACATGCCTTACACTGACTTTATTGTCACTTTGAATATACACGAATATACACTAATCAGCACACATTAAAATGAAATTTCGTTGCATACCACTCTGAAAGGGTCACCACCTCCAATATACACTACATAAACATGACGAAATAAATAAGGGAGAAAAAGAGAGAGAGAGAGAAGGAAGGAAGGAAGGAAAGAAAAAGAAAGAAAGAAAGAAAGGGAGGAGAAAGGAAGGGAAAGAAAAAAAGGGAAGGAAGAATGAGAGAGGGAGGGAAGGAAAGAAAGAAAAAAGAAAGAAAGAAGGAAGGAAAAAGAATGAAAGGGAGGAGAAAGGGAGGGAAAGAAAAAAGGAAAGGAAGAATGAGAGAGGGAGGGAAGGAAGGAAAGAAAGAAAGAAAAAAGAAGGAAGGAAGGAAGGAAAAAGAAAGGAAGGGAGGTGAAAGGAAGAAATAAAGGAAGGGAAAGAAAAAGGGAAAGGAAGAATGAGAGAAGGAGGGAGGGAAGGAAAGAAAGAAAAAAGAAAGAAAGAAGGAAGGAAAAAGAAAGAAAGAAAGAAAGAAAGGGAGGAGAAAGGAAGGGAAAGAAAAAAGGAAAGGAAGAAAGAGAGGGAGGGAAGGAAAGAGAGAGAAAAAAAGAAGGAAGGAAGGAAGGAGCTCAAGGTTGGGAAATCCTGCTCTAAGGGCTAAATTTCCTGCATTTTTTTCAAAATACATTCAGTTGCTCCTGTTTTTTGGCCTTGCAAAATGACTTAAAAGCCATCGGTGTCTGCATCCAGTCAGAATGAAGCCTAAACAACGGCACCCGCAGAGTAACGTTATCCTGTAACGGCTGCATTTATGTATTTGTGTAACTTGATACTGGTGCGGGAACTCATGTCCCAGTATTTGCACAGTGTTTGCACCACGACTTCCATTTTATCCCATGCCTCCTTGCCGGGGCCACTATAATAGTCCTTGACTTACAAAGTTACGACGGATCTCCCCAGGGATTCTTAAACCCAGATATGAACTTTCACCGGCCTCCCCCAAGAATAACCCTGCATTCGGGGTTAGCTGTTTCCAGCGTCCCACAATCATGTCATCACAATGTACATTTTTTTGTCGGAAACTTGGGGGGGGGGGGTGTCACTTCCAGTTTCTAGCAAAAAGCATCTATTGTGGACAAGGGATTTGCCTACCTCCCTTACAGCTCTGTTCTTTTTACTTTTTACAGAGCACAATTGAGGGCCTTTTAACAAACTGCATCCCTATTTGGTTTGGTGGCTGCAATGCCTCAGCTAGAAACTCCCTACAGAGAGTGGTAAGGACAGTGGAGAAGATTGTACAAAGCTTGCTCTCCGTTATTCAGGTTGCTGCTTATAAGCGCTCTGTGCTTAGAGCTTGAAGCATTGTTAGAGACCCCACACACCCACACCATGTTTTCCAGAATGGGAGGAGGGAATGGTCACACGTGGGTTTTATCACAGCCTGATTGGTCCAAGGCTGAGAGGAAATCTATAAATACCGGTGCCTGTCCATTGCTGGCCCAGATTCTCTCTCAGCCTGGTCCAAGCTGTAGAGTAGTTTGATAGGTTCTGTTTGTTTTCTCCTTATGGGTGAGTTCTATTCAATCTGATTCCTATTTGGCTAATTGGGCACTTTAAATCCTTTAAATTCTAAATTGATCTGCTGCGGCCCCAAGGGACAGATCTCTGCCTCGGGCGGCTGGGGGAGAGCCCAGTGGGGCACTAATCTCCCCCCGCAGGCCAGGAACCTTTGCCCGTCCCCGGGTGCGGGGGTGCGGTTCCATTCAAATTGCTTCATTCAAACTCTTGAAGAGGCTGTTTTTGCAGCAGGAAAGTGAAAGAGAAACTTCAAGCCTCGAGGCTCAAGCGAGCAGATCGCTCCGGAGGGGCCTCGCTGCAGGCTTCTTTGTTTGTGTTGCCGGGGAGACAGAGCAGGGGGGGAGAGCTGTTCTCCCTGCTCATTTTAAAGTAACGCCGGCTAGAAAGCCTGGCTGGGCTGCTGGTGATTATTTCCAGCCCTTTTCTCCCGCGCACGGAGTTCCGGTGGCCATCTTGGAGGCTGCCACGTGCGTGAGGCCTTGCCTTTATCGACGGGCCTAGTGCGGCCTAGTGAGAGGCCCTGAGCCTAGGTCTCCCCACAGGCTTCAGGCCCTGGTCTCAGGTGGGACTTTGGAGGCCGATTCCTGCTCCTTTTCGTCGGACACGTGAGTGGGGCATGGACGAGGGAGCGGAGATTCCCCAGGGGCAGGGGGCAGGCCCTACTGGGAGTGAGGAGGCCCTGGATCAGGAGGTGGGGAGGGGGGCTCCCTCTCGAAGATCCCTTTCTTCAAGGCGCCCCTCCAGTTCTGTCTCCAGGGATGAGGCAGCTCGCCATAGGGCGCTGGAAAGGACTTTTGCCAGGGCAGAAAGGCAGGCCCAGCCCTCCAAGCCTTTATCTAGGGACAGATCCAGGTCCCCTCTTAGGCCCATTTCAGAGAGGTCACCCCTTAGGGGTTTTAGCCCGGCTTCTTCAGGCAGCTCCCCTGGTAGGTCGCGGGCCTTTTCCAGGAGGGGGCGTTCTCCATCCCCCATAGATGATCCTCTGGAGGGCACGTCCAGAGGCCCCTGTTCCCCCCAAAGGTTGGCCCCTCAGGGCCCTGCTTCCACTTTTGGGGATGTGGAGGATCTGGATAATCTCCCTGAAGGGATTAAGAGGCTTATTTCTGCAGCCATCACTCGGGGCATTGCCCAGCGGGACAAAGGCTCCCTTTACTCTAGGCATGGGGGGCTGAACAGGGCTCAGTTTCGGGCTTCCTCCCCTTCCATGATCAGTGAGGCTTCCTTCCTGGGTGGGGGGGAGTTACCCCAGGAGATGGGATTCTCAGATGACGAGAATACCACTGTTTAGGAGGAACCTTCTTCTAAGGTCCTATTTGTGCCCGCCTTGTTTAAAGTTCTCTTGGATAAGGCGAGACACACCACCAAGGTCGGAACTGGGGATCCCTCTGTGCCCCCCCCAAGGGATCCCGACATGGTCATGTTCTCTGCCACGGCCACCAACAAGGAGGAGATCCCTGCCCCTCCCTTGTTCCTAGAGGTTCTGTCCGACCAGTGGGCTAAACCTTCCACTTTCTCTTCTCCAGGCAGTACCGACCGTCGGCATTATAACATGGAGCAAGCCTTTGCTCAGGCCATTCAGCTCCCGACGGTTGACATCCCTGTGGCCGCACTGGTGTCCTCCTCCCCGGTGGTGTCGGGCGATGCGGCAGATAAGTTGAAGCCGGAGGATAAGCGCGCAGAGCTTACTTTGCGGAAGAACTTCAACGCCACAGCGTGGGCCATTAAGGCGGCGGCTTCAGCTTCCTACTTTAATCGTGCCACGGTCATGTGGCTCAAGAAGCTGCAGGAACGCATTCCCATACAGGAAGACCGGATCCATCAGGATCTGGTCAAGATTCTGGCAGCGTGTCAGTTCTCAGCTGACGCGACCTTGGACACGGTCAAGTTTGCTTCTAGCGCCCTGGCCACCTCGGTCACCTCCCGTAGGCTCCTGTGGTTGCGCCATTGGCAAATGGACAACAAAGCAAAATGGGATTTGGCGGCTGCCCCCTTCAAGGGGCCCGATCTCTTCGGGGAGGCCCTTACTCGCATCCTCATGGAGGATAAGGACAAGAAGAAGGTCCTCCCCTCCACGGCTAAGAAGGCCGAGAACAAGTCACGTCCCTTCCGTAGGCAACGGTATAGGGCCCCTAACTTCGGCTATAACCAGCGCTTCTCTTCTTTCTCTTCTGACAGGCAGTTCTTGGGGCAGCCCTTCCAGGACAGGAGCCGATTCCAGGGCCAGGCTCGGCGGCCCTTTCGGGGGGGAGGCGGCCGTCCCTTCCGCAGGGGGAAGTGACTCGAACCCGAGTCATCCCATCGGCGGCCGCCTCGCTCTTTATGCGGACCGGTGGGACGACATCACGTCGGACGCCTGGGTTTGAGCCACGGTTCGTTACGGGCTCAGGTTAGAATTTCTCTCCACTCCTCCAAATCTCTTTCGGTCGTTCCCTCCATCCCGGAGTCGAGAGCGCCGCCGCCTGATGAGTCAGGCGATCGCCCACCTCCTCGAAATCCAAGCGGTGGAGGCGGTTCCCGCAGGGGAACGGGGCCGGGGCCACTACTCAAATCTCTTCGTGGTCCCGAAGAGCACGGGGGGTTGGAGAGCAATTCTAGACCTCAAGCGCCTGAACAGGTTTCTGGTCTACAGGCGGTTCAAAATGTCATCGCTCAAGTCCATCCTTCAGGGCATCAGGAAAGGCGATTTCCTGGCCTCCGTGGATCTCACGGAGGCCTATCTTCACATTCCCATCCTGCCCGCTCATCGCCGGTTCTTGAGGTTCTCCCACGGGCCCCACCATTACCAGTACAGGGCTCTTCCCTTCGGCCTGGCCTCGGCCCCGATGACCTTCACAAAGGTCCTGGCTGCTCTGGCGGCCCATCTGAGATCGGTCCCGGTCCGCCTCCAATGTTATTTAGACGATGTCTTGCTTCAGGCGGGCTCCCTGTCTCAGGCCGTTTCAGATCTTCCGATTACCATTCGAAGCCTCCAGGCCCTGGGGTTCTCGGTAAACTTCGAAAAGAGCCATCTCACTCCCTCCACTCACATTCTGCATCTGGGGACAGTCATAGATTCCAAGTTGGGGGAGGTGCGTCTGTCTCAGGAGAGGCAGGTCAGCCTTTGTCGGCTGGCAGAGAGCATTCGCATAAAGCGCTCCGTTTCCATCCTCTCTCTGTCGCAGTTATTGGGCAAGATGGTCTCTTGCATAGGGATTGTCCCGTGGGCCAGACTCCATCTTCAGCCCCTTCAATGGGAGCTTATCCCCTATCAGAGGGGACGAATGAGCAATTCCCTTCGGACTCTCCGCATCTCGGCGGGGGTCCGTGCATCCCTGGTGTGGTGGCTCTCCCCGGCCATCCAGCGGGGGTGTCTGTTCTGGGAGCCGAACAGGGTGACCGTCACCACGGACGCGAGTCTGTTCGGGTGGGGGGCCCTGGTGGGCTCTCGGATGGCTCAGGGCAGATGGACGGCCTCGGACCTCCGTCACAACATCAATTGGCTGGAACTGAAGGCCGCGCGTCTGGCTCTGAGTCACTTTCGCTCCTCGGTGGAAGGAAGCCACGTTCTCCTCCTGACGGACAATGTGGCCACCAAGGCGCACATCAATCGTCAGGGCGGGACCCACTCGAGAGCCCTCTGGCTGGAGGCTCTGCGATTGGGGTCGTGGGCGGAGAAACACTTACAGTCCCTGGTGGCGGAGCACATCTCGGGACTCTCCAACGTCCAGGCGGACTGGCTCAGTCGAGCAACTCTGGACAACGGCGAGTGGCAACTCCACCCGTCGCTGTTCCGGGAGATCTGTCGTCGGTTCGGGTCCCCCCGGGTGGACCTGTTTGCATCTCCCAAGAACACACACCTCCCGCGTTTCTTCACCCGTTTCCAATCCAGCTCGGCGGAGGGCACGGATGCCCTCAGGAGCCGGTGGCCCCCGGGCCTTCTCTATGCCTTTCCCCCCATTCCACTCATCCCGGGGACCGTCAGGAAGGTGGTGACGGAAAGGGCCCTGGTCATTCTGGTGGCCCCGTTTTTGCGGACCTGGTTCAGCTGTCAGTGACTTCCCCGTGGAGGATCCCGCAAGGGGAGGTGGTCTTACGGCAGGGGGCCCTGATTCACCCAGAGCCTCAGTGGCTTCAGCTGACCATTTGGCTCTTGAACGGCGGCTTCTAAGGGGGGCTCATCTGTCTTCCGGGGTCATTCGCACCATCGAGGCGGCCCGTCGTCCCTCAACGACCCGCATTTATAACTCCACCTGGGCAGCGTTCGTCCGCTGGTGCTTTAGCAGTAGACTTTAGCAGTAGACTTATATACCGCTTCATAGGGCTTTCAGCCCTCTCTAAGCGGTTTACAGAGAGTCAGCATATTGCCCCCAACAATCTGGGTCCTCATTTTACCCACCTCGGAAGGATGGAAGGCTGAGTCAACCCTGAGCCGGTGAGATTTGAACCGCTGAACTGCTGATCTAGCAGTAGCCTGCAGTGCTGCATTTAACCACTGCGCCACCTTGGCTCTCCCAAGGGCATCTCTCCCGACAGAGCCACCATCCCCAACGTCTTGGATTTCCTTCAGAAGGGCCTGGAGGACGGGCTCTCGCAAAACACCTTGCGTCGCCAAGTGGCGGCTCTGTCCTCGGTCTTGGGGGGGGGGGGCGGGATCTTCTTCTCTTTCCCAGTCTCCTCTGGTCAAGCTGTTCCTCAAGGGGGCGGCAAATCTCAGGCCTCCCCCCGTTCATAGATTCCCCACGTGGGATCTTCCGCTTGTCCTCAAGGCCTTAACGGGAGCTCCGTTTGAACCTCTCCGCTCGGTGCACTTGCGCTTCTTATCACTGAAGGTGGTCTTCCTGGTGGCCATCACTTCCGCCCGGCGTATATCCGAGCTGGGCGCCCTGTCTTGTAAGGACGACCTCTGTCATTTTCACCAGGACAGAGTGGTCCTTCGCCTTGACCCGGCATTCGTCCCCAAAGTAAATACCCCCTTTCACAGGGCTCAGGAGATCGTCCTGCCCGACTTCTGCCCGAGTCCGTCCACTGACAGGGAGCGTCTCTGGCATCGTCTGGATGTCCGCCGTGCCTTGCGGATCTACCTCCGGCGGACCAAGGATTTCCGCAAGTCGGAGGCCTTGTTCGTCTCCTTCCTACCTGGAGCTCTGGGTTCGAGGGTGTCCTCGGCTACCATCGGCCGTTGGCTGCGTCAGGCCATCTCAGAGGCCTACGTGGCCTCGGGGCGGCCGGTTTCGTCGGGCATCACGGCGCACTCTACCAGGAGCACAGCGACCTCGGCAGCGTGGGCCACGAGGGCCCCGTTTGAAGACATCTGCCGGGCGGCTACCTGGGCCACTCCAACCTCGTTCATCCGACATTATCGTCTGGATGCTTTCGCGTCGGCGGACGCGTCTTTCGGTCGTAGGGTCCTACAGGGGGTGGCAGCTGAGGCTCCCCTTGGGTCCTAGAGTTCCTGTTCTCCCTCCCTGGGACTTTAGCTTGGGTATGTCCCACGTGTGACCATTCCCTCCTCCCATTCTGGAAAAAGGACGTTGGTCTTACCTGAACGTCTATTTTCTGATGGGAGGAGGGAATGGTCACAACTCGCCCTGAGTTCTGTCTGTTGGGGCCAAGGGGAGGGCCCGGGGGGTGTTTCCCGGGGTTTGTTGTGTTGTTTCTTGTTTTTCAGTTGTACCGTTCATGTTCGAGAATCTGGGCCAGCAATGGACAGGCACCGGTATTTATAGATTTCCTCTCAGCCTTGGACCAATCAGGCTGTGATAAAACACACGTGTGACCATTCCCTCCTCCCATCAGAAAATAGACGTTCAGGTAAGACCAGCGTCCTTTCTGTTTCGGTTGCTCCCCTCTGAGAGGAGGTTTTGAAGGATTTCTAGCAGGACCAGCAGATTCTGGGAGAGCTTTGCTCCTTTCATACCATCAATCTTGTAAACTCGCAAGACTTGTTTCTCTCTCCATGTACATGTGTGCATCCAAACTAAATTGTGTTGTTTCTCTGTGTCATATAATATATGTGGGTATCTGCATAATTTTGCATTTATTTATATATTTTTTCATGTTTATGTAGTGTATATGGGAGGTGGTGACACTTTGGGTGCTGTATGCAAAGAAATTTCATTTAAATGTATGCCAATTAGTGTACGTTCAAAGTGACAATAAAGTTATTATTCTACTCCACTCCACTCCATTCTATTCAGAATTCTGTTCTATTCTATTTCATTCCATTCCATTCTTTCTATCCTATTCTATTCTTATTCTGTTCTGTTCTAATTCTATCCTATCTTATCCTAATTCTATCCCATCCTATTCTTTCTAATTCTAATTCTATTCTATTTTATTCTTATCTGTGCTGTTGTTCTGTTCTGTTCTGTTCTAATTCTATCCTATCCTATCCTATCCTATCCTATCCTATCCTAATTCTATTCTATTCTATTCTTATTCTGTTCTATTCTAATTCTATCCTATCCTACCCTATTCTAATTCTACCCTATCCTAATTCTACTTTAATTCTATTCTATTCTATTCTATTCTAATTCTATTAAATTATATTCTAATTCTATCCTATCCTATCCTATTCTATCCTACCCTATCCTAATTCTATCCTATCTTATCCTAATTCTATCCTATTCTAATTCAATTCAATTCAATTCTATTCTATTCTCATTCTCATTCCAATTCTATTGAATTCCTATGGTGGTGCAGTGGCTTGAATGCAGGATTGCAGGCTCATTCTGCCAACTGCCAGCAGTTCGATTCTCACTGGCTCAAGGTTGACTCAGCCTTCCGTCCTTCTGAGCTGGGTAAAATGAGGACCCAGATTGTTGGGGGGCCAAGAGTCTGACTCCGTAAACCGCTTAGAGAGGGCTGTAAAAGGACTGTGAAGCGGGATAGAAGTCTAACAGCTATTGCTGTTACTTCTTAAAAACTCTCGCTTAGCCACAGAAATCTTGGGCTCAATTGTGGTCATACGTCGAGGACTACCTGCACGGCGTCCCACTTAGCGAGCAACGTAACTTGCCACCATTATTCTGGCCTTGATTCTAGTCCTAAAGGGAGGACTTCTTGTTATTGAGGGATGCATGTACATGTTTTGTTTTTATAGCGGCAGCTGCCACCGCCATCCCACCCCCCAGCAGTGACTCCCTACTTTTCCATTCACTCCCAAAGGGGTGGCATGGATGATGTCATCGGTCACAATTCAAGGACTACCTGGATTAGAGAGCTGTGTGCAATGAAATTTCATTTTAACCTACGCCAGTTAGTGACAATAAAAATCCATCGAACTCTACATCTAAGGTGTAAGCTAATAAAGGGTTGGATTAGACTGGATTTTCAGTGGCATCTTTGGGTTTAGGCCTGACCACAAATGCAGTGGCACTGAAGCAGTGGCACTGAGCATGGGTTGCCAGCCCTCTGTGGCATCTCCTTTCCGTCCTGTAGCCTCCCAAGTTTCCATCAGATCTCAAATCCAGCCAACCCCCCCACCCCCCCACCCATCCCGCTCTCTTTCTCTAGGGCAGGGAGGTCAGGATCTGCTTGGCAACTCCTGGGGTTCCTGCCCATCTCGCACACACACACACACACCAGCCTGGCACAAGCCCCTTGGCATCCGCCCTTGGCATCATGGATCGTTACCGCTTCTTTGAGGGTGTCATCGTCGACATCGAAGTTGGAAGTGTCGGCCGGACTGGCTACCTCGGGGACCAAGGGGGGAGGGCTGTTGCGGAGGTCCTCCCAGGCGATGCCCTCGAAGAAGGGGTGGCGCGTGAAGTCCTCGATGCCCTTCTGGCCCAGGCGGACTTCTTGGCGGCACAAGAGCTCGCGGATCAGGTCCTTGGCACTCTCCGAGACGTCGGTGATATCCGTAGGGAACTGCAGGTGGTCCTGGAAGAGGAAAGAGAAGCAGGGATGCCGACACCTCAGAGGGTCTATCTGCTAGCCTTGGGCAGCTGGTATCGATAGGGGGCGCTGTGCTCTGCCGGGGATTCCGGAAACCAACATTCCTGGAAGTAACTAGGATCATGAAAGCAACAGATCGGGGTTGAAGCAAGGTAACCAAGATCAGGAAAGCAACAGATCAGGATTTAAGCAAGGTAACTAAGATCATGAAAACAACAGGTCAGGGTTTAAGCATTGTAACCAAGATCATGAAAAACAGATCAGGGTTTAAGCATTGTAACCAAGATCATGAAAAACAGATCAGGGTTTAAGCAATGTAATCAAAATCATGAAAACAACAGATCAGGGTTTAAGCAATGTAATCAAAATCATGAAAACAACAGATCAGGGTTTAAGCAAGGTAACCAAGATCATGAAAACAACAGATCAGGGTTTAAACAAGGGCAAGAGAAAGGTTGCACAGCTGTCAGAATTCACCCTGCATTAACAGAAGTGAAGAGGCAAGCTCACCCTTCAAGAACGGGCTACAGCCAGTCCTCGACTTACAACCATTCACAGTGACCATTTGAAGTTGCAACAGCACCGAAAAAAGTGATTTATCGGCATTTACAACCGTTGCAGTATCTCCATGGTTACGTGATCACCATTCAGAAGCCTGACAGCCGACTGGCATTTATGACGGTAGCTGCGTCCTCCTGGAGGTCACGCGATCCCCTTTTGCGACCTTCTGGCCAGCAACATCCATGGGGGAGCCGGATTCACTTAACAACCATGTTACCAGCTTAACAACGGCGGTGATTCACTGAGCAGCCGGGGCGAGGAAGGTCGTAAAACAGGGCGGAGCTCACTTCGCGAGTGTCTCGCTCAGCCACGGAAATGTCGAGCCGAAAGGTGGCCACGACTGGGTGGAGAAGAAAGGCCCTGCCGTGGGATCGTTTGAGGTGACTCGTGAAAGCGAGCCAAGCTACGTTTGGGAGGGGAAGTGGGAGAGATCACACCCAGGGCTGGCAGCCAATTTGACTCAGGGAGGGAGTTGCCTGAATCTTTTGCCCCAGGCAAAAAAAACCATCAGCTACTGAACGGGTGCAAAATCCAGCAGTTGAGCCCAACCAACGGAAGATGGGCGTTGGGGTCCTCCTGGTTGCTAAGCAACCTGGAGGACCACACAGCCCATCTTCCGTTGGTCGGGCTCAACAGTTGAATTGCCCCAGGGGCCTCCCGGTTTCCTAGATCTGAAGATTTCACAATGGGGACCAATTCCTTCGCTCCGTAGCTCTTTCTCGTCCTAACGGCTTAACGCTTGGTCTTCCCTCCTGATCTGAGCCGTGTCTCTCAGATTGTATACACAAGGAATCAGAATCAGGATAGAGCCGGAAGGGACCTTGGAAGTCTTCTAGTCCAGCCCCCTGCTCAAGCAGGAGATCCTATACCATTTCAGACAAGTGGCTGCCCAGTCTCTTCTTGAAAGGCTCCAGGGATGAAGCTCACACAACTTCTGTTCTTTGCAGACTAACAGAGTTGGACGGGACCTTGTAGGTCATCTAGTCCAACCCCCGGCCCAAGCGGGTGACCCTACACCATTTCTGACCGAGGACAGTCCAGTCTCTTCTTGAAAGCCTCCAGGGATGAAGCTCCCGCAACTTCCGAAGGCAACTTCTCTTCCATGGGTTGATTGTTCTCCCTGTCAGGAAATTCCTCCTCCTTCCAGGTTGAATCTCTCCTTGGTCAGTTTCCATCCATTCTTCCTTGTCTGCCTCTTCTTGAAGACCTCCAGGGATGGTGCGCCCACGATTTCTGGTGGCAAGCTGTTCCACTGGCTAATTGTCCTCACTGTAAGGAAGTTTCTCCTTAATTCCTTCTCCTGCTTCTCTCCTTGATTAGTTTCCATCCATTGTTTCTTGTCCTGCCTTCTGGTGCTTTGGAGAATAAATTAACCCCCTCTTCTTGGGGGCAGCCCCTCAAATTTTGGAAGACTGCTATCATGTCACCCCTAATTCTTCTTTTCTTTAGACTAGCCAGACCCAATTCCTGCAACCGTTCCTCATATGTTTTACTCTTCAGGCCTTTAATCATCTTAGTTGCTCTTCTCTGAACTTTTTCCAAAGTCTCAACATCTTATTTTTGTAGTCTGGCGACCAAAACTCGATGCCGTATTCCAGGTGTGGCCGTACCGAGGATTTATCAAATTTTATACTAAGACTTCACACGGTTTTGATTCAATGCCTCTGTTTATACAACCAAGGATTGTATTCGCTTTTTTGGCTGCTGCCGTGCACGGCTGGCTCACGTTTAAGGGATCATTTTATGGGAGCTTCATCCCTGGAGGCTTTCAAGAAGAGACTGGACTGCCCTCTGTCGGAAATGGTGTAGGGTCTCCTGGTTGGGTGGGGGTTGGACTAGATGACCTCCAAGGTCCCTTCCAACTCTGTTAATCTATATTCATTGAAACAGAGGTTGCCTTCGGAGGTTGTGGGAGCTTCATGCCCGGAAGCTTTCAAGAAGAGACTGGACTGCCCTCTGTCGGAAATGGTGTAGGGTCTCCTGGTTGGGTGGGGGTTGGATTAGATGACCTCCAAGCTCCCTTCCAATTCTGTTAATCTGAAGGACTAGGGGAGACAGGATGGCAGTCTTCCAATATTTGAGGGGCTGCCACAGAGAGGAGGAAGGGGGCCAAGCTATTCTCCAAAGCACCTTTTAAGGTCAGACAAGGAAGAATGGATGGAAACTGACCAAGGAGAGATTCAACCTGGAAATAAGGAGGAATTTCCTGACAAGTGAGAATAAACTCATGGGACAGAAGTTGCCTTCGGAAGTTATGGGAGCTTCATCCCTGGAGGCTTTCAAGAAGAGACTGGACTGTCCTCTGTCAGAAAGAGTGTAGGGTCTCCTGGTTGGGTGGGGGTTGGACTAGGTGACCTCCAAGGTCCCTTCCAGCTCTGTTCATCTGAGTAGTGCCACCAGAGGCCCTGCCCCACGGAAAGGCTCCATCAGCCGCTGGGAGGGCACCCACAGCCTGTCTACAAGCAGGTCAAGAGAGTGGGGTGATTTCCTGCTTCTCTTTGGAATGAAAACGGTGGGTGTACTACTTCCTGCCCCCCTTCCCCCCCACATCTGGAATCCCCTTCCAACCCTGTCTAAACTGTCTACCTGACTCCAGGGTCCCCCCCACAGTTCCTGTTTTTGAGCCAGGTTGCGCCTAACCGGTACTTGAACCTTTGGTTTTTCCTGCATAGGTGTGAAACTTTGCTTTTCTCCCCATTAAATTTCATTTTCTTGGACGGGGCCCATTGTTCAAGTCCATCAAGATCTTTCTGGATCCCCAGCTTCTCTTTTTGGGTGTTGGCTCTTCCTGCCAGTTGCAAACCAATTGCAAACGAGGGTTTGGCCATCACGTGTGCATAACAAGCACTTGCAAAACAAGTAAGTACAGGCAGTCTCGACTTACAACGGGTCATTTGGTGCCCGTCCGAAGACCCTGAAAAAAAGGATCTTTGTCCACACTTATGACCGTTACAGCATCCCTGTGGCAGGTGTGATCGAAATCCAGAGTCTTGGCAACCGACTCATATTTACGACGGCCGCAGTGTCCCAGGGGGTCAGGTGATTCGCCCTTTTGCGACCTTCTGACAAGCCAAATCAAGGAGGAAGCCCGATTCATTTAACAACCGGGTTACTAACTGAAACAGCTGCAGTGATTCATTTAACAACCACAGCAAGAAAAGTCATATAATTGGGGGGGGACTCATTTAACCACTGTCTTGCTGAGTTGTCAGTAATGTGGGGGCTGCATTGTGGTCGTAAATCGAGGACTACCAGGGATGGGATTGAAAAACGTTAGCAAACGGTTCTCGGCTTGGGTGGGTGTGGCCATGGTGGGCGTGGCCTACTCGGCCTCCTGCACCATGGAGGGGGAGCTTTCAGCCTCCCCAGGCTCCGGAGGCTTTCCTTGAGCTTCCGGGAGGCCTCCCCAGGGCTTCAGAGGCCCTCCGGAAGCCAAAAACGCACCCGTTTCCGGACTTCTGGAATTTCCAGGAGGCCCATTTTTCGCCCTCCTGGAGCCTCCGTGTGGGCCCTGCACTTACTCGGTATGATGAACGGACCCCAAACTGGTAGTGGTTTGGTGGCCTGGGTTGCTAGAAACAAAGTGACCCAGGCTGGCCACGTCCCCGAACTGGTTCTTCTACGGCCGCACCATCTCGCTTTTGGCTTCTGCGCATGCGCAGAACAATTTTTATTGTGGTGTGCGTGTGCATGCGTGGCCCGCCCAGAAGTAAACCAGCAGTAGCGGCTGCCGGAGCCCACCCCTACCGCATTCCCCTCCTGGGAAGGGAGGGTTGGGCGGGGTGGGGCCAGCCACTCCTTGCAACCACCGGTTCGGCAAACGAGATGCAAAACCGGCTGAATCTTACCCTTGAGGGCTACCTGTAGAACGTTTTTAAAAATCATTCCCGCGGTCTTTCCCCCCCCCCCCCCCGGTGCCCGCCTGGCTCACCTCGTGGTTCATGATTTTGCCATAGGTCTCCACCAGGGACTCGGCGTAGAAAGGCGTTTCCCCGAAAAGCAGCTCGTACATGCAGACGCCCAGGGACCACCAGTCGCACTCGGGGCCGTATTTGCCCTTGCGGTCCTCCATGGCTTGCAGGATCTCTGGGGAGATGTAATCGGGGGTGCCCACCGCCACCGATGACTCCACCTGGGGGGAAGGAAAGGCAGAGCCCAGTTCAGATTCTGCCGCCTTTCAAGTTTATCCTTTGGATTAAGATCGAAAGAGCCGCTCGGCAACCTTTGGAAGGGTGGACTTCAACTCCCAGAATCCCCCCCCAGCCAGCATGGAATTCTGGGAGTTGAAGTCCACCCTTCCAAAGGTTGCCAAGGTTGGAAAAAAAACGTGGCTTTATACAAATGCTGATTTATTTGGAGCATAGTGGATGCCCTCGACGTATTTCGTGTGTTGGCTTGATGACACTTGACATCATTTGACACCCAAAACCACTCCTTGCTCTCCCACCCCCTCTCTGTAGACCCCTATGGTTACAGTTCCCAGAACCAGCTTAACTCTGAACCTGGTTTAACTGTAAACCTGGTTTAACTGTAAACCTGGTTTAACTGTAAACCTGGCTTAGCTCGAAACCTTGCTTAACTCTAAACCTGCCTTAATTCTGAACCTGGTTTAGCTCTAAGCCTAGTTTAACTCTAAACTTGGCTTAATTCTGAACTTGGCTTAGCTCTATACAGGCTTAGTTCTAAACCTGGCTTAGCTCTAAACCTTACTTAACTCTAAACCTGGCTTAACTCTAAACCCGTCTTAGCTCTAAACCTGGTTTAGCCCTAAACCTGCCTTAATTCTGAACCTGTCTTAGCTCTAAACCCATTTTAGCTCTAACCCTTGCTTAGCTCTAAATCTGGTTTAGCTCTAAGCCTAGTTTAGCTCTAAACTTGGCTTAATTCTGAACCTGGCTTAGCTCTAAACCTGGCTTAGCTCTAAACATGGCTTAGTTCTAAACCTGGCTTAATTCTAAACTTGGGTGCACTCTAAACTTGGTCTTAGTTTAACAAAACATGCCGTGTGCAACTAAAAAGACCATTTTCAGGAAATGAATGGCCTCCTACCAAAACTGATGCCCACAATACACTGGCAAAGACCCCACCCTCTTCGCTCTGACACTCCTGAGCTGCCTGGTGGTGGGGGGGGGGGGCGGTCTGTCTACCCCACGACCATCCAGGCCAGCCTTCCCCAACCATGGCTGGACGCCAATCCCCATCCGACCCCAGGCCAAGCTCACCGTGCCGTCCGGAGCCAGGCGAAGGCAGGAACCAAAGTCCGCTAGGCGGATGTGCCCGCTGGTGTCAATCAGGATATTGTCGGGCTTGATGTCCCTGTGGAGGGAAGGGCCCCCCTTGGTAAGTGGTGGGACCTCAGAAATGTAGAAAGGTTGGGGGGCTGTTGGGCTCTCGGGGAAGGACCAGGGTGCCACCCGCTCCTTCCCTCAAACATGGTAAACAATGGTGGGGGGGGTGACTTTTAGAGTCATGGTGGCACAGTGGTTACAATGCAGTATTGCAGACTAACTCTGCCAACTGCCAGCAGTTCAGTCCTGACCGACTCATGATTTACCCAGCCTTCCGTCCTTCCGAGGTGGGTAAAATGAGGACCAAAATTGTTGGGGGACAAGAGGCTGACTCTGTAAACCGCTTAGAGGGGGCTGTAAAACCACTGTGAAGCGGGATATACATCTAAGTGCTACTGCTATTTTCCTTCCTTCCTTCCTTCCTTCCTTCCTTCCTTCCTTCCTTCCTTCCTTCCTTCCTTCCTTCCTTTAGTTGGAATACAGAATTACAAGCAAACTCTTCCCAGAGTTAGGAATTCGATCCCGACCCACTCAAGGTGGACTCAGCCTTCCGTCCTTCCAAGGTGGGTAAAATGAGGACCCAGATTGTTGGGGGACAAGAGGCTGACTCTGTAAACCGCTTAGAGGGGGCTGTAAAACCACTGTGAAGCGGTATATAAGTCTAAGTGCTGTTTCTGTTATGGACCAAGCGGGGGGTGGGGAGTGGGTAAGCTGGCCAATTTTGGCAAGCCATCTCAGTTTCTTTCCAACCTAACTTCAGGGATTCCCGGCTAGGGCACAGGGGTCTGCAAATATGGTGAAACCCCCCTACTATGGTGGTTACAACATTGCTGTGTGATTTTTCTCCCTCACTTTCCGTAAAACTCCCCAGAAATTACCAAGCAGGGAGAAAGGAAGGTAGCAATAGCATTTATATACTGCTTCAAAGTGCTTCACAGCCCACTCTAAGCGGTTTACAAAGTCAGCCTCTTGCCCCCAACAATCTGGATCCTCAAGTTACTGACCTCGGGAAGGATGGAAGGCTGAGTCAACCTTGAGCCTGGTGGGATTTGAACTGTCAAATTGTAGACAGCTGGCAGTCAGCAGAAGTAGCCTGCAGTACTGCACTCTAACCACTGTGCCACCATGGCTCAAAATAATAATAATAATAATAATAATAATAATAATAATAATAATAATGAAAAGCACTGCATGGTCAATTTCTGGAAAAAATAAAAGATAAAGTGGACAGTGAACAAACTTGATTATGGTTAAAAACAGGTACATTAAAGAAAGAAACAGAGTCACTAATCCTGGCTGCGCAAGTACAAGCTATCCGCACAAATGCCATTAAGGCCAAAATCGAAAAATCCTCCGATGATGCCAAATGCAGACTTTGCAAAGAAGCTGACGAAACTGTTGATCACATACTCAGCTGCTGTAAAAAAATCGCGCAGACTGATTATAAATTGCGGCACAATTCAGTAGCACAAATGATCCATTGGAATTTGTGCAAAAATTATAATATTGAAACAGCAACAAACTGGTGGGAACATCAGCCTGAAAAAGTCACCGAAAATCAGATGGTCAAGATCTTGTGGGATTTCCGTATACAAACCAACAAAATACTGGCGCATAATACACCAGACATCACACTGGTTGAGAAAAATAAGGTCACAATCATAGACATCGCAATACCAGGTGATAGCAGGGTCGCCGAGAAGGAACATGAAAAAATCGCAAGATACCAGGACTTAAAAATCGAAATTCAACGACTATGGCACAAACCAGCAGTGGTAATTCCAGTGGTAATTGGCACACTGGGTGCTATTCCAAAAGCACTGGAATTACATTTAAAACAGTTAAAAATTGACAAAATCACCATCAGTCAAATGCAAAAAGCCGCACTGCTTGGATCTGCACGCATATTGCGAAAATACGTTACGACGTCCTAGGCCCCTGCAATGCCAAATCCGGCGAAACAACTGGCCGCTGTGATACAATTGTATAATAATAATAATAATAATAATAATAATAATAATAATAATAATAATAATAATATCCAGATTCAAATGTTAGTGAACAACGACTAGCAGATCAAAGGCGATTTATTATACGGAATAAAGTGTTTAGTGAAGTTGAACATGAGGAAATTCAGGCAAATTGCAAAACCCAAAAAACAATATCACAAGCGGAAATAACTGATATTCAAGACACAACTAAAGACACTATAGTAGAACTCCCAGAAGAAGCTCTCAGGGAGGAAATAACATCACCACCACTAGAACCAGTTATCACTGAACCAACTGATGAACTAACTCAAAAACAAAAAGAATTGAAGGATAAGATCATGGAGCATTTTCTGCTTAATGAGGAAAGGCAACGTTTACCATCACTAAAAACTGTGCCTAAGAAAATTTTGGCCCCTATCATGAAAATGGTTAATGCAGTGTTTTCAACAATTGAACCGGGATCCATCTTGGAAACAAACCAGTTAATGTACAGCGCAGCTGTAATAGTCACTAATGAACTAGGCATTAAAATTAAAGTACCTAGTCACACAACAGAAAAAGCATCAAAGCCAAAGTGGAAAATCCGTCTAGAACAAAAAATCAAAAAATTAAGGGCAGATGCTAGTAACTTAAAGAACATGCATGAGCAACGGCTTAAAAACAACAAAATCATAGATCGGCTAATCAGAAGATATAGATTGGATACAAGAAACATCAATGACGCTGTAGAGATTGTAAAACAGCAGATAACAGCAACAGCTAGAAAAATTGAAAGATATGAGGCACGAATCATCCAATATAAACAAAATCAGCAATTTCGATCAGACCAACGGCGTTTTTATCAAAGTCTTAATGTGAATGGTGACACCAAAAGTGAAAAACCAGAAAAGCAGGCCACAGTTGAATTCTGGAAAGAATTGTGGGAAAATGCAAAGGACTACAACAAGGAAGCAAAGTGGATACATGACTTTGAGAAAAGCATTGGCAACAAACAAATGCAAGTATTAGAAATAACAACTGAGATGATCAAAAATCGAGTTAAAAAGGTAAAGAATTGGACATCACCTGGAAAGGACCAATTACATGGTTTCTGGCTCAAATATCTGACCAGTTTACATGCAATATTGGCCAGGCAACTGAATGAAATTTTACAAAAGGGCCAATTGATGAATGGTTGACAACTGGAAAAACATACTTGATTCAGAAAGATCCAACTAAAGGAACAACACCTGAAAACTATAGACCAATAACATGCTTACCAACAACCTTCAAATTACTCACAGGCATTATTGCAGATAACATGATGGATTATTTGGAAACAAACAACATCTTGCCAGTAGAGCAAAAAGGCAACAAAAGAAGGAGCAGGGGCACAAAAGATCAGCTTCTAATTGATAAAATGATATTAGAAAATTGTAAGAACAGAAAAACGAACTTGAATATGGTCTGGATTGATTACAAAAAGGCATTTGACTCACTGCCACATAGTTGGATCATAAAATGCTTAGAAACAACTGGCATTAGCAAAAACTGAAAAGGCAATGAAACAATGGAGAACTGAGTTGGCAGTAGGGAATGAGAGCTACGGAATGGTTAATATCAAGCGAGGAATTTTCCAGGGTGATTCACTTTCACCTCTTCTCTTCATCATCGCAATGATCCCACTATCAGTAATCTTAAAAAAAATGAAATTAGGCTACCAAACAGCCAAAAAAGCTGAAATATTTCGCATTTACTATATATGGATGATTTGAAACTCTATGGCAAGTCAGAAATAGAAATCCAATCATTGACAAATACAGTCCGAGTATTCAGCACCGATATTTCAATGCAGTTTGGCATGGAAAAATGCGCCACTGTATCCATAAAAAGGGGCAAAATCACTGCATCTGAGGGAATTGAAATGCCCAAAGGCCAACTAATTAAATGCAAAGAAAATGAAGCCTACAAATACTTAGGCATTCTGCAGTTGGAAAACATCAAGCATGGAGAAGTAAAAACTATTGTCAGGCGAGAGTACACCAACAGAGTTAGGAAAATTTTGAAATCTAAATTGAATGGTGGAAATACAATCAAGGCCATAAATACCTGGGCAATACCAGTTATAAGATACACAGCTGGCATAGTTAACTGGACACAAGCTGATTTGGACCTTTTGGACCGAAAAACCAGGAAACTAATGACAATGCACTACAGTTTACATCCACGTGGTGATACTGATAGACTGTACCTGCCCCGAAAATCAGGTGGCAGAGGATTATTACAAGTGAAGCAAACAGTTGAAGAAGAAAAACATGCACTGGCTGATTATTTAAAAGAAAGTCAAGAACATCTATTAATCGAAGTAAAGAACAAAAATCTACTGAAGGCCCAACAGACAAAACAAGAATACAGAAAAGATGTGATAAAATCAAGAATGGAGAGTTGGCAGAACAAAGCACTGCATGGTCAATTTCTGGAAAAAATAAAAGATAAAGTGGACAGTGAACAAACTTGGTTATGGTTAAAAACAGGTACATTAAAGAAAGAAACAGAGTCACTAATCCTGGCTGCGCAAGAACAAGCTATCCGCACAAATGCCATTAAGGCCAAAATCGAAAAATCCTCTGATGATGCCAATTGCAGACTTTGCAAAGAAGCTGACGAAACTGTTGATCACATACTCAGCTGCTGTAAAAAAATCGCGCAGACTGATTATAAATTGCGGCACAATTCAGTAGCACAAATGATCCATTGGAATTTGTGCAAAAATTATAATATTAAAACAGCAACAAACTGGTGGGAACATCAGCCTGAAAAAGTCACCGAAAATCAGATGGTCAAGATCTTGTGGGATTTCCGTATACAAACCGACAAAATACTGGCGCATAATACACCAGACATCACACTGGTTGAGAAAAATAAGGTCACAATCATAGACATCGCAATACCAGGTGATAGCAGGGTCGCCGAGAAGGAACATGAAAAAATCGCAAGATACCAGGACTTAAAAATCGAAATTCAACGACTATGGCACAAACCAGCAGTGGTAATTCCAGTGGTAATTGGCACACTGGGTGCTATTCCAAAAGCACTGGAATTACATTTAAAACAGTTAAAAATTGACAAAATCACCATCAGTCAAATGCAAAAAGCCGCACTGCTTGGATCTGCACGCATATTAAGAAAATACGTTACGACGTCCTAGGCCCCTGGGTGGGGCCCGACTAGTAACCAATGCCAAATCCGGCGAAACAACTGGCCGCTGTGATACAATTGTATAATAATAATAATAATAATAATAATAATGATGATGATCAAAAATCGAGTTAAAAAGGTAAAGAATTGGACATCACCTGGAAAGGACCAATTACATGGTTTCTGGCTCAAATATCTGACCAGTTTACATGCAATATTGGCCAGGCAACTGAATGAAATTTTACAAAAGGGCCAAATTGATGAATGGTTGACAACTGGAAAAACATACTTGATTCAGAAAGATCCAACTAAAGGAACAACACCTGAAAACTATAGACCAATAACATGCTTGCCAACAACCTTCAAATTACTCACAGGCATTATTGCAGATAACATGATGGATTATTTGGAAACAAACAACATCTTGCCAGTAGAGCAAAAAGGCAACAAAAGAAGGAGCAGGGGCACAAAAATCAGCTTCTAATTGATAAAATGATATTAGAAAATTGTAAGAACAGAAAAACGAACTTGAATATGGTCTGGATTGATTACAAAAAGGCATTTGACTCACTGCCACATAGTTGGATCATAAAATGCTTAGAAACAACTGGCATTAGCAAAAATATTACATCCTTTACTGAAAAGGCAATGAAACAATGGAGAACTGAGTTGGCAGTAGGGAATGAGAGCTACGGAATGGTTAATATCAAGCGAGGAATTTTCCAGGGTGATTCACTTTCACCTCTTCTCTTCATCATCGCAATGATCCCACTATCAGTAATCTTAAAAAAAATGAAATTAGGCTACCAAACAGCCCAAAAAGCTGAAAAAATTTCGCATTTACTATATATGGATGATTTGAAACTCTATGGCAAGTCAGAAATAGAAATCCAATCATTGACAAATACAGTCCGAGTATTCAGCACCGATATTTCAATGCAGTTTGGCATGGAAAAATGCGCCACTGTATCCATAAAAAGGGGCAAAATCACTGCATCTGAGGGAATTGAAATGCCCAATGGCCAACTAATTAAATGCAAAGAAAATGAAGCCTACAAATACTTAGGCATTCTGCAGTTGGATAACATCAAGCATGGAGAAGTAAAAACTATTGTCAGGCGAGAGTACACCAACAGAGTTAGGAAAATTTTGAAATCTAAATTGAATGGTGGAAATACAATCAAGGCCATAAATACCTGGGCAATACCAGTTATAAGATACACAGCTGGCATAGTTAACTGGACACAAGCTGATTTGGACCTTTTGGACCGAAAAAACCAGGAAACTAATGACAATGCACTACAGTTTACATCCACGTGGTGATACTGATAGACTGTACCTGCCCCGAAAATCAGGTGGCAGAGGATTATTACAAGTGAAGCAAACAGTTGAAGAAGAAAAACATGCACTGGCTGATTATTTAAAAGAAAGTCAAGAACATCTATTAATCGAAGTAAAGAACAAAAATCTACTGAAGGCCCAACAGACAAAACAAGAATACAGAAAAGATGTGATAAAATCAAAAATGGAGAGTTGGCAGAACAAAGCACTGCATGGTCAATTTCTGGAAAAAATAAAAGATAAAGTGGACAGTGAACAAACTTGGTTATGGTTAAAAACAGGTACATTAAAGAAAGAAACAGAGTCACTAATCCTGGCTGCGCAAGAACAAGCTATCCGCACAAATGCCATTAAGGCCAAAATTGAAAAATCCTCTGATGATGCCAAATGCAGACTTTGCAAAGAAGCTGATGAAAGTGTTGATCACATACTCAGCTGCTGTAAAAAAATCACGCAGACTGATTATAAATTGCGGCACAATTCAGTAGCACAAATGATCCATTGGAATTTGTGCAAAAATTATAATATTAAAACAGCAACAAACTGGTGGGAACATCAGCCTGAAAAAGTCACCGAAAATCAGATGGTCAAGATCTTGTGGGATTTTTGTATACAAACCGACAAAATACTGGCACATAATACACCAGACATCACACTGGTTGAGAAAAATAAGGTCACAATCAACTTTTTTTATTTTTATTTTTCTTTAAAAAAAAAAAAAACACAAATATGTCATCATTTGTCAATCATTAAGACATTAAAGTACAATTTTTTTTTGTTGTGTGTATCCCTCCCTCCCTCCACCCCCCCACCCCCCCTCCTCCTTCCCCCCCCCCGACTTCCCAGAACCCGTACACGGTATGGATTTTTAACTAACACAGTCTAAAATCTATTGAGAAAAAAGAAATAAAGAAATTAATGACATTCTAGATTGACCTTAGCTTCTTCTTACTGAACTGACTTTTAACAGTTTAAATCATTTCTGATCTTAAGCATAGGCTAACTGGAATTTCTTAGTCCCGTATTTATTTTGTATATAGTCAATCCATTTTTTCCAGTCTCGTTTATATCTCTCATTGAATGATCTTTGAGATATGCCGATATTTTAGCCATTTCAGCTAAGTTTGTTACTTTCAATGTCCATTCTTGGATTGTAGGCAAGTCTTCCTTCTTCCAATATTGCGCCACCAACAGTCTTGCTGCAGTTATCAGGTGCAGAGTCAAGTTGGTCTCTACCACTGTAAAATCAGTACATATACCTAGTAAAAATAACTGAGGACTAAACTTTATCCTTCTTTTAAAAACATTTTGCATGACCCACCATATTTTTATCCAAAATGCCTTAACCTTTTGGCAGGTCCACCATATATGATAATATGTAGCATCGAGAGAACCACACCTCCAACATTTAGGCTGTACATTCGGATACATAGAAGCCAACTTTTTAGGATCTAAATGCCATCTATAGAACATCTTGTAAAAATTTTCTCTCAGATTTTGAGCTTGTGTAAATTTCACATTTCTTACCCAGATTCTTTCCCATGTATCCAACATTATTGGTTCCTCAATATTTTGAGCCCATTTTATCATACAATCTTTAACTAATTCTGTTTCCGAATCCATCTGTATTAATACATTATATATCCTCTTTATATGCATTAAGCTTTGATCTCTTATTTGTTTAAACAGATTATCCTCAACTTGAATAAAACCAATTTTTTGATCTATTTTCCACCTAGCCTGTAATTGCCCATACTGGAACCATGTTTGAACTACCTTCTCCTCTTTTAATACCTCTAAACATTTTAATTGTAATACCCCCCTTTCCGAGGTAAGAAGCTGTCTGTAAGTAATTCTGTCCTGTCTTTGTGCTGTATTCATATTTTCAATTGCGTGTCTAGGAATTGCCCACATGGGTATCTTGTCATTTAATTTATATTGATATTTCTTCCAGACCCGCAATAAAGCATTTCTTAAAATATGACTTTTAAAGGTCTTATCCAATTTTTTGTTGAATAACAGGTAAGCATGCCAACCAAATACCAGATCGTGTCCCTCAATGTTCAATATTCTATCATTGGTTAAATGAATCCAATCACTAATTGCAGATAATGCCACTGCATCATAATATAGTTTTAAATTAGGTAGTTTTCAATCCTCCTCTCTCACGTACATCTTGCATTATTTTCATCTTTACCCTCGGCTTCTTTCCTGCCCACACAAATTTGTTGATACCCTTCTGCCATTCTAAAAGGTTCGCATCTTTTTTAAGTATAGGTAACATTTGGAAGAGAAATAAAAATTTTGGTAAAATGTTCATTTTCACTGCCGCTATCCTACCCAGCAAAGATAAGTGCAATTTCTCCCATTTTTTCATCTCTGTCTGTATGCTATGCCAAAGTGGTTCATAATTATGCTTATATAATTTCCCATTTGAAGTTAAAATGTTAACTCCAAGATATTTGACTTTTTTAACTACCTCACATCCTAGCATCACTCCTAATTCTTCCTTTTGTTTAATATTCATATTTATAGCTAATATTTTGGTTTTTCCTAAGTTTATTTTAAAGCCCGACACTTGACCATATTGATTAATCATATTCATTAAAACCATACTGGATTCCTGCGGTTGTTCCAATATTATGACCAAATCATCCGCAAAAGCGCGGACTCTATATTCTTGCTGCCTAATCTTGATCCCTTTTAAACCATCCAAGCCCCGTATTTTATTCAACAATACTTCCAAAGTTATAATAAACAATAATGGGGACAAAGGACAGCCCTGTCTTGTACCTTTTCCAATTTGAAAAGAGTCTGTTAGACTTCCATTGACTATGATTTGTGCTGTTTGCTGTTGGTATATTGCTTTAATTGACTGTAAAAAATTATCTCCTATCTGCATTTTTTGCAGTATCTTCAACAGAAATTGCCAATTAACTCGATCAAAGGCCTTCTCAGCATCCAAAAATATAAACGCAGCAGGGATCTGGTTGTTCTTTCCCAAATATTCTAATGCATTAATAATTAATCTAACATTACTTTTCATCTGTCTCCCTTGTATAAAACCTGTTTGGTCCGTATGTATCAATTGTTGAATGACCAACATTAACCTATTTGCTAATATTTTAGTAAAAATTTTATAATCTACATTCAGTAATGAAATGGGTCTATAATTTTTGGGTTGAGTAGTATCTTGATCTTCTTTGGGTATCAAAGATATAAACGCTGTCTTCCAAGATGGAGGGACTTTACCTTCCGTTTGAATCATATTAAATAATTCTCTAAGAGGTTCTACCATTTCTAACTGTAAGTTTTTGTAGTAAACCGCTGTCAAGCCATCTGTACCTGGTGCTTTCCCTGGCTTTAATTGCTTAATTACCTGCAGGATTTCCCCCGAGGTTATTGGTTGATTCAATTTTTGCCTGTGTTCTTCTCTAACTGAAGGTATTTTCTCCTTGTCTAAATATTTGTCTATGTCTAAACCATTAATTTTATCCCCTTTATACAGTTCTGTAAAAAATTCCCAGAAAGCCTTTTGAATCTCTTCCTGTTGGAACACCTCCTTCCCTCTGTAAATCAGTTTAGATATATTTCGAGTTTTCCTTTTTTTCCTAATCTGATAAGCTAACCATCTGCCAGGTTTGTTTGCATTACAAAAAGTATTGTGTTTTGCATATAATAAATTAGTAGCTACCTGGTCAGAGATCAACATGTCAAATTGAGATTTTAATATGTTAATAGCTTCCTTAACCTTTGTATCGTCTGGTTTCCTTGTTAACTCCAGCTCTTTTCTCTTAATTTCCTCTTCCAGTTCTGTTCGTTTTAACCCTTGCTTATTTCTATGTGTTTTATTTATATTCATCAAAACTCCTCTCATATACGCTTTGCTTGCATCCCATACAAATTCCATAGATGTACCCTTATTCATATTCAAAACAAAATATTCAGATAGTAATTTTTTACAATCATTAATATAGTTTTCATATCTAAATAAATTTTCATTCAGTCTCCAAAACCTTCTTGCCTGCACTACCCTTCCCAACTCCATCCAAACTGGGTTATGGTCCGAAAGGACTCTAGCTGCAATCTTTGTTTTCTTGACCCTAGAAAGCAAATCATTAGTGATTAGAATAAAATCAATCCTTGAAAGGGATTGATGCCTGTCCGAGAAGAAAGTGAAGTCATATTCCTCTGCATTTCTTTCTCGCCAGATATCTCTCAATTCAAAATCATCCATAATGTCAAAGAAAGATTTGGGTAACTTTGCTCGCATCTTGGTATTTAAGCGGGAAATCTTCTTATCTCTCTTAGTGTCTATCACTCCATTCCAGTCACCCAATAGTATACAGGAACTATAGTCCCACTGTACTAATTTAGCATGAAGATTTCTATAGAATCTATCTTGCTGTTGATTGGGAGCATAAATTCCCAAAAGTAATGTCTTTTTCCCTTCTAAGATTAAGTCTAAAGCAATATATCTTCCGAAGGGATCTGCTTCTATTAATTCAGCTTTCATATCTTTTCTTAAGTATACAACTATACCATTCTTCTTTTCCATAGCAGAAGCTGCAAAATGTTGACCAAGTTTTGAGTTGATCAGATATTTTTGATCAGTTGACTTAATATGAGTTTCTTGCAAACAAATTACATCGTTCTTAAACTGTTTAAGATAATGAAATATTTTCTTCCTCTTCTGTGGAGAGTTCAGTCCGTTGACATTCCATGTTAAGATCTTAGTTGTCATCTTTGGTTGGTTGAAGCATTTTTAGAGCTTCCTGCATGGCCTGTTTGACCTTAGGTCTAGCTCCTCCCACTGCTTCCAGATTTGTTGTTGTAGTTCCTTGATCGATGGCCGGTGATTGTTGACGCTGTTGCTTCTTAGCTTGTTTCTCCATACGTCTAGTAGTCATGCGGCTAGGTCTTGGTTCCATAGCACCTTGCACTTCTAGAGAAGAGAGATGCTCCATCTTGTCTGGTGGTTGTATAGTTTGCTGTCTATCCTGTCCTTCTTGTGGTCTTTCTCTAGGTCCAGATGGTGCAGGGTGTCCGGCCTTCAATATATTATAATAAAAATCTCGGGCTTTCCATACAGAGTTGAGGCGGTACCTTTGCTTATCAAATGTAAATATGATGCCGAATGGTGCATCCCATCTATACTGTATCTGACGATTTCTGAGTTCTTCGACCAAAAAAGCGTAATCTCTTCTGGCTCTTAACATTTGAGGTGGTATCTCTTTCAAAACAGCCAGGTCTTTACCGCCAATTTGAAGCTTAGTGTTATAAGACGCTTGCAGTACCATATTTCTGAACTCTCTTGTAGTAAAATATATAACGATGTCTCGAGGAAGCTGCTTCTGCTTTGCCAGCCAGGAGTTAACGCGGTAAGCTTTGTCAATTTGCCAGCCTTGGTTGGTCCCTGGTCTTCCCATCAGGCGGTCAAAAGCTTCCGATAGGATCTGTTTCAGGTTCTCCTGTTTCTCCTCACGCAGCCCCCTTACTCTTAATGCGAACTCCATTTGTCGGTACTGTATCATAATAATTTCTTTTTCAGCATTTTCCACTTTTTGTTCCACCACCTCTGTTTTCAATGTCAAGTTAGCATTGGCATCATTAAGAACCTCTAGAGTATCTTCCACTCCAGAAATATGTTCTGTTAATACAGTTACAAGACTCAGCATGTCGTCTCTAATTTTATCAACCTTAGCATCAAATTTCTCATACAGCTCCTGTTTAAGTCCTTTTATTTCACTTTTAATTTCTTCTTTCATTTCTTTTATTTCCTCTTTTCTCTCCTGCTTTACCACCTCTCTATTATCTCTAAACTTATCTTCCATTTTAATTGTCTGTGCATTAAGAGCCTCGCTTAGATTACTCAGGAAAAATTCTTTCGTTAACACATCCCCAGCAGGGGGTGTAGGAAGCAGAGGCTGCAGCTTTGTGCCAGGCACTGAGGATGTGCCCCTGGAAGTAGAGGGTGACGACTTCAAGTTAATATTTGGTTTTGAGGCCATTTCAAAATTTATCTGCCTGCAGTTAATAAAACTCGCAACAACAACAACAACAACAACAACAACAACTCCGCCGTTGCCGGTCCCAAGCCCGGATGAGAAAGGAGGAGGGTTGGGGTCAGGTTGGCATCTAGTCCCGTAAAAAAAACCCCGCCAACCCATACAATATGGTGAAAAAAACAAATAAGAATTCCATACCGCATCGGTCGTCGCGCGGGTTAACAAGGGCCGCGGCGGATGTTGGGGTCCCTGGACATCCGTCGACAAGTGGGCTACAAGTGGACCAGCCAACAAAACGACAAAAATATAGTGCAGATGAAAACCGTGCCATAATGGCCTGTTACTACAACTCAGAGCCAGAAAAAAGAGGCTATTTAAAGCGAATGTATGAATTATGGAAAAAACAATATCCAGATTCAAATGTTAGTGAACAACGACTAGCAGATCAAAGGCGATTTATTATACGGAATAAAGTGTTTAGTGAAGTTGAACATGAGGAAATTCAGGCAAATTGCAAAACCCAAAAAACAATATCACAAGCGGAAATAACTGATATTCAAGACACAACTAAAGACATTATAGTAGAACTCCCAGAAGAAGCTCTCGGGGAGGAAATAACATCACCACCACTAGAACCAGTTATCACTGAACCAACTGATGAACTAACTCAAAAACAAAAAGAATTGAAGGATAAGATCATGGAGCATTTTCTGCTTAATGAGGAAAGGCAACGTTTACCATCACTAAAAACTGTGCCTAAGAAAATTTTGGCCCCTATCATGAAAATGGTTAATGCAGTGTTTTCAACAATTGAACCGGGATCCATCTTGGAAACAAACCAGTTAATGTACAGCGCAGCTGTAATAGCCACTAATGAACTAGGCATTAAAATTAAAGTACCTAGTCACACAACAGAAAAAGCATCAAAGCCAAAGTGGAAAATCCGTTTAGAACAAAAAATCAAAAAATTAAGGGCAGATGCTAGTAACTTAAAGAACATGCATGAGCAACGGCTTAAAAACAACAAAATCATAGATCGGCTAATCAGACGATATAGATTGGATACAAGAAACATCAATGAAGCTGTAGAGATTGTAAAACAGTAGATAACAGCAACAGCTAGAAAAATTGAAAGATATGAGGCACGAATCATCCAATATAAACAAAATCAGCAATTTCGATCAGACCAACGGCGTTTTTATCAAAGTCTTAATGTAAATGGTGACACCAAAAGTGAAAAACCAGAAAAACAGGCCACAGTTGAATTCTGGAAAGAATTGTGGGAAAATGCAAAGGACTACAACAAGGAAGCAAACTGGATACATGACTTTGAGAAAAGCATTGGCAACAAGCAAATGCAAGTATTAGAAATAACAACTGAGATGGTCAAAAATCGAGTTAAAAAGGTAAAGAATTGGACATCACCTGGAAAGGACCAATTACATGGTTTCTGGCTCAAATATCTGACCAGTTTACATGCAATATTGGCCAGGCAACTGAATGAAATTTTACAAAAGGGCCAAATTGATGAATGGTTGACAACTGGAAAAACATACTTGATTCAGAAAGATGCAGCTAAAGGAACAACACCTGAAAACTACAGACCAATAACATGCTTGCCAACAACCTTCAAATTACTCACAGGCATTATTGCAGATAACATGATGGATTATTTGGAAACAAACAACATCTTGCCAGTAGAGCAAAAAGGCAACAAAAGAAGGAGCAGGGGCACAAAAGATCAGCTTCTAATTGATAAAATGATATTAGAAAATTGTAAGAACAGAAAAACGAACTTGAATATGGTCTGGATTGATTACAAAAAGGCATTTGACTCACTGCCACATAGTTGGATCATAAAATGCTTAGAAACAACTGGCATTAGCAAAAATATTACATCCTTTACTGAAAAGGCGATGAAACAATGGAGAACTGAGTTGGCAGTAGGGAATGAGATCTACGGAATAGTTAATATCAAGCGAGGAATTTTCCAGGGTGATTCACTTTCACCTCTTCTCTTCATCATCGCAATGATCCCACTATCAGTAATCTTAAAAAAAATGAAATTAGGCTACCAAACAGCCAAAGAAGCTGAAAAAATTTCACATTTACTATATATGGATGATTTGAAACTCTATGGAAAGTCAGAAATAGAAATCCAATCATTGACAAACACAGTCCGAGTATTCAGCACCGATATTTCAATGCAGTTTGGCATAGAAAAATGCGCCACTGTATCCATAAAAAGGGGCAAAATCACTGCATGTGAGGGAATTGAAATGCCCAATGGCCAATTAATTAAATGCAAAGAAAATGAAGCCTACAAATACTTAGGCATTCTGCAGTTGGATAACATCAAGCATGGAGAAGTAAAAACTATTGTCAGGCGAGAGTACACCAACAGAGTTAGGAAAATTTTGAAATCTAAATTGAATGGTGGAAATACAATCAAGGCGATAAATACCTGGGCAATACCAGTTATAAGATACACAGCTGGCATAGTTAACTGGACACAAGCTGATTTGGACCTTTTGGACCGAAAAACCAGGAAACTAATGACAATGCACTACAGTTTACATCCACGTGGTGATACTGATAGACTGTACCTGCCCCGAAAATCAGGTGGCAGAGGATTATTACAAGTGAAGCAAACAGTTGAAGAAGAAAAACATGCACTGGCTGATTATTTAAAAGAAAGTCAAGAACATCTATTAATCGAAGTAAAGAACAAAAATCTACTGAAGGCCCAACAGACGAAACAAGAATACAGAAAAGATGTGATAAAATCAAGAATGGAGAGTTGGCAGAACAAAGCACTGCATGGCCAATTTCTGGAAAAAATAAAAGATAAAGTGGACAGTGAACAAACTTGGTTATGGTTAACAACAGGTTCATTAAAAAAGAAACAGAGTCACTAATCCTGGCTGCGCAAGAACAAGCTATCCGCACAAATGCCATTAAGGCCAAAATCGAAAAATCCTCTGATGATGCCAATGCAGACTTTGCAAAGAAGCTGATGAAAGTGTTGATCACATACTCAGCTGCTGTAAAAAAATCGCGCAGACTGATTATAAATTGCGGCACAATTCAGTAGCACAAATGATCCATTGGAATTTGTGCAAAAATTATAATATTAAAACAGCAACAAACTGGTGGGAACATCAGCCTGAAAAAGTCACCGAAAATCAGATGGTCAAGATCTTGTGGGATTTCCGTATACAAACCGACAAAATACTGGCGCATAATACACCAGACATCAGAGCACACTGACAATGTCTCCTCGAACAGTGATGAAACGTTTGCCAAGCTTGGAGCTCAAATCAACCGCCTAGACTTACCTGTGGACGTATTGGAGCTGATGGAGGGAATGGATGGCCAGGACCATCTCTGCCAGGTAGAAACAGGCCATGTCTTCTGGCAGTCGGTCCTCAAACTTGCTCAGCAGAGTGAGTAGGTCTCCTCCGGCGTAATAATCCATCACCAGGTACTGTCAAAAGAAGTGCCAACCTCTAGCATCCCTTCCCAACCTGCGTTCTGCAGGTGGGGACTTCGACTCCCAGAATTCCCCCGTCGGCGAGGGGCTTGCTGAGAATTCTGGGAGCTGAAGTTCACACCTTCCCTGTGGTGAATACGGAAGTCTGAATGAACTGAACTCCATTTCCTCCCTGAATTTCAGATAATGGCGGCTTCTGGGAACGTTTTGGTGCAAAATTCTCATATGGTGGAGACTGCAAAGCCCAGCATCCTCAGCTTGGACTGCCGACCAGAATTGTGGGACAATATTTGCACATGGGTCAGAGTGTGGAATTGTGTTCTCAATCTGGGCAGCTTTAAGACGGGTGGACTTCAACTCCCAGAATTCCATCAGCCCAGCTGGTTGGGGAATTCTGGGAGTTGAAGTCCATCCATCAGCCCAGCTGGTTGGGGAATTCTGGGAGTTGAAGTCTATCCATCAGCCCAGCTGGTTGGGGAATTCTGGGAGTTGAAGTCTATCCATCAGCCCAGCTGGTTGGGGAATTCTGGGAGTTGAAGTCCACTCATTTTATAGCTGCCCAGATTGAGAAAGACTAGTGAGGAAAATCAGGATTGCCAATCCTTCATTTTTTACCTCAGGTTCACCTGGTTACTTCAAGCTGCAGTTAGAACCAGAGGCCAGTGGCCTTTTCAGGTTTCTAGTCCACTGTGAGGAAAGATGGTACAAATCAGTTTTGCTGGCATTGAATCGTTACAAGATTTTCTGACACTACGTTCTTCCAAAGACATTTTGGGGAGCAGGGCATCAAGAAAAGCACTGGGCAGTCATGATCAGTGGGCAGCGAGGTGACAGGCCAATTTTCTGAAATTTGGCAAAGAAATGACCATTTTTCCATCGCTTTTAGCAACAATTGAAGCCAGCCCCACAGATGCTCCTGACTGGAAGGGTTGGGCTTGAGAGGGAACCATGCAACAGAAGGGAAATGAATCCACTTTTCTATCCTCCACCTTTAATTTTTTATTTTATTCAAAGAAGATGAAAATGCAAAACCCAAAAGAAAAAGAAAAACATTTAACAAAGGCAAATCAAAACTGGACAAGAAAAAATGAGAATTAAAAAGGACAAAAACCCTTATTTCCCCCTCCTAGTTGAACCTTAACAAATCTATTGCACTATCATGGCACCCTTCCTCCTTCCAAAGGAGGTCCAAAATTTTACAAGCGTCTCCCTCTATTGGCGCCCAATATTCTCGATTCACACAACACACACACACACACACAAAACCTGGAAGCTGGGGTTAGCATGTCATGTGAACCGAGGAAATCAGGTTTGCAAACAACTGACTCAGAGGCCAAAATGGGGCCAAGCATCCACTGCACAGAATCCCTTTCTCCGTTCACTTCGTCCCCAGGCTCCACTCCACAGACGGAAACCACCAATGCTGGTTCCCAACAGACCGACATCCGAGAGGAAACCCAGTTCAAAATCTCCTGCCCCACAGGATTCAAAAACGCATTCTTGTCTCACCAGATAGTGCTCGTCCTGGAAGGCGTAATGCAGCGTGGTAATCCACTGTCGATCTCCATGCACGAGGACATCCCGCTCCTCTCGGAAACAGGCCGTCTGAAAGGAGACGGGTGCAAAAGATGACACATCTCTACTTAACACACCTGAAACCTATGCTATTCAGGCGCAGAAAAAGGATACAGACGTTCCTCGACTTACGATCGCAAATTTTGGTGGTGTCAGTGTGGCCATTAAGTCGAGGACTATTTGTCATTAAGTGGTGCAGTCATTAAGTGGTGCAGTCATTAAGCGGGACATCACATGCCCACGGCTTGCAACCTTCCCTGTCAGCTTCTCCACTGATTTTGCTTGCCAGAAACTGGCTGGGAAGGCCCCCCAAAACTATAAAATGTAAAATATTAATATGAAAGCAAATAATGAATAACCTGAATAAGCTAATAAAATCAAGGTAAAAGGCAAAGGTTCCCCTTGCACATCTGTGGTAGTCGTTCCTGACTCTAGGGGGCGCTGCTCATCTCTGTTTCAAAGCCGAAGAGCCAGCGCTGTCCAAAGACGTCTCCGTGGTCATGTGGCGGGCATGACTCAATGCCGAAGACGCATGGAACGCTCTTCCCTTCCCACCAAAAGTGGTTCCTATTTTTCTACTTGCATTTTTATGTGCTTTCGAACTGCTAGGTTGGCAGAAGGTGGGACAAGGAACAGGAGCTCACTCTGTTATGCGGCACTGGGGATTCGAACCGCCCAACTGCCGACCTTTCTGATCGACAAGCTCAACGTCTTAGCCACTGAGCCGCCACGTCCCTGAAAATCACCTTAATAAATCCTAATTACAAAAATAATTCTTAGGTCTTTGGTTAGGACTTGAAGTTTTCTCCCACCTCAGATCGTGAACCTTCACTCTTCACTACCCACAATGATCATAATTTATTCCATTTATATGCCACCGACTCTCAGCGACTCCGCAAGGCTCACAACCAAGAAAGAAGTGACAATAATTCAATCTGAATTCAAAGAAGGGCGGGGTCTTTGTGTGTGTGCGTGGCGAGGTTGGGATCCCCTATCCCCATCTTCCTACAACCAACCAGCCCACTTGATGGCTAAGAAAGTTTCTGGATTAATCAAACAAAGGAATCAATGAAAATTAGAAGTAGGGACCCCCAAATGGCCGAATTCCACATTGGTCATTTTCTTGACAACGGCACAAAAATGGTTTTAATGCCGCCTTTCTCCAGCTGCTTTCCCGGGCTAGCTTGGTGATCTCGTAGTGGTCTCCCATCCGAGGAGATCTAACTTGCTGAGATCACTGGTTTTGACTTTGGCAGGGCCTGGGAATTGTCACCTCGGTTCTCTTCAGCATTTCCCACTTGTGCAGAATCTTCATGGCGTAGATTTCCTCCGTCTGCTTCATTCGCACGACGGCCACCTGGGAGGGGAGAGAGCAGGAGAGAGATGGGGCAGGGGAGCCATTAGAATAAGAACACAGAATCATAGAATAACCGAGCTGGAAGGGACCTTGTGGGTCATGTAGTCCAACCCCCTGCTCAAGCAGGAGACCTTGCACCATTTCTAAAAAGTGGCAGTCCAGTCTCTTCTTGAAGATCTCCAGTGATGGAGCTCTCACAACCTCTGGTGGCAAGCTGTTCCACTGGTTAATTGTCCTTAGTGTTAGGAAGTTTCTCCTTAATTCCAGGTTGCTTCTTTCCTTGATTAGTTTCCATCCATTGCTTCTTGTCCTATTTCTTCTCTGCACTCTTTCCAGAGTCCCCACATCTTTTCTTCTATCGGGGTACCCGGAATTGGATGCAGCATTCCAAGTGTGGTCTGACCAGTTCAGTATAAAATGGTGCTAGCACTTCATGTGACCTTGATACAATCAGCAATTAACTAGTGAACAATTATTAACCAGTGGAACAGCTTGCCACCAGAAATTGTGGGCGCTCCATCCTTGGAGCTTTTCAAGAAGAGACTGGACAGCTGTTTGTCTGGAATGGAAAAGGGTCTCCTGCCTGAGCAGGGGATTGGACTAGAAGACCTCCAAGGTCCCTTCCAACTCTGTTATTCTGTAAGGTTCTCCTGAGTGAGCAAGGGGGCTAGACTAGAAGATCTCCAAGGTCCCTTCCACCTCTGTGATTCTGTAAGGGTCTCCTGCTTGATCCAGGGGGCTGGACTAGAAGACCTCCAAGGTCCCTTCCACCTCTGTTATTCTGTAAGGATCTCCTGCTTGAGTAAAGGGGATGGACTAGATGACCTCCAAGGTCCCTTCCACCTCTGTTATTCTGTAAGGGTCTCCTGCTTGAGTAAAGGGGATGGACTAGAAGACCCTCTGTTGATGCAACCTAGGAATTTTGCTTCAGTGGTCGCAGATTCTGCCCCTCTGCAAAGACATCAACAGCAGGAAGCTCGGTCAATGTTTCTGCTTACGGCATTTTGTGAATCCCCCCAGATCGAGTGTACAATCCAAGGGCAGAAATGAAACATGAGTTTACGCAGAAAAGTGAGTTCTCAGCATATAACATCCATTTTTGCCGGTATGTCTGTTGCTAAGCTAGATGGTTAAGTAAATCGGGCAAATATATAGTTTCTTCTCTGGGCACAATGAGAATATATCTGCTGCGAACTCTGCCCTGGCGACAGAAAGGGCATCTGGCCAGTAAACACATGGCTCCATTCAGTTGCCCTGACTCTACCCCGATACAAGGGATTACGGAGTCATTAAAAGGAAAAAATAATATTATGGCTAAGTGAATCGGGCCCGATATTATGATTTATTTTTCTCCGGGTTGATAAGTGAATCACTGCAATCATTCAGTGAAACATTCAGTCTTTAAATGGATCCAGTTTCCACCCGTCACCTTGCTTGTGGGAAACTGGCTGGGGAAGCCGTAAATGGCGATCTAATGAATCCAGGATAATTCAAATGTCATAAATAATAGGATGGTTTCCCAGTGCCCAAATTTTGTTAATGTGACAGTGGGGGAACCCGGTGGCAGTCATAAGTGCGAGGATCATTCTTATGTCACTTTTTATCAGTGCCGAAGTGCCTCCTGACTCCTGAGGTCGCCGTGGCTTTAAATCCCCCCCATTTCTGGGGACTCACCTCCCCAAAGGCTCCTCTCCCGATCACCTTCAGGATCTCGAAGTCGTCACGACGCAAACTCAGCTGTTTCACCCGGGAAACCAACGGGGAGGCTGTGGAGAGGAGAAAATAAAAAAAGAGAAAGAAAGAAACTTGTTTTACGGAGTCCTTCGCCACAACGGCACCAGCGGAAAACCGGCTGAACCGGAGGCTTGAAAAGCCGCAGCCGTTCTGCGTGTCAAGCTTGATTTCTTTTAAACTTTAGTTAGTTGGGTGCTTGCTTGGGTGATTCAGGGACAGCCAGAAGAGAGTTAATTCTGCACCTCTGCAAGGAGACCGCTAAAAATAAGGAGTTTCTCCTAATTTTGACATCTTTGCCTGTTTCACGTCGTAAAGTTAACCTGGTTATTGGATGTTGTTGTGGCTTCACACATGACTCGGTTCGTCAGACTAGCCAAGCCCTGGTTTTCTTGGAAGCAATGTGGAAAGGATGTGCCTGTCACTTACTTCTGGCCTGGTTTGTTTTCACTTTGGGGAATACCCGGCCTAGCTGATACCCCGGGGATCGCTTGGTGGCCTCCCTTCCAAAGCCCTTCCAATCCTTAGCTACATCTAAACTGGGGTTTTCACCATCCCGGCAGTTTTAAAATGGATGGACCAACACCCATGATGGCCGGGGGATTCTGGGAGTGGAAGCCCACCCATCTTAAAGCATGCTGGATGGGGGATTCTGGGAGTGGAAGCCCACCCCTCTTAAAGCCTGCTGCCTGGGGGATTCTGGAAGTTGAAGTCCACCCCTCTTAAAGCCTGCTGGATGGGGGGTTCTGGGAGTTAAAACCCACCCTTCTTAAAGCATGCTGGATGGGGAGATTCTGGGAGTGGAAGTCCACACATTTGGAAGTGACTACATTTGAAAAACATCTCCAAACTCATCAGATTGAAAAACTCTGCTATAACCACTAGGCCCTGGGTTTTTTTCCCGAAAACCTAGATTCCTGCCCGCTGCTTCTCTTTTCTCCCCTAGGAGATACTGGAAGCACAGAAGCCGCAGTGGGAACTATGGTGAACCAACCCGTTCTCCTGCCCGTAGCTGCTCGGCCGGTGCCCTGGGCGGCCTTGCGTGTCCTGTCCCGCCTGGCTCGGGGAACCTGCTCCCCATCCAGGGACAGGTCACTTCCCCTACGGCCATGCTTCCCTCAGAGCAAGAAAAAGCCACTGTGCAGCTTTGAGGACCACAGCTTTGCCAGTTGCTATGGAGGAAAAAAAAAACCCAAGGTTCTAGTCCTTAAGATGACACAGAGCCTCCACCCCCAAAGTGGGTCAAACCAGATTCCCAGAGGAGAGGTGAGGAGTTTTGCTTTGCAAGATGTTCAGTACACCAACCCAGTCATTCGATTGCACCTTTCTCCAGCCGGCAACGGAGACGGGAGCGAATTGTGCCCATGCCCATCAGTTGCCCGCGGGCACAGCCATTCCTGGCACAGGCTCAGCCAGGCCTGGATAACGCAAGGCAAGGATTGGATTCGGCTCAACCGGGAGGAATTCTTGGCGCTTTTGGCCAGTCGCTTCCTCTGCCAGGATTGGGTTTCAGCTGTGTGGACTTCAACTCCCAGAATTCCCCAGCCAGCCAGGGGGATTCTGGGAGTTGAAGTCCATGTATCTCAAAGCATGCCGAGTGGAGAATTCTGGGAGTTGAAGTCCACCCATCTGCAGGAGATCATTCTGCTCAAGAGCATTTTCAACGCTTGAGCAGAAACGATTCGTTGGGTTCCCCACGCAGAAAAGGATCCAGGATTCCCGATTTTCAACGCAGGCAGTCCTCCTTTACTTATTTAATATCCATGCCCCCCTGCCCCCATCTCGCCAGAACCTTTCAACTTGATGGGGACCCAAAATTCCATCGCGCGGAATTGGGCTAGGAGGTTGTCCCATGAGTCACGCCCAATTTCACAACCTGTTCGTCCCGGCGGTTAAGCAAATCACTTTAGTGACGAACAGAATCCCGCGGTCGTTCAATGAATCCGGCTTCCAACCTTGGTTTGGCTTGTCAGAAGCCGGCTGGGAAGGTCAGAACTGATGATCTCAAGGAATGCGGCAGCGGTCATGAAGACATGCTGGTTTGCCGAGCGTTTTCATTTCGTTCATGGGATCGTGAGGGTGCAGCAACAGTCGTAAGTGTGAGGACTGGTTGTAAATTAACTTTTTTTCAGTGCCAAGTCACTAAAGAAATGGTGGTTAGTCAAGCACTACCGGTAACAATAACACTACAATTGATGCTTCCCTCTAATAATGCAATACAGATTTAGCAGAGATGGAAGGGACCTTGGAGGTCATCTAGTCTAACCCCACCTCCAAGCGGGAGACTCTACACCATTTCTGACCGAGAGCAGTCCAGCCTCTTCTTGAAAGCCTCCAGGGATAAAGTTCCCACAACCTCCGAAGGGAACTTCGGTTCCATGGGTTGGAAGGGACCTTAGAGGTCATCTAGCCCAGTGGTCTCCAACCTTGGCAACTTTAAGACCTGTGGACTTCAACTCCCAGAGTTCCTCAGCTGGCTGAGGAACTCTGGGAGTTGAAGTCCACAGGTCTTAAAGTTGCCAAGGTTGGAGACCACTGGTCAAGTCCAGTCCAAGCAGGAGACCCTACGCCATTTCTGACAGAGGGCAGTCCAGCCTCTTCTTGAAAGCTTCTTTAAGAGTGGGGCATGCAGTGGTTCCATTTAGTTTGCCCATGTAGTCCTCACCTTATGACCACAAGATCGATGTTGCTCATTGAGACAAAAGTTAACTGAGTTTTGTCCCAATTTACGACCTTTCTTGCCAGGGTTGCTAAGTGAATCATTGACAGTTAAGTTAGTAACCTGGTTGTTAAGTGAATTTAGCTGGTCAGAATGTCCTCAAAAGGGACCTTGGGACACTGCAACCGTCTTAAGTTCATGCCAGTTGCCAAGTGTCTGAATTTTGATTGTGGGACCACAGTTGTTAAGTGGGAAAAAATCACTTTTTTCAGTGCTGTTGTCACTTTGAACAGTTGCTAAAGAAAGTTCTCCCTGTAGTTTTGCACACCGTGTAAAAGTAATGCAGTATTTATGTAATACCGTATACAGAGTCACCACGTTACGTGGTAGTGCAACTGGGACGCAATCACCACAATAATCATGTTATGCAAATGCAGCTGGGGAAAAAATCACTCACAACTGGAAGGTTCAGCTGGGCCTGTTAAGTCAGGAAGCCTAAATAAATTACGGAAGGAAGAAGAGCACGCTTGGACTTTTTTTTAAACCAAAGCATTATTTGAAACAATAAACTAAAAGTGATTTAAAGCCATTCCTTCTTTAAAAGCTTTTTAAAAGACATTTTATCCATGCCATGAATAATGTCGGCTACCCAGCAGCTCTAATTAAAGGAATTTATTTGGATAAATCTTAAGTTGGGTATGCCCACCACTTCAGCTTCTTCAAAAGCTACTAGGCTGATATTGCAAGGAGATGAGGAATGTTTTACCTGTATATAAATATCTGTTTGTATGTAAATATAAAAATATAATATAAAAATATATAAATAAAAATATATAAATATAAATAAAAATATAAAAATATAAAAATATAAAAATATAAAAATAAAAATTAATATAAAAGTAATATTAATATTAATATTAATATTAATATAAATATTAATATTAATATTAATATAATTAATATAAATATAAATAATATAAATAATATAATAATATAAATATAAATATAATTTATTATATGGCAAATGCCATTTCAACTCCGTGGAAGCAAACTTCCATGTGTGTGTGTGTGTGTGTGTTTGTGTTTGTGTGTGTGTGTAGAGAGAGAGAGAGAGGGAGGGAGGGAGGGAAAGAGAGAGAGAGGTGATAGATAGATTGATAGAGATAGAGATAGAGATATAGAGATATAGAGATATAGATATAGATAGATAGATAGATAGATAGATAGATAGATAGATAGATAGATAGATGATATAGTTAGATTAGATAGATAGATAGATGATAGATAGATAGATAGATAGATAGATGATATAGTTAGATGATAGATAGATAGATAGATAGATGATATAGTTAGATGATAGATAGATAGATAGATAGATAGATAGATAGATAGATAGATAGATAGATAGATAGATAGATAGATAGATGATATAGTTAGATTAGATAGATAGATAGATGATAGATAGATAGATAGATAGATAGATAGATAGATAGATAGATAGATAGATGATATAGTTAGATGATAGATAGATAGATAGATAGATAGATAGATAGATAGATAGATAGATAGATAGATGATATAGTTAGATGATAGATAGATAGATAGATAGATGATATAGTTAGATGATACATAGATAGATAGATAGATAGATAGATAGATAGATAGATAGATAGATAGATAGATAGATAGATAGATAGATAGATGATATAGTTAGATGATTGATTGATAGATAGATAGATAGATAGATAGATGATATAGTTAGATGATAGATAGATAGATAGATGATAGATAGATAGATAGATAGATAGTTAGATGATTGATTGATAGATAGATAGATAGATAGATGATATAGTTAGATGATAGATAGATAGATAGATAGATAGATAGATAGATAGATAGATAGATGATATAGTTAGATGATAGATAGATAGATAGATAGATAGATAGATAGATAGATAGATAGATAGATAGATAGATAATTATCAGCAGCAAATGCCGTTTCAACTCCGTGGAAGCCAACATCCATCAATAGCCTATTTTTGCATCTGCAGATCGTGCAAAATGCAGAGTTGCAATTGATCGTAATTAACTGAATCAATTAATCTTAATTAACTGAATTAATTGGTCTTAGTGGAATTAATGGATCTCCATTCATTACTTTTAATTGAATTAATGGATCTGATTAATCTTGGGAAGAACTGCTCCAACATTTAATTAGAGACAGATTGTATCAGTCCTGTTTAAAAGGGAAAAAAATCCTGTTTGGGCTGCCTCCGTCTTTGGCTGTGAATTTGCAGAATTGTCTTGATAAAACACTTTGCAGTGACAGATAGCATCTCAACTTACAAAAATTCATTTAGTGACTGAAGTTACAACAGCACTGAAAAATGGTACTTATGACCATTTTTTACACCTATGACTGATGCAGAATTCCCATGGACATTCCAATGCTTGGCAACTGACTCGTATTTATGACGCAGTGTCCTGGAGTCAGGCAATTTCCCCCTTTTGCGACCTTCTGACCAGCCAATTCAAATAGGGGAGCTGGATTCACTTAACAACCATGTGGCTAACCACTGCAGTGATTCACTTAACAATGATGGCAAGAAAGGTCATTAAAAGGGGCAAAATTCACTTAACAGCTGTCTCTCTTAGTGATAGAAATTTTGGGCTCAATTTTGGTCGTAAGTTGAGGACAACCTGCACTGTTCTCATTTTATATATCCCGAAGTTGAGCAGGCATCCTTGACTTAAAACAGTTCATTTAGTGACCGTTCAAAGTTACATCAGCACTGAAAGAAGTTATTTATGATAGTTTTTCACACTTACGACTGTTGCCGCCTCCCCAGGATTACACGATCAAAATTCAGATGCTGAGCAATTGACTCACCTTTATGAGAGTTGCAGCATCCCAGGATTTCATTTTGCGACCTTCTGACAATACGAAGTCCATGGGGAGGACGAGATTCACTTAACAACATAACAAATGCAGTGATTTGATGAACAGCGGTGGCAAGAAATTCGCTGAACAAATGTTTCACTTAGCAACATAAACTTTGGGCTGGATTGTGGGCATAACACCAAGGACTACCTGTATATTATCCTTGTCAGATCAGTGATCCCCAATCTCTGGTCCATGGACCAGCACTGGGTCCAGGGATGAAATCCAGCAGGTTCTGACAGGTTCTGGAGAACCGGTAGCGGAAATTTTGAGTAGTTTGGAGAACTGGCAAATGCCAACTCTGGCTGGCCCCAGAGTGGGGGGTAATGGAGATTTTGCAGTATCCTTCTCCTGGAGTGTGGAGGGAAGGGAGATTTTGCAGTATCCTTCTCCTGGAGTCTGGAGGGAAGGGAGATTTTGCAGTATCCTTCTCCTGGAGTGCGGAGGGAAGGGAGATTTTGCAGTATCCTTCTCCTGGAGTGCGGAGGGAAGAGAGATTTTGCAGTATCCTTCCCCTGGAGTGCGGAGGGACGGGAAATTTTGCAGTATCCTTCTCCTGGAGTGCGGAAGGAAGAGAGATTTTGCAGTATCCTTCCCCTGGAGTGCGGAGGGAAGGGAGATTTTGCAGTATCCTTCCCCTGGAGTGCGGAGGGAAGGGAGATTTTGCAGTATCCTTCTCCTGGAGTGCGGAGGGAAGGGAGATTTTGCAGTATCCTTCTCCTGGAGTGGGGAGGGAAGAGAGATTTTGCAGTATCCTTCCCCTGGAGTGCGGAGGGAAGGGAGATTTTGCAGTATCCTTCCCCTGGAGTGCGGAGGGAAGGGAGATTTTGCAGTATCCTTCCCCTGGAGTGCGGAGGGAAGAGAGATTTTGCAGTATCCTTCTCCTGGAGTGCGGAGGGAAGAGAGATTTTGCAGTATCCTTCCCCTGGAGTGCGGAGGGAAGGGAGATTTTGCAGTATCCTTCCCCTGGAGTGTGGAGGGAAGGGAGATTTTGCAGTATCCTTCTCCTGGAGTGCGGAGGGAAGGGAGATTTTGCAGTATCCTTCTCCTGGAGTGCGGAGGGAAGGGAGATTTTGCAGTATCCTTCCCCAGGAGTGCGGAGGGAAGGGAGATTTTGCAGTATCCTTCCCCAGGAGTGCGGAGGGAAGAGAGATTTTGCAGTATCCTTCTCCTGGAGTGCGGAGGGAAGGGAGATTTTGCAGTATCCTTCTCCTGGAGTGCGGAGGGAAGGGAGATTTTGCAGTATCCTTCTCCTGGAGTCTGGAGGGAAGGGAGATTTTGCAGTATCCTTCCCCTACCACGCCCACCAAGCCACGCCCACAGAACCGGTAGTAAAAAAATTGAATTTCACCACTCACCGGGCCCCAGAATGCCAAAAAACAAGGCTGTGTAAAGATGCCAAAAAGTTGGGGGCTGCTGTGTTCGATGATCAGGCAAAAGGTGGCTTGTTTCAGGATATAACATTACAGTTGGCCATGAGAAAAGGCACCAAGCAGTCATTCTTCTGTCTGCAAGATATCTTGAGGCTTATTCATCCCAGGGAATATTAGCATCTCTGTGTGTTTTTGTTTGATCAGAAAACAATCAAACGCTTCCCCTTGGGAATCCCTGCGTGATAGAATTAAATCAGCTCTCACTTTTTGTTGTTGTTATTGTTATTGTTTGTCTGTAGTGGTTGTTTATTTTGCTTCTCTCTTGCAACTCAGTTGACATAACCGGCTTCATCCAGGCCAGCTCAAGGTGCGCCAGGTGCATTCACAGGGCATCTCCTCTCCAATTTCGTAGGGGAAATCTGATTTTGTGGGATGGAAATGGACTTCCAGGCAGTCCTCGCCTCGTACGGACATTTCCGTTGCTGAGTGAGACCTTGCCAAATGCGCTCTCCCCGTTTTACGAACTTTCCTGGCTCCGGCTGTTCAGTGAATCACTGCATACGTTAAGTTAGCCACACGGTTGTTAAGTGAATCAGGCCCCCTCATTAACTTTGCGTGTCCGAAGGTCGCAAAAGAGGAATCGTGTGACCCCGGGACACTGCAACCCCCATATGTTCATGCCAGTTGCCAAGCATTTGAATTTTGATCCCATGAGCATAGGGATGCTGCAACGGTCGCAGCTGTGACGCTACGTAGTCCTAGGCCACCTGTTTCAATGTGGTTGCACCCTTCAACGGTCATTAAGTGAAATGTTGTAAGTCGAGGACTATCTGTATGTGCCGGTCTGAAATATATCACTAGAGTAGGGTTTAAGGTATTTTGTAAGCTGGAAAATGCTTCTGTTTGAGGCTCAGAAAAAAAAAGCAACGTTTTGTTCCCCTAATCTGGTTAATTCCTCAATTTATAGTCACATTTGCTCCTGAAACCTCCGTCGCTAAGTGACACAGTCGCTAAATGCCATTAGAAGAGTCGTTTAGAAACGAGAGGGGCGGCCAATACATCGAACAATAACTAATAATCAATGAGTCGTGGCCAACTGCTTTCTTGCCACGGTTGTTCAGCGCATCAGATAGCGATTAACAGAGTTGGAAGGGACATTGGAGGTCATCTAGAACAACCCCAGGCCCAAGCAGAAGACTCTACACCACTTCTGACTGATAGCAGTCCAGCCTCTTCTTCAAAGCCTCCAGGGATGAAGCTCCCACAACTTCCGAAGGCAACTTCTGTTCCATGGATTGATTGTTCTCCCTGTCAGGAAATTCCTCCCTTATTTCTAGGTTGAATCTCTCCTTGATCAGTTTCCATCCATTCTTCCTTCTCTGGCCTTCGGGGGCTTTGGAGAATACCTTGACCCCCTTCCTCCTCTCTGTGGCAGCCCCTCAAATATTGGAAGATGCTCTCCTGTCTCCCCTGGTCCTTCTCTTCCCTAGACCAGCCAGGCCCAGTTCCTGCAAGCGTCCATTGTATGTTTGAGCCTCCAGTCTCCTCATCATCCTGGTTGCTCTTCTCTGCCCTCTTTCTAGAGTCTCAACATCCTTTACAGATTAACAGAGTCAGAAGGGACCTTGAAGGTCATCTAGTCCAACCCCCTGCCCAAGCAGGAGACCCTATACCCTTTCTGGCAGAGGGCAGTGCAGTCTCCTCTTGGAAGCCTCCAGGGATGAAGCTCCCATAACTTCCGAAGGCAACTTCTGTTCCATGGATTGATTGTTCTCCCTGTCAGGAAATTCCTCCTTATTTCCAGGTTGAATCTCTCCTTGAATCACTGCAGTTGTTTAAATGAATCACACAGTCATAAAGTGAATCCAGCTTCCACCCCCAGTGACTTAGCTTGTCAAAAAGCTGCTTGGGAAACTCTCAAAGATCTTATCTTGTGACCTCTGGAAGCAGCAGGTGTTATAAATACATGCAGGCTGTCAAATGCCCAAAATTTGAAGCCCTTGACTGTTGGGAACGCAGCAATTAGTCCCTTTTTTTCCAGGGCTACCGTAACTTTGAACAGTCGTTAAACGAATGGCCGTAAGTCAAGGACTGGGCCTTGTGAATTGGGATCCTGCTCTTCATTCTCAAATCCTTCCAGGGATCTTGACGGATGACTCGTCTCACGCCCAGACAGGCCCGGCCAAACTAGCTCGGCGGCATTCCTCCGGGAACAAGCAGGGTGGGGACCGTGCCGAGATCGAATCCCAGTTTCCCCGGAGTGGCAAAACTCTTCCTTCTGGGCTGTGCCCCCCCACCCCCCACTCCCAAAACAGCTGTTGGGTACGGCCCCAGGTGCAAATGAGCAGCCTCCATCCCCCCCACTCCCTCCCAGATCTCTCTCTTGGTTGCATTGCCGGTTCGGCAAACAGAAGCGAAACTCATGGGGTTTAAAGACAAACTGGTGGAAACTTTGGCCCCAGAAAATCCTCCTTCACATGGTTCAAATCACTAAATGTCCTTCTTTTATGGTCAATTTCTCATCAACAATACCTTGAACATGCAGCTTTGGTCACCACACTATAAAAAAGAGGTTGAGACTCTTATTTAAGAGTTATTTAGCATTATTTAAAATGTTTCCAGTGTGCTTTAAGGCTGCTATCAGGTCCCTTGTGATCCTTCTCTTTGTTCAACTAGGCCAGGGGTCTCCAAACTTGGCAACTTTAAGAGCTCTGGACTCAAACTTCAAACAGGTCGGAGACTCCTGGACTAGACATTCCCAATTCCTGCAATCCTTCTTCATTGGTTTTAAGCCTCCAGTCCCTAATCATTTTATTAGCCAGAAAAGCCAATGCAATCCTAAACTGCATTAACAGAGGGATACAATCAAGATCAAGGGAGGTCCTAATACCACTCTATAAAGCTTTAGTAAGGCCACACCTGGAGTCCCGCATCCAGTTTTGGTCACCACACTCTAAACAAGACTTTGAGACTCTGGAAAGAGTGCAGAGAAGAGCAACCAGGATGGTGAAAGGACTGGAGGCTCAAACAGAGGATGAACTGGGCAGGAACTGGGCCTGGCTAGTTTAGGGAAGAGAAGGACCAGGGGAGACAGGAGAGCATCTTCCAATATTTGAGGGGCTGCCCCAGAGATGAGGAAGGGGGGTCAAGCTATTCTCAAGCCACCGGAAGGCCAGAGAAGGAAGAATGGATGGAAACTGACCAAGGAGAGATTCAGCCTGGAAATAAGGAGGAATTTCCTGACAGTGAGAACAATCAACCCATGGAACAAAAGTTGCCTTCGGAAGTTGTGAGAGCTTCATCCCTGGAAGCTTTCAAGAAGAGACTGGACTGCCCTCTGTCAGAAATGGTTGGGTTGGACTAGATGACCTGCAAGGTCCCTTCCAACTCTGTTAATCTGTAAAAGATATTAAAACTCTAGAAAGAGTGCAGAGAAGAGCAACCCGGATGATGAGGCGACTGGAGGCCAAAACCTACGATGGACGGTTGCAGGAACTGGGCCTGGCTAGTTTAGGGAAGAGAAGGACCAGGGGAGACAGGAGAGCATCTTCCAATATTTGAGGGGCTGCCCCAGGGAGGAAGGGTCCAAAGCCCCCGAAGGCCAGAGAAGGAAGAATGGATGGAAACTGACCAAGGAGAGATTAAAACCTGGAAATAAGGAGGAAGTTCCTGACAGGGAGAACAATCAACCCGAGGAACAGAATTTGCCTTCAGAAGTTGTGGGAGCTTCATCCCTGGAAGCTTTTAAGAAGAGACTAGACTGCCATTTGTCAGAAATAGTGTAGGGTCTGCTTGGGCAAGGGGTTGGACTAGATGACCTCCAAGATCCCTTCCAACTCTGTTAAATCTGTTAAAACCGTACAGTACTGTAATCCCTTTGTCTACTTCCAGACAGATTTATTTATGTTTATCTTGGCTTTGTTTCCTTTCAAAATTACTCAGAGTCGGGCATCCTATAAATTTAATAAATCAAAGTTGGTTGCACAGTCAGCCAGATGTTGAGACTGGATTTGGCCTTTTTGTACACCTCCTTTGAGATAGACAGATGTGGATGTTTGATGGGGTTAAAAGCAGGATGGAAGCTGTTCCAAGTACAACTGCCTTTTGCAATTGACTAACGGGGATTGTGTCAACACCGGGCATTTCTTGATCCAGATCAAACTGCTTTTGCAATTGATTGACATGGATTTTTGTTAATGCCAGTCATTTCCTGATCCAAATTCAAACTGCCCTTTGCAATTGACTGACGGGGATTGTGTCAATGCCAGTCATTTCTTGATCCAAGCCAAACCGCTTTTGAAATTGATGACATGGATTTCGTCAACGCTTGTCAGTTGTTGATTCAAATCAAACTGCCTTTGCAATTGAGTGACCCCGTTCTTGTCAATGCCAATCATTTCTTTATCTAAAGCAAACTGCCTTTGCAACTGATGGATGGGAGATTTTTTTGTCAATGCCAATTGCATCTTGATTCAAACCCCAAAGGGCCTTTGCAATTTGATTGACACGGATTTTGTCCATGCCAGTCATTTGTTGATCCAAACCAAGCTGACTCTGCAATTGACTGGTGGAAATTTTGTCAATGCCTGTCAAATGCAAAAGGCAGAAGAGCAACTGACGTCGTCTTCACTTCCTGTTTTACAACTTTGGGTGTCACAGTTTGGGTGTTTGCTCTTTTGGCAGCCTCAATGGTTGTCAACTGATGGTGTTGTAGTGTGTCTTTTTGTCTCCATCTTCTCCTGGGTCTGCCTTGTGTTCCTCTTTCTGTATATGCCTTGTGCGATATGGACCCTGGGACATCCTCTCCTGCTGAGTAACCCACTTCATTTGCTGCTCCAAAGGTGGACTTTCTGGTATTTCTTTGAATACATTTCACTTCTCACCCAGGACGCTTCTTCAACTCTGCTTGAAGGACAATCAATCAATGGCAAGAGCTGAAGAAGCTTCTTGGATGAGAAATGAAACGTCTTCAAAGAAAAAAATCCAGAAAAATCCAGCGGTCTCTTGAAAAAGCACCTTTGGGACAACCAGAACCTGGATGACTGAGAATCTCCATAGACACTTCATTTGCTGTTTTTCTATGTAGAGGTAGTCCTCGACTTACAACAGTTTACTTAGTGACCATTCAAAGTTACGACGACACTGGAAAAAGTGACTTATGACCATTTTTCCACACTTACAACCTTTGCCTCCAGGGTGACATAATCCAAACTCTGACGCTTGGCAAATAATATGTATTTATGTCGATTCCAGGGTCTTGAGGTTGCGTGATTTCCCCTTCTGCGACCTTCTCGTTGCAAAATCAATGGGGAAGCCAGATTCACTTAACAACTGGCTTACTAATTTAACTCCTGCAATGATTCACTTCACCACCCTGGCAAGAAAGGTCATAAAATGGAGCAAAAATGAAATGTTTGCTTAGCAACAGAATTGTGGCACAATTGTGCAGGTACGCCAATGACTACCTGTAGTTCAGTGGTGGGATTCAATTTTTTTTACTACCGGCTCTGTGGGCATGGCATGGGAAGGATATTGCAAAATCCCCATTCCCTCCCAAACAGCTGGGGCTCAGGAGGCGGAGAATAGATGGGGGCGGGGCCAGCCAGAGGTCGTATTTGCCGGTTCTCCGAACTACTCAAAATTTCCACTACCGGTTCTCCAGAACTGCTCAGAACCTGCTGAATGCTACCTCTGCATGTAGCTTAAAATTGGTTCTATGCCAATTCTTTCTCTTATGATTTCGTTTATGATTTTAGCAATCCACTGGCATTGGGGGGTGGGGAACCCATCGGTCAATTGCAAAATCATAACTCACTGTTCGTGGGCCTGTCCTCCATTCCTACAACCAACCCACACAAAAAGGGGAACATTGAATTGGAAAAAAACCTTGGAGGTCATCTAGTCCAACCCCCTGCTCAAGCAGGAGACCCTATCCCAGTTCAGACTGGTGACTGTCCAGTCTTTTCTTGAAAACCACCCGTGATGGGGCACCCAAAACTACTGAAGAAAAGTCGTCCCACTGGTTAATTATCCTCACTGTTAGGAAGGGCTTGGGCAGGGGGTTGGACTAGATGACCTACAATGTCCCTTCCAACGCTGTTAAATCTGTAGATTCTGTAGACCTGAATTCCAGGTTGCTTCTCCCCTTGATTAGTTTCCATCTGTTGTTTCTTGCCTTGCTTTCTGATGCTTTGGGAAATAAGAAGCCCCCCCCCTCTTTTTTATGGCACCTCTTCAAATATTGGAACGTTCCCATCGTGTCCCTAGTCCAGTGGTGGGTTTCAAAAAATGTTGGAACCTACTCTGTGGGTGTGGCCTCCTCTGTGGGAGTGGCTTGCCAGTGGGAGTGGCTTGCCAGCCATGTGTTTTCTCTCTCTCCCTCTCTCCCTCCCTCTCCTTCCTTTTGTCTCTCTGTCCCTTTTTTCTTTTTTTCCTTCACCTCTCTCTCACTCTTTTTTTTCTTTATTTATTTATTTATGTCTTCCTTTCTTTCTCTCTCTCTCTCTCTCTCTGTGTCTGTCTGTCTGTCTGTGTGTGTGTGTGTGTGTGTGTGTGTGTGTGTGTGTGTCAGTGGTGGTTTTCAAAAATTTCTGGAAGCTCTTCTGTAGGTGTGGCCTGCTTTCCGGGTCCATTGGTGGAACCTCTTCTAACCGGTTCGGTAGATTTGGCGAACCGGTTCTACCGAACTGGTGCGAACAGGTAGGAACCCCCCTCTGTCCTAGTTTTTCTTTTCTCTAGACTGGCCAAATTCAATTCCTGCAATTCCTTCGTATGCTTTTGTCTCCAGGCCTTTAATCCTTTTAGTTGCTCTTCTCTGCACTTTTCCCAAAACCTCAACACCTTTGCACTTTCCCCAAAGCTGGTTGCAGCATTCCAGGTGTGGCCTTACTAAGGCTTTACCCAGCGATACTAACACTTCAGGTGATTTTGGCTCCACGCCTCTGTTTACGCAGCCCAGGATTGTTTTTTGGGCAGCAGCCGCACACGGCCGGCTTGCGTTGAAGGTATCGTCCACTAGGACGCCAGGATCCCTCTGCGGTTGAGCCAGGTGTCGCCTACTCCATACCTGTGCAGGTTAGGTACAGAAAGGGAGGTGATGGGAGGACTTCCCTCTGATCCCAGCTGCTGGCTTCCTTCCCCTCCCTGCTCAAATCCAGACCCACCAAAACAGGTTTGCCGTGCCAGGTTGCCGGGTTCCTTGGGACAACAAACATTTGGGCTGTGAGGTTTCCCCCCCCCCTGCAGTGATGCATCGGCCTCAAATCATGCGCCGAGGCGGGAGCGAATCCTGCTGCTGGGATTTGAACCCTTTCGAGGAACAGCTGAGGGGGTGGGTGGGGCGGGTGGGAATGCCCCCCCCCCCCATAGCCAGTTGGATATGACTGTATCGCAAAACACGAGGGCCATCTCGCAGCGACAGCGGAGGAAAAAAATATTTGCAGAAAGGAGATCAATTGCCACATGTGTAGGACATTTTCTGGGCCAGCACCGCCCCGTTCCCTCCCAGGGAGGTCAAAAAAGTCAAAATGGCAGCCACGGTGCCATCAAAACCTAGCCTGGTTTTGTTAAAAATAAAACGGGCAGAGCATCGTCATGCTATTGGGAGCCTCATTTCGGCTCTCTCTCTCTCTCTTTTTTAAAATCAATTTATGACCCCAGTTGAGCGCAAAATTTCTACTGCTAAGCGAGATGATTGTTAAGTGAGTTTTGCCTCACTTCACGACCTTTCTTGCCAGAGGCGCTCAGTGAAACCACAGCGGTTAGGATAGTAACGCTGTTGTGAGGTGGATCTGGCTTCCCCATTGACTTCGCCCATCCGAAGGTTGCAAAATGGGATCACGCACGGCTGTCGTAACTCTGAGTCAGACATGACTGTGAGGATGCTACGACGGTCATTTTCAGTGCCGTTTTCACTAGGGTCGCTAAATAAGTTATTGTAAGTTGAGGGCTATCAATGACAACGTTGTTAAATTTCAAAGTCAAACACGAAAATACTTTTAAATAAATTTAATTTGAATATTTTTTTTTTAATGTCATTGTCAATTTTAACTGGGTTTGGGATATTCTATTTAATTTTTTTTAACTTTTGTATTATGTGTTTCTTTTAATGTTGTACGCCGCCCTGAGTCTTGGGAGAAGGGCGGCATATAAATCTAATAAACCTAAACCTAAAGGAATTAGATAAAATATTACTAGGACCGGGAGGAAAAATGATCACTAGATTATATAATTTTCTTTTAAAATACAAAATGGAGGAAGAGACGGTAAAGGAGACAATGATTAGCTGGGGAAGAAATTTTGGCCATACTATAGAGTTAGAAAAAATGGGATAAACTGTGGGAAAGAAATTATAAATTTACGACGGCAGAAGTTTACAAAGAAAATCTCTATAAAATGTTTTATAGATGGCATTTGCCTCCAGCGAGATTGGCCAAAATGTACCCAAATTTATCTCCTAATTGTTGGAGACGCAACCACAAGCCTGGAACATTCTATCACAGTGTTTCTGAACCTTGGGAACTTGAAGATGTCCGGACTTCAACTCCCAGAATTCCCCAGCCAGCATTCGCGAGGAAGTCACAAGGAAGTTCTGGTGCAAAATTCAGAAGTGGTTAGAAGAAATTACTGAGCGAAAAGTAGAACTCAAACCAGAAGTGTTCTTATTAGGACCCCTGGATCAAAAAATGGACAAAGAATCTCAATACGTAATCATACGCATACTCACTGCAGCCAGGATTGCCTTCGCACAAAACTGGGGAAAAAATCAATACACCCTCAGATGAAACTACAATCAGGGAAATACTCGAATGCGCAGAAATGGATAAAATGACAATAGAACTAAAAGAAAGAGAAGAATTGGACTTCTATAAAGTATGGAATAAAATGTACAAGTGGCTAGAAAACAGAAGCCAAGACAGAAAATAGGGAATACAAATATATGGAAATGTAAATAATGAATACTATTATAAGTGTTAATATTATGTTTGTTACATTATAGGACAAGGTCAGGGACGTGCAGTCAAGGGAGGCAGGGGAGGCAGAGCCTCACCACTGTCATCATGAAAAGAAAAAAATGTAAAAGGAAAAAGGCAAGAGCTGCTGAGGTCAGGCTGAGCTAGTTGCTGCCAGAGTCACCAATGACTCTGCTTAGTGCTCAGCTGTTTAAAAAAGCCTCTAAAAAGCGCCCTCTACAGGAGGAGGCGGGAGAACGACGTGCCTCATCTAGTCTGACTTTTTATGATCACTTGAGCAGAGTTAAGCAAGGGTTAAAAGCCAAAAAATTCCTGATGTAGATGAGGCACGTCGTTCTCCTGCCTCCTCCTATAGAGGGCGCTTTTTAAGAGGCTTTTTTAAACAGTTAAGCAGAGTCATCCACATGGCGATTCTGGCAGCAACTAGCCCAGCCTGACCTCAGCTCTTGCCTTTTTCCTTTTACATTTTTTTTTCTTTTCATGATGACAGGCAAGAGCAGAGTTGAAATCCTCTCCGAAACAGCTGGAAAAGGTACGTGTGGATCGGAGGGAGGGGGAGGAATTCAAACTTCATCCTCCTGGTGCAACTGTGTGTGTGTCTATGTGTGTGTGTTTGAGAGAGGGGGGAGGGAGGGAGGGAGGAAGGAGGGGAAGGGAGAAGAAAAAGAAAAAGGAAACTTATTTAGCAAAGGAGAAAAACAAATGCTGTCACTTTAAATTGGAACTGAGCATGCCTGATTGTGGAATTCTGGGAGTTGAAGTCCACAAGTCTAAAAAAATTGCTGCCACACCAGCCATAAACCTCACCGCATGTCACTGGACAAGGTTATAGTGAGAGGAAGGCAATGCAGAAGGGAGAATTATTAAAGCTAAGCAGGAAAGCTGATAGAGAAAGCTGTAAAATTACTGTATATTGTTATATATGTTCTGTGTTTTGTTTTGTCTTATTGTGTTTTTTTTCCTTTGCTGTGTCTTTCCTATTGTTTTTAAAGATCAAAACCTTTAATAAAAATTATTTATTAAAAACAACAACAAAGGAATATAAAAGACAAAAGAAATGGATAACAAAGAGACTTTTGGAAGACTTTGGTGCCCACACTGGACTGGCTGGCTGGGGAATTCTGGGATTTTGAAGTCCACCCATCCTCAAAGGGCCAAGATTGAGAAACAGGAATTTAATCCAAGAAATTGTGGTCAAAAAGACTATTGTGGCAGATCCGGAGGTTGCAAAATGCACCTCATACGTTCTTCCTGGTGCTCAGAAATCCCACATCAACACTATCATCTTCCATAGGAAGTTCGGGCGTATTTCTGGATCCAACCCAGGGGTGAAATCTTCTTGGTTCGACCAATTGTCCCCAGTTCTGTGAACCGGTAGTAAAAAAAACCCTAAGATGATTAAAGGCCTGGAGATGAAAGCTTATGAAGAACGGCTGCAGGATTTGGGTCCGGCTAGTCTAAGGAAAAGAAGAATTAGGGGGGGGGCAGGATAGCAGCCTTCCAGTATTTGAGGGGCTGCCCCAAAGAAGAAGGAGTCAAGCTATTCTCCAAAGCACCCGAGGGTAAGATAAGAAGCAACGGATGGAAACTAATCAAGGAGAGAAGGAACCTGGAATTAAGGAGAAGCTTCTTAACAAGGAGGACAACCAGTGGAACAGCTTGCCACCAGAAATCGTGGGTGCTCCATCACTGGAGGTTTTGAAAAAGAGACTGGACAGTCACTTGTCTGAAATGGTATAGGTTCTCCTGCTTGAGCAGCGGGCTGGACTAGAAGACCACCAAGGTCCCTTTCAGCATTCTATTCTATTCCATTCCATTCCATTCTCCTATTCCTATTCTACTTTACTTTATTCTTCCTCTATTCTAATTCTATTCTATTCTTTCTCTATTCTATTCTATTCTGTTCTTTCTCAATTCTAATTCTAATTCTACTCTGTTCTATTCTTTCTCTATTCTAATTCTATTCTATTCTTTCTCTATTCTTTTCTATTCTATTCTTTCTCTATTCTAATTCTATTCTATTCTCTCTATTCTATTCTAATTCTATTCTCTTATTTCCTATTCTGTATTCTCTATTCTATTCTATTCTGTTCTTTCTCAATTCTAATTCTAATTCTACTCTGCTCTATTCTTTCTCTGTTCTAATTCTATTCTATTCTTTCTCTATTCTATTCTTATTCTATTCTATTTCTTATTTCCTATTCTGTATTCTTTATTCTATTCTGTTCTGTTCTTTCTCAATTCTAATTCTAATTCTACTCTGCTCTATTCTTTCTCTATTCTAATTCTATTCTATTCTATTCTTATTTCCTATTCTGTATTCTATTCTATTATTTCCTATTTTGTATTCTGTATTCTATTCTATTCATTCTCAATTCTAATTCTAATTCTAATTCTACTCTGCTCTGCTCTGCTCTAAGGAAGTCAGGAACTGGGTGAATTCCCCCCTTTGCAATTGACCATGGATAGCTACGCTGTGCAAAAATCCCTGCCAACAATACAGCTCGTCCTCAACTTACAGCGATTTGATTAGTGACCATTCGAACTTATAATGGTGCTGAAAAGAGTGACATGATTGTTTTCCACACTTATGACCGTTGCAGATCCCTGTGGTCACGTGATCAAAGTTCAACCACTTGGCAAATTATTTGTAGTTATGACGGTTGCAGTGCGTCCTGGGGTCAAGTGATCCCCATTTGTAGCCCCCCACCCGGCTTGGCATCTGGCAAGCAAAATCAACAGGTGGGGAAAGCCGGATTCGCTTAATAATGGCACGGTTCACTTAACGACGGAACAACCTTCTGACGTTGACAAACGGGGAAGGCAGATTTGCTTAACAACCATGTTCCTCACATAGCCACGGCAAGGATTCGCTTTGCGACGTCAAAACATGTTTGTTTTTTTAAAAAAAACCAGTGCACGGTTCATTGTCTTGCTTACCAGCGGAAAATTGGGGCTTAATTATGGTCATAAGCCGAGGACCGGCCTCATTTTCCCATCAAAGGCCATGTCTATCTCGGGGTTGGCTGCCCCAGCTTCTCTCCTCTCTCTTGGCTGCCTTAGGTCTCATTGGAAGGGGGAATCGCCTTCTGCCCAAGGAGCAGCTTTGAGTTCCCAGGAAAAACATCCACACTGCAAAGTGGGGACACACCCCTGAGCACCCAAACCTGAGGAACTGGTCTGTCCGGGTAGCGCCACTCACATGGTAAAGGAGATGCCACCGGGAAAGGGGGGGGGGGAGAATAAGGATTACATCACCAAACTCATTCCCCTGGGCCTCCCCCTCGCCCCGCAGAGCAAAGAAAAGCAAAATGAATTGGCAGTGGAGGAAGATCTTTGCAGGACACTGGGCTGCTGTGCAATAGATAAGTGAACTGTGCACTTCCCACAATGCCCGGTGTGGAGATTGCACACCGGCGGCAAAAGAATAGGAGAGAAATGTATTTTGGGGTGACTCTACGGAGCTGCCCTCTGGGTTTTTCTTGGTGGTGGGATCTCCTGTTGGCCTCCCCTCCCCTCCCCAGCACTAAATCAGAAGTTAAGGTCTGGCAGCGTTTTCGGATGAGCCGAGATCAAACGCGGCTGTGGCTGCTTCTTTCGTTTGCCCGGCGGCACAAAACTATGGAACTGCAGGTGTTCGGACTGAAAATTCATTCCTCCCCGAGGAATCTCAGGGTGGAAGAGGTTGGAATGGGGTTGGCCTATTTCATTTCTTTTTTTTTTTAATAAAAAGATATATTTAGAGATAATCCACAAACAGGCCCTCCTAAAAATAAGTTAAATGAATATATGACAGCTGGGGGAATGTAGAGAGAACGTAGATACAAGACCCACAGTTGCAACCAGAAACAGATTCCGATGGAAACGTAGTTCTCCAGGATTTATAGATAGACAAGACAGACAGACACATAGATGATATAAGATAGATAGATAAACAGAAAGAGAGAAGAGAGAGAGTAGGGAGAGAGAGAGAGAGGGAGAGGGAGGGAGGGAGGGAGGGAGAGAGAGACAGGAATGGATAGATGGGATAGGGGGAGAGAGAGAGAGATAGACAGATGATAGCAGGAGAGAGATGAAAGAGATGGATTGATGGATGGAGATAGATAGATAGATAGATAGATAGATAGATAGATAGATAGAGGTAGGTAGGTAGGTAGGTAGGTAGGTAGAGAGATGGTAATAGAGAGATAATAGAGAGATGAATAGAGAGATGAAAAAGATGGATGAATGGATAGAGATAGATTGATACGATAGATAGAAGATATAGATGAAAGAGATGGATGGATGGAGATAGATAGACAGACAGTCAGACAGACAAATAGAAAGAAGATATAGATGAAAGAGATGGATGGATGGTTGGGTGGATAAATAGATAGATAATGAAAGAGATAGATGAGAGATGAGAGAGAGAGGGAGAGCTAGATGAAAGAGATAGAGGGATAGACAGAGAGACAGACAGAAAGAAGATATAGATGAAAGAGATGGATGGATGGATGAAGATGATAGATAGATAGATAGATAGATAGATAGATAGATAGATAGATAGATAGATAGAACTAGGTAGGTAGGTAGAACTAGGTAGGTAGAGAGAGAAATGGTTAGCGAGAGAGAGGATGGAGAGATAATAGAGAGATGAAAAAGATGGATGAATGGATAGAGATAGATTGAAACGATAGATAGAAGATATAGATGAAAGAGATGGATGGATGGAGATAGATAGACAGACAGACAGACAGACAGACAGAAAGAAGATATAGATGAAAGAGATGGATGGATGGATGGTTGAGTGGATAAATAGATAGATAATGAAAGAGATAGATGAGAGATGAGAAAGAGAGGGATAGATAGATGAAAGAGATAGAGGGATAGACAGAGAGACAGACAGAAAGAAGATATAGATGAAAGAGATGGATGGATGGATGGTTGGGTGGATAGATAGATGAAAGAGAAAGATGAGAGATGAGAGAGAGGGGGAGAGATAGATGAAAGAGATAGGTGGACAGACAAACAGATAGACAGACACATAGTCGTGCAAACGTTTTAGAAATGTCTTGATCAGTGAACCGAACTTAATAGATTGATGTCAATGAGAGCAACATAGAATCAAACAAGATCCAATTGCAAAAACAAAAACAAAAACAAAACCCTTTTTGGATTAATAGATTTTGTCCACTTTTTGACTCCTCCTCTGGCTTTGTGGTGGCTTGAACCTCTGCATCTCGGGCCCCGTAGAGTTCTCAACTTTGGCTGGGGGGATTCTGGGAGTTGAAGTCCACCCACCTTCGAGAGCTCAAGGCTGAGACTCCCGGGACTTAGCAGTTGTTCCTATCCTGTGATCTCCCTAGCAATTCAGCTTTCAAGGTTGCACAGCCCCTTCCCCCTTTGCCTGTTTTTCAGAGGAGTCCCTGACATGGCAGGGATGGGGGGTCCTTGTGCCCCTCTAAAAAAACCAGCTCCCTGCAGAACCGCCAGAAAGCTGGAAACCATACTTTAAAAGAGATTTACCTTTGTCCTGCCCAACTGCTCCAATTCCAACACCAGTGCAGGCTATCATTTAGCCTTAGCAAACACCAAGGTTGCCCTGTACTTAAAACTGGTAAATCCCTTTTTAAAGAGATTAAATCCGTGCATTAATTAAACTCACATTGTTTGCTCTGATGGGGAGCTAAGAACCAGGAGCAAAGATTTTTTAAAAATAATAGTTATTATATTCCTTTTAACTGGAAGCTGGCTGAGAGCTGAACTACTGCACGCATCTTCCACCAGCCAAAAGAACTTTTCCCCGTTTCTTGGCACATAACACCTTAGGAGCCAAGGTGGCGCAGTGGTTAAATGCAGCACTGCAGGCTACTGCTAGATCAGCAGGTCAGCGGTTCAAATCTCACCGGCTCAGGGTTGACTCAGCCTTCCATCCTTCCGAGGTGGGTAAAATGAGGACCCAGATTGTTGGGGGCAATATGCTGACTCTCTGTAAACCGCTTAGAGAGGCCTGAAAGGCCTATGAAGCGGTATATAAGTCTACTGCTATTGCTATTGCTATTGCTATTACACTGGTTAGTTTCAGTGATGGTTGAAGCTGATCAGAGGACTGGAGGCTAAAACATATGAAGAAGGGTTGCAGGGACCGGGTATCTCTAATCGAATGAAGACAAGACCTCTCTTGAGATGATAAAAGTCTTCCAATATTTGAGGGGCTGCCCCAAAGAAGAGGGGGTTCCCCTGCTCTCCAAAGCACCAGAAGGGAAGACAGGGATGGAAATTAACCAAGGAGAGAAGCACTTTGGAATTCAGGAGAAATCCCCTAAGAACAATCGACCAATGAGCCGGGGGTTGGACTAGATGACCTACAAGATCCCTTCCCACTCTGTTTTTCTGTATCCAGTTTTGTTTTTCTCCATGGTATATAAAAAGATGTTGAGACTCTGGAAAGAGTGCAGAGAAGAGCAACCAGGATGAAACCACATTAGGGAATCTTTGGTCTATGCCTGGGGTGCATCCCAAATACAGGTGATCCTCAACATACAACTACAACTTAGCCCAAGATTTCTGTTGCTAAGGGAAGCATTTGCTAAGTGAGTTTTGTCCCTCTTTGCGGCCTTTCTTGCCACCATCGTTAAGTGAATCCCTGCAGTTGTTAAGATAGTAACATGGCTGTTGAGCACCTCTGGCCTCTCCATTGCCTTTGCTTGTCCGAAGGTCACAAAAGGAGATCACCTGATCCCGGGACCGTCATAAATATGAGTCAATTGCCAATTGACTCATACTTACGTGAATTTTTATCCCATGGCTAGGGGGATGCTGCAGAGATCGTAAGTGTGAATAACGGTCATTTTTTCATGGCCGTCGTAACTTTGAACAAACTGTTGTAAGTTGAGAACTACCTGTAGACTGATTTTTTTAAAAGTAAAATCTTTCGCTACAGCCAAACCTCATTCGTATCTTCAAATTAAAATGTCCTCAACTAACAAGCCAATCCAGGTAAGTCCTCGGCTTATGACCGCAATGAAGCACTTCCATGACTGAAATGAATCATTTCAGGGCCGGACCCCAATTTTTAATGGTTGTTAAACAATAACATGGTCATAAAGCGAATCAGGTGGCTGTTAAGTGAGTCTGGCTTCCCCAATAGACTTTGCTTGGAGGAAGACGGCTGGCAAGGGCGCACAACCTGATCACGTGACTGCAAGAGGCCGCATCCATCGTAAATTTGCCCCCAATTGCCATCGCTCGTCTGCAAGGCTGGTGCGACGGTTATCACTCTGAACAGGGGCCCTGTCGCTTTTTTTTCACTACCGTCATAACTCCGAATAATCACTAAGCAAGTGTGCTGAGCCACAAATGTATCAACTGAGAGTAAAACCACACTTCCTTCCAGCACTGATGACGTTACCTAGTTGGGCGATGAAACGTTTGCAATTCTAATGGTGGTTTCCCCCCCCCCCCCCAAAAACGCAACTGGGTTTCCCTGGAAGATGTTTCGCTTCTCATCCAAGAAGCTTCTTCGGTTCTTCTTCAGCTTCCCATCAAAACTGAAGAAGCATCTTGGATGAGAAGCGAAAGGTCTTCCAGGGAAGCCCAGTTGGAAAAGGAACTTTGGGGCAACCAGGGCCTGGATGGTGGAGGATCTCCATAGACTGAAACATCTGCAAGAAAACCACCAGGCTCAGAGAGCACCAAGGACCCCTTCTCCACCCTTCTCCTCCTCCTCCTCCTCTTCCTCTCCTCTTATCACTGATGATATTGCCTAGATGGGTAATGAAACATCTGCAAGAATGCGAACTCAGAAAGCACCAAGAAGCCATAGTCTTCTTCTTCTTCCTCCTCCTCCTCCCCTCCTCCTTCTAGAACTGATGTCATTAGCAAGTTGGGTAATGAAATATCTGCAAGAAAACCACCAGGCTCAGAGAGCACCACAGACCCCACAAATGGCCATAAGTCCACTTGTGAACCTCCCTGGTGGTCTCCAGATAAAGATATCAAAGGATGGTGCCTTTTCTAGGAAGGTGTAAATTAGAGCCATCCAGAGAACTGGTAAAATGTGGGTATGATTCGTAGCCAAAATCATATATTGTAAATAGTGGGAAATAATGAAAGATAGATCCAAGAATGAAAAGGAGTACATAATTCATTCGATCGATCGATAGATAGATAAATAGATAGATAGAGGGAGAGAGAGAGAGATTATCAGCAGCGAGAGAGAGATTATCAGAGGGAGAGCAAAAAAGCAAGCAGGAAAGTTAAATAGATAGATAGATGATAGATAGATAGATAGATAGATAGATAGATAGATAGATAGATAGATAGATAGATAGACAGACAGACAGATAGAAAGATAGATAGACAGAGAGAGAGAGAGAGAGAGCAAGAAAGCAAGCAGGAATATATATAGATAGATATAGATAGATAGATAGATAGATAGATAGATAGATAGATAGATAGATAGATAGATAGATGATAGAGCAAGCAAGCAAGCAAGAAAGATAGATAAAGAAAGATAGATAGATAGTAGATAGAGCAAGAAAGAAAGAAAGAAAGAAAGAAAGTAGATAGAGAAAGAAAGAAAGAAAGAAAGAAAGAAAGGTAGGTAGGTAGGTAGGTAGGCAGGTAGGTAGATAGATCAAGCAAGCAAGCAAGAAAGAAAGACAGACAGGAATTGCTCCTCTCTCATTCCATGAGACAAACGCCCCAACTTGAGTTGACTTCGCACCACCCACTTAACCAGGTCAGTGAAAATCTACCTTTGCACACCTGCGTGACTTCACGCCTGGCCTCCTCTGATGGGAACTCAGCCAATGTTTAATGGAGTGTTGACAGTGTCTCGAGTGATACCGTCCAAATCCAACTGAATCCAGGCGAGTGTCTTAATAACGGCAATCCGGGGATAGGAGGAGGCCGCACACTGCTTGTGCATTTATGCAACACGGAAACGCAATAAAATCAGTGGCCACATTGCTCATCCGTGTGTTTAGCAAAGGGGAAGGTCCCTGCTTACGCACCAATATGGCCCATTAGAACACTGTTTCTCAACTCTGGCGGCTTTAAGGTGGGTGGACTCCAAGTCTTCTCCAAGCCATCAAGGTTGAGAAACACTAAGAGAGGGAAAACAACTCTGGAGGCTGGTCTGGAAGATCTTCAAGGTCCCTTTCCTTCCAATCATCCTATGATTCTATGATATCCCACCATTTGCAATATATTTGCCAATTTGGACTACTCCGTGGGTAGTCCTCGGTTTACGACCACAATAAGGCCATTAAAAATAGTCCCGAGTCACTCTTGCCTACTGACTTCAAGCCCAGTTAAGTTGGTTCCTGCAATACGGTTAGTCCTCCACTATGGCCCCAACATTCCTGTCGCTAACCGAGACAGCGATTGAGTGAGTTTTTGCCCCATTGTACAACCGTCCTTGCCCCGGCCGTTAAGAGAATTGCTGCAGTTCATAATACCGTCGTTAAGCGAATCTGGCCTCCCCATCAACTTTGCAGGCCAGAAGGTTGCAAAACCCCCCAGACGTTCCGACCGTCATAAGTACATGCCAGTTGACAAGCATCTGAAGTCTGATGGGGGATGTTGCAATGGTCATTAAGTGTGGAAAAAACGGTTGTGAGTCACTTTTTGGTCACTAAATGTAATGTTGTAAATCAAGGACTGCCTGTGCTATTATTAGGCTGGGTGTGTTGGATGGACAGGATGCGAGATGAGGCTGTCTTGGCTTTATGGACCGCACCCTGTGAGTAAGCCTGAAGTTGGGGATGATGGGATTTAGGATTTAACATATACAGAGGGTCCCAGGTTATGGAAGGCTGTGATTCATAGCAAGTCAGCCAGAAAATCCAGTGCAACCCTAAAGTGCATTAACAGAGGGATACAATCAAGATCAAGGGAGGTCCTAATACCACTCTGTAAAGCCTTAGTAAGGCCACATCCACTACTGAATCCAGTTTTGGTCCCCTTACCATAAAAAAGATGTTGAGACTCTAGAAAGAGGGCAGAGAAGAGCAACCAGGATGATGAGGAACTGGCCATGGCTGGTCTAGGGAAGAGAAGGACCAGGGGAGACATGATAGCAGCCTTCCAATATTTGAGGGGCTGCCCCAGAGAGTGGGGGGTGTCAAGCTATTCTCCAAAGCCAGAAAAGGAAGAATGGACGGAAACTGACCAAGGAGAGATTCAACCTGGAAATAAGGAGGAATTTCCTGACAGGGAGAAGAATCAACCCATGGAACAGAAGTTGCCTTCAGAAGTTGTGGGAGCTTCATTCCTGGAGGCTTTCAAGAAGAGACGGGACTGAGCTCTCAAATGGTATAGGTATTGGACTAGATGACCTACAAGATCCCTTCCAATTCTGTTAAACTAATCTAAATACAGAGATTCTCTTGTATCAAGGTAGATTCCTGTTTAAATCAAGAGAAACATGAGGACTAGAAGCTTTCTCAGAAAGAGACACTTCAGAAGAGTAGGACAGCAACTACAGGAGACCTTCTCCGACCTCTCAAGCTGACCCACTCACTTTCTGACTAACCTTCTAAGGTGTTTAAGGTGTTGGGGAATCCCTTGTCCAGGTTTAAACCTAGATTCACACAGCATTCTTGTCCAGCCTCGTCTTTGCCGGTTGTGTGAACCAGACCCGCAATGTCAAATAAGACAATCTGGTTTCAAAGCAAAAACAAAAGGCATTTTGGCATTTGAATCCGGGCTTTGGGGGATTATCTTGAATCAAAAGACGCAAGGGCAGGGGTCTCCAAATTTGGGAACTTTTAAGACTTGTGGACTTCAACTCACAAGTCTTCAAGTTCCCAAGTTTGGACATCCCTGCACAAGGTATTTTCCCCACATCAAATGTGTGAAGCCAAATATCTGAGATGGGCAGGTGTGTGAGGAGATGAGATCCCTCCTGGTGCATAAAGTGAATTCCAGATGTGGGGGGCAGGGGGGGGCAGGAAGTAGTACACCCACCGTTTTCGTTCCAAAGATAAGCAGGAAATCACCCCACTCTCTTGACCTGCTTGTAGGCAGGCTGTGGGTGCCCTCCCAGCGGCTGATGGAGCCTTTCTGTGGGGCAGGGCCTCTGGTGGCACTACTCAGATGAACAGAGCTGGAAGGGACCTTGGAGGTCATCTAGTCCAACCCCCACCCAACCAGGAGACCCTACACTCTTTCTGACAGAGGACAGTCCAGTCTCTTCTTGAAAGCCTCCAGGGATGAAGATCCCACAACTTCTGCTCCATGGGTTGATAGTTCTCCCTGTCAGGAAATTCCTCCTTATTTCCAGGTTGAACCTCTCCTTGGTCAGTTTCCATCTGTTGTTCCTTGTCTGGCCTTCGGGGGCTTTGGGAAATAGCTTGACCCCCTAACTCCTCTCTGTGGCAGCCCCTCAAATATTGGAAGATGCTCTCCTGTCTCCCCTGGTCCTTCTCTTCCCTAGACTGGCCAGGCCCAGTTCCTGCAACCGTTCATCGGATGTTTGAGCCTCCAGTCCCCTCATCATCCTGGTTGCTCTTCTCTATGGCATTCCTACCCCTCAGATAAAGATCCAACAGGTTCCCACCCACCCCAATGAAACAATGCCTTCAGATGTTTTTTTCTTTTGCACACTAGGCTGAATCACAGATTGATTGGGGAGTCTGTCTGTCTATTTTCTTTCTATGGATCTATCTGTTATCATCTCTATCCATCCATCCATCCTTATTCTCTCTATCTCTTTATTCATCTGTTATCATCTTTCCATCTGTCTGCCTATCATCTTATTCTCCCTCTTTATCTACCTGTTATCATCTCTATCCACCCACCCACCCACCCACTCATCCATCCATCCATCCATCGATCATCTATCATTATCATCATATTCTATTCTATTCTAATTCTATTCCATATTCCTATTCTATTCTATATTTTCTTCTCTTTTCTTTATTCTATTCTAATTCTATTCCATATTTCTATTCTATTCTAATTCTATTCCATATTCCTATTCTATTCTATATTTTCTTCTCTTTTCTTTATTCTATTCTAATTCTATTCCATATTTCTATTCTATTCTAATTCTATTCCATATTCCTATTCTATTCTATATTTTCTTTTCTTTTCTTTATTCTATTCTATTCTAACCAACTATATTCTATTATAACCAACTAACTATATTATATTCTAACCAACTATATTATATTCTAACCAACTATATTATATTATAGCCAACTATATTCTATTATAACCAACTGTATTCTATTATAGCCAACTATATTCTATTCTAACCAACTATATTATATTATAGCCAACTATATTCTATTCTAACCAACTGTATTATATTATAGCCAACTAAAGGCAACCAACTTTTGATCCTGTCTTTCTCATCTCAGACAAACATGGAGATATGACAAGTCAACCATCCGGGGAATCTTGGCTTAGGAGTGGCCTGAGGAATTTAGCTTTGTTGCATGCCCAGCTGCATCACAGACCTCTTACACCCAGGGTGGCAAAGCAAAGGCTGGCCTTGATTTATGGATCCTTGCTTGTTTGCAAGCCAAAAGCCAGGATTCACGAGCTTGTGGGGAGGAAGCTTAAATAGACCATTGTTGGCTTGTTCATTTGTTTTACGGCAGTAGAATTAAACGCAAAGCTACTTCTAGCACGAGGCATGTGGGGGACCAGCTGGTGCAATACTTAAGGTAGTAAACAAGGAGCAGGGAAATCCCCTTTCAGCTGGGCTTTGAGACGGCCTACCTCGCAGGGATGTTGTTCTTGGCAGGAAAAGATTTGGACAGCGGCCTTGAGTTCTTTTGAGCCCAGAAACCGTACAAAATGAAATCATTTTCTCCAAGCGGCATAGAAATTGAACCGATGCTGGTGATTAGATCAGGGGTGTCCAATCTTAAGCCCTGTGGAGTTGAAGTTGAATTCTGGGAGTTGAAGTCCACATGTCTTAAAGTGGCCAAGGTCGGCCACCCCGGGGTTAATAATGACCCCTCAGTTGCCCTGTTGGCATCTGCTCAGCCTCCCACGCAGGAGCTGGAATTGCCACCGGGCAGCTACCAAAGGGAACCCAACCACAGATGCTCCCCGAAGAGAACCGGAGAAGCAAGGAAGAGTCAATCAATGCAGGCTTAACTCAGGCTTGGCTCTTCGACTGAGCCACACAGTGGTTTGTTTGTGGGAACTCGGCAACTGCTGTTTGCTAGCCTCAGCTTCCCGCTCAGGGTGATTCATAGCCCCAATGGACTGTGGTTTCTTCAGCAAAGACGTTTGAAATCTTCTTTACACCTTTTTTTCCCTTGGATGCTCATCCTGCCTGGCATCTGCTGGGAATTTACCATAGCCTCGAGATGGGAAAGTGCTTAGGGCAATGGTTCTCAACCATAGCCACCTCAGAAGTGTGGCTTTCGGCTCCCAGAATTCCCCAGTCATCTCAATTTAAGATATAGGGACTTCAACTCCCAGAATTCCCCACTCAGCATGCTTCTAGATTCATGGACTTCAACTCCCAGAATTGTCCAGTCATTGTACTTTAAGAAATACGGACTTCAACTCCCAGAATTCCCCAGTCAACGTGCTTTAAGAAATATGGACTTCAACTCCCAGAATTCCCTAGTGGTTGTGCTTTAAGAAATATGGACTTCAACTGCCAGAATTTCCAATTATCGTGCTTTAAAATATATGGACTTCAACTCCCAGAATACAACTGATTGGAGAATTCTGGGTGTTGAAGTCCACCCATCTTAAAGTTGCAAAGATCGAACAACACTATTCCAGAAGGCACAAGTCTATAAAACACACAGAGATCTTTCCTTTTTTAAAATTTTCCTGCAGCATAAGGGAGGGGGGTGGTTCAACACTCTTTCACAACTCCAGAAGCACCAAGAGGACACTGAAATAGGATAGGGTCTCTTGCTTGAGCAGGGGGCTGGACTAGAAGGCCTCCAAGGTCCCTTTCCAGGTCTATTCTGATTATCTTGGGAGGGGCTCTCTCTCTCTCTCTCTCTTTTTCTTCCACCCCCTCTCTATTTACCTATCATCTCTCCCCCCCCTCTCTCCTCCCTCCCTTCCTTGGCTAATTACTTCTGGATTACACTGAAGCTCCATCTGCTCACACCTCTCGTGAGCAAGGCTTGGCCAGCAAGCACCCAATGACATCAATGAAATGAGATGGGTGATCCATGGGTGTGTATTGTGGGGTGAGCAGCATCCGCCAGGCTCCAATTTTTCGTTTAGGGCCTGCCAGGATTCAGTTCTCCCTTCTGTGATACACAACCCACAATTCTGAGATTTCCCTTCCTACAAAAAGGCAGTCCTGGGGATTGTGCGAATGCAGGCCGAGAAAGTGGGTGCAGAGATAAGGATTAGGCCAATGGGGTTTTGGGTAGCCAAGATTGGCATCTGGGCAGTGTTTCCTACGCAGATTCCACCTGTTTTCGTCCTCCCAAGCCAGCCTGATAATTCTGCGTGAGTCAGAAAGTGTCCTTGTTTTTGGAAACAAGAAAGAAAGAAAGAAAGAAAGAAAGAAAGAAAGAAAGAAAGAAAGAAAGAAAGAAAGAAAGACAGAAAGAAAGAAAGAAAGAAAGAAAGAAAGAAGAAAGAAGGAAGGGGGACCTCTTCCAGCCAAGACCCCTCTCCAAAAGCGGGGTGGGCTAAGCTCTCTCCAGTCCTAGCCAAGCCCCCCCCCCACCTCCCTCCCTTAGCCTGGAGGCTCCGAAGCAACCTCTGTCCGAGGCTCGTCCCGCTCAGAGGCTCCTCCGCTGGAGCCTCCGCACTCTGCACGTGCCCAGGAGCCCCCTCCCCATCCAGCCCCCGACTCACCCCACTCCAGAAACTGCTGGACGCTCCTCTCGCGGCGCAGCGGGGCGGCGCTGCATTCCTGGTGGACGCAGAGCAGGAGGTCGAGCAGCCCCTCCAGGCCCGCCGCCCCCTCGCCCCCCAGCAGAGCCCGCAGCCCGGCCAGGCGCCGCTCCAGCGGGCTGCACATGCTGGCTGTCCCGGCCGAGGAGGAGGAGGAGGACGCGGGCGCCGGGCCGGATCCTCCGCGGAGCCCGCAATGGGAGCAGCCTCAGCCCCGCCGCCCCGCCCCGATGCTCGAGGGTTGGGCGTAACCCGACACCGGGCCAGGTAAGAAGGCGCGCCGCCCACAGCCCCGCCCGGACTACAGCGCCCATCCTCCGCGGCCGGCTCAGCGCCTCCCTCGCCCTCCGGGACCCTGGCCGGCTCTCAGCTGCGGACAGCGCCCCGCGGGCGCCCGCTTGCAACTGCGCTCCATCCAATGGATCAAAGTTGGCTGGAGGCTCCCCCCACCCCTTAAAACTTGGGGAGAACCACTTAAAGGTGTCCGAATCGAGCTGTGCAAGTTTCTCGGGTAGTAAAAGCCTCTTTCTGCCAACGTTTTTTTTTTACCCCCCTGCTAGCATTTCCTGATGGTCCCCTTTCCCTGCGCTTACAATTCAGGGGTGGTTTTTCTTTCCTAGCCAAAGATCAGCCAAGATTGGTCAGCTGCTGCCCCCTAGCGGGGCTCTTGAAATAAAATCGAGAGGTCGAGGCAGGAGAACCCCAGGATTGGAAGGGACCTTGGAGGTCTTCTAGACCAGCCCCCTGCTCAAGCAGGAGACCCTACACCATTTCAGACAAACAAGTGTCCAGTCTCTTCTTAAAAACCTCCAGTGATGGAGCATCACTCACTGTCAGGAAGTTTCTCCTTCATTCCAGGTCGCTTCTCTCCTTGGTTAGTTCCCATCCCTTGTTTCTTGTCCTGCCCTTCTGGTGCTTTGGAGAATAATTTCACCCCCTCTTCTTTGGGGCAGCCCCTCAAATACTGGAAGGCTGCTCTCATGTTTTTCAGCCACAGTTTTGCCTCGGCCCGAACTTGGGATGCTGCTGGCGGAGGCTGCCTGGGAGGCGAAACTTTGTCCGCGGACTCGCCCGGCCCGCCTGCCCCGTGGAATGACGGGGGGGGGCAGGAGGGGGCGGCGGCGCTGCATTTTCCTCCCAAGGAGAAACTAAGGCTGCGGGGGGGAGGGGCGCAGCGCAGCCGTTTCGGGGGAGCTTGGCCGTTCCGAGAGGCCGAGGGAGGCTCCGCTGCGGGAGGGAGGGGAGGGCGCCCGCCCGCCGCCGCCGCCGGCTCCCTTCGCCCAGCCTGGCACCACAGTAGCTCTCCAGGGCTGCCGTTTTGTCGCCGAAGCGAAGGCGCGCACTTGGCCTGGCGGCCGCTCGGGCTGAAAGGACGCGGAGCCTCGTGCTTCCCATGGAGGGGAGGGGGCAGGCGGCCGACCTCCCGTGTCGCCAGGCGGTTCGCTGACCCTTCCGAGAGGCGAAGGCTTCGGTGCGCCAGGCCCCCCGCCCAGCCCCGAATGCCAAGCCGACTGCGGCTCCTTCGACCCGCCTGGTGAAGCGCCTGTTGCCGCCCCCCGACCGAGTCTGCTTCTTCCCGTTTGATAGCTGTGTATTCTACTCCTTGTGAAGAGTCAAATATGGTGTCAAGATGCGTATTCTGTAAACTCTGGGAATGCTCCATACTTCATGGAGGGATCATATGAGTAACACTATCCTAGTATTGTACCTAAGCAAGACTGTCTAAATCTGAAAGATGTTGGCTTGATTAGGAATGCTTTTTATGATTAAGCTGAATCATAAATGTATTAAGATATACATTTATTTAATTGGAAAAAAAATAAGGTTGGGGATCTTAGATAACAAGAAGCAGGCAGCCTCAAAGGAGCTGGATGTTCAGTGGCAAAACTGGCACCGGGGTCTTGTTTCAGGTGGGGCGTTGTGGTTGGGCATCGACAGCCCTTCCTGTCATGTGGTGCTGGTGCTCCTTGGGCTGGACGGGGGACTGGAATCCGAGACCTGCTGTGGGGGGAAAAAGCAGAGATTGTTGCAGTGTTTTAGAGATGAAACTCCAACAGAAACGGAATAACTGAGTTGGAAGGGACCTTGGAGGTCTTCTAGCTAGCCCAACCCCTTTGCTCAAGCAGGAGATCTTTAGAGAATAACAGAGTTGGAGGGGACCTTGGAGGTCATCTATTCCAACCCCTTTGCTCAAGCAGGAGAGCCTTAGAGAATAACAGAGTTGGAAGGGACCTTCGAGGTCTTCTAGTCCAGCCCCTTTGCGGGAAAAAGGTGCATCTCATACTCCGAAAATTACGGTACTTCATCTGACCTTGATTCCGTCCCTGTTAACGCAGCCTAGGATTGCGTTGGCTTTTTTTAGCAGCTCCGTTCAACCAATGCAAACGCACATGGGACATGTCAACAAGTACTACGACCACCCTATAAAGTAGTGATGCTGAACCTTTTCGGCACTGAGTGCCAAAAAAGGCGGTGTGCAGGTAGCACCAAGTGCAGAAAAGGGAGCACTTCCTACACTAGGAAGAGGAGTTGCTTAGGCGGCATGTGCATGCCGGAAAATGTGCTTCCGGTTTCTGGTGCACACATGGGCACCAGTCGGCAAGACCTCCAGTTACTGTCGCACATGTTCATGCGCCATTCTCCTGGCCAGCGCACATGCTTACGCTGGAAAATGGAAGACTGGCTGTTCCACTTTCTGGCCCTGCTACACACGTAAAGGCCAGCTGATCATCACATGCGCAACAGACATGCCAGTCAACGTGGCTCTGCGTGCCACTTCGGGCACCTGTGCCATCGGTTCACCATCACGGCTATCAAGCCTTAGTCAGGCCACACCAGAATCCTGCATCCAATTTTGGTCCCCACACTCTAAACAAGACTGTGAGACTCTGGAAAGAGTGCAGAGAAGAGCAACCAGGATGGTGAAAGGACTGGAGGCTCAAACATACCATGAACGGTTGCAGGAACTGGGCCTGGCTGGTCTAGGGAAGAGAAGGACCAGGGGAGACAGGAGAGCATCTTCCAATATTTCAGGGGCTGCCACAAAGAGGAGGGGGTCGAGCTATTCTCCAAGGCCAGACAAGGAACAACAGATGGAAACTGACCAAGGAGAGATTCAATCTGGAAATAAGGAGGAATTTCCTGACAGTGGGAACAATCAACCCATGGAAGAGAAGTTGCCTTTGGAAGTTGTGGGAGCTTGCCTGGTCGTTAAGTGAATCTGGCTTCCCCATGACCCCGGGACATTGCGACCATCATAAATATGAAACCAGCTTCCAAGCATCCAAATATAAACCACATGACCAGCAATGGTCATAAGTGTACAAAACGGTCGTAAGTCAGATTTTTCAGTGCTGTTGTAGCTTTGAACAGTCACCAAAGAACTGCTGCAAATGTGTGTGTGTGTGTGTATGTATGTATGTATGTGTGTATGTATATGTGTGTGTGTGTGTGTGTGTGTGTTGTATTTGTGCTGATAAATAAATAAAGGGAGACTAGTATAGATCTATTTCAAGCTATTTAGCTCTCATCAGCTAGCCGTAACCTTGCTGGGATTTGAACCTGTGCTGTATTACATATTAAGCAGTTGTGTTAACCACTAAGCCACAAGGTTCTCCTCATCAGCTGAGCCAGGGAAGTAGGTATGTATTTGGTGTCACAACACCTGGTATGCCCAAATATGGGAGGAAGCAGACCACTGTTCCCTCTAAGTTGCGCGGCTGCGCGACCGCGCACGTGGAAAGAAACCCCCGCGCAGCAGTTTCTAACTGCCGCGCAGAGATTTCTGTAAAGCAAATGTGGGGAAGTCCTTTGCAGGCGGCTACAACTGGCCGCCTGCAAAGGACCTCCCCAGACTTGTTTTGAAGAGCACGGCTCTTGAAAGGGGGATTCCTTCCTGCGAGACCCCGTCCAGAAAATGCAGGGAGAGGTAGCGGAGACCTGGGGCTGCTTCTCCTGCGTCCGCTGGACTGTGGGGCTGGGAAGGGGTGGGAAGAGCGGCGGGGCTGGCGGTGGCCGGCGGTGGCCGGCTGGTTCACCTCCTCCTCCTCCAACAGCACTGCCGGATTTCCGCCCAACGCTGCGGGGGCGCCAGCGGGAGCATTGGCGGCTTCACTTCAGCTGCAGTGCTGGACAGCAAATGTGTTTGGTGCTGTTGGAGGAGGAGGAGGAGGCGGCAGCAATAGCACCTGAGGAGTGAGGACAGGACAAGAAGCAATGGAAACTTTTCAGAAGGAGACTCAAGCTGGAAATAAGGAGAAATCTGACAGTAAGAACAATTAAAATCAATGGAATCTTAATTCATTTGCTACAGGTTTTCAAAAGACTGGACGGCCATTTGTCTCAGATGATATAAAGACTCCTGCCTTGGACAAGGGGCTGGACTAGAAGACCTCCAGTATCCCTTCTGATTCTATGATTTTAAAAACCACAAGCTTTTTACAGCTCGCTTGCAACTTTACCAAATTTAATTCAGCCATTTCCTTTTGTTATTAAATGGGTATTGCTAGTTCAATGCACATGCGCTCCACTTTTAAGATGCTGAAAAAATCCCCATGACCGGCAACAAAATTCATTCTTCCACTCTTATCTTGCCCTAACTTCTGAAATCCTGAAATATAGATCTATAAAATTTAGTGAAAATATTGCTATCTATTTTAATACAGAACTCGTAAAACAGATTGGGACAAATGATATTAGTGCTCTGGGATAATAGCAGGTTTACTCTATTTGGATTTTCAGATAAAAGGTATCTTTTGTGCTAAGTTCTAACAATGTAGTTCTCTAATGTAACTATGAAACAGTCCAAATATATAATTCCCCTCAGGGAGGAATTCTGGGAGTTGAAGTCCACAAGTCTTAAAGCTGTCACGTTTGAAGACCCCTGGGTTTTTTTTCCCCTAAAGGGTTAGGGGTGCAAGGGTCTTGTAACAACAGCTTTAAGACTTGCGTGCTTCAAATGCCAGAAAAAGAAGGGAGCGGGGAAGGAGAAAAAGTAGGGAGGAAAGGAGGAAAGAAGGAAGGAAGGAAAGAAAAGGGAGGGATGGAGGAGAAAAAAGGGAGGGAGGAAAGGAGAAAAGAAAGAACAAAGGAAAGAGAGGGAGGGATGAAAGAAGAAAGAAAAGAAGGAAAGGAAAAAAGGAAGGAAGATGGAGGGAGGGAGGAAAGAAAGAAGGAAAGGAAAAATTGAAGGAAAGGAAAGAAGGGAGGGAGGAAGGGAAAGAAGGAGAGAGGAGGAGAAAAAGAAGGAAAGAAGGGAGGGAGGGAAAGAAGGAGAGAGGTTGAGAAAAAGAAGGGAGGGAGAAAATAAAGGAGAAAAAGAATGAAGGAACAAGAGGTGGAGGGAGGGAGGGAGGAAAGAAGGAAAGGAAAAAAGGAACGATTGAAGGAAGAGGGAGAGAGGGAGGAAAGGGAGCGGAAGGGGAGGGAGGGAGGAAGAAAAGAAGGGAGATAGGGAAAGAAGGAAGAATGGGGCAGGAGAAAAAGGAGGGAGGAAAGAAAGGAGAAAAGAAAGAAGAATGAAGGAAGAAGAGATGGAGGGAGGGAGGAAAGGAAAAAAGGAAAGATTAGAGGAATTAATGAGGGAGGGAAGGGAATGAAATGGACAGGGAGGAAGGAAGAAAAAGGGAGGGAGGAAAGGAGAAAAGAAAGAAGGAAGGAAAGGGAGGAATGAAAGAAGGAAGAAAAGAAGGCAAGGAAAAAAGGAAGGAAGAAGAGTGGAAGGAAGGAGGGAAAGAAGGAAGGGAGCCAGCCTCAAAGGTCCCTGATTTGATTCTCCTCCCACCATTCCTCATGCCCCGCCCCCCATCAAGTGACTCCTCCCTCCCCAGGGCCCTCTTACCGGAGTGTTGGGGCCCGGACTCTGCGCCGCTAACCGCTTCAGGGCCTCCATCTCCTCCATCGTTTCAGTTGCCATGGCCTCCAGGCGCCCAAAGGCCTTCTTCATATTGCTCACGCTGTATAGGGGGGGGAGGGGGGAGAGAGACAAAAGTTCGGTCTCAATTCTAGTCATAAGTCGAGGACTAACTTCAATTAATTTCCATAAATTCTAACTAAAATTATAATCCCCCCCTTGCATCTTGCTCTGAACTACCAATCCCAGAATTCCACTGGATGAGATTCAAGGGGGAGGGGTTTGGTCCCAACCTATCAGGAGGGCGCCAGGTTTTTTTGTGGAGGGGGGGGAGGGAAGGCTGCCCTAGATGCTGGGCTCCTTTAAGAGAGAAGAAAAGACACTCCGCGCATCCTCAGAGGCAACCTTGCCAGTGCAAACTCTGGAGGGGATTCCCTCACCCCTTCAAAACGTTGTCGATCTCACTCCCCCAGTTGGCCAAGGTGGCTTTGTGGGATTCGGAGGTGCAGCTCCCTGGTCCGGGGTGCAAGCCGTCGTTGCCCCGAGAATCCACCTGTTGCAAGAAGCAGATTGCAGCCTTTAAAAGAGCCATTGGGGGTACAGTGGGGGAAAGGGGCTACAGCAAGAGTTCGAGTCCCGCTGAATCACAACAGCTCAGCTAATGCAAGAGTCAGCAACCTTAAACACTCAAAAGAGCCGCAAAGGTCCTAACTGGAACCTCCCGTTCAATTCTGGAGACGACCGGAAGTCCCCTTCCATTCCAACCATAGAGTGTCCTCCTAGCACGGCATCCTTTTTCCTCTACCTGTCCTAACCAAAAGCTCTATCGATTGTGGAGCCGACTGGCGGCAGGGAGCCGCAGTAGAGGGATGAAAGAGCCACATGCGGCTCCAGAGCTGCAGTTTGCTGTCCCCTGGGCTTACGCACCGGACTTTCTCAACCCAACCTTCCTCGCAGGGTTGTTGTGGAGCAAAGCACCCCATTTTATGCTCCTGGAGAAAAAGGGAGGGAGGGTGGGGGAGGGGAAGGAAGAGGCAATTTGGGAAACCATAAAATTCCCCAGAATTCGATGCACATCTACCTGGTCACTGGGAGGCCACGGGCTGCAGCTGCTGCTCGTGGCTGCTTGGCCTCCTCTGTTTGGCTCCACATTTTCACACCTGGGAAGAAAAAAATCACCCCCCATTCATCATACAAATAGCCCTCAACTTACAACCGCAACGGGTGGGATCTCCAAGGCCTCGAACTTTGGCAACTTTAACGGAGTTGAAGTCCACAAGTCTTAAAGTTGCCAAGGTTGGAGACCCCCTGGCAACGGTGATCACAACTTCCATCTCTAAACAATTGGGTCATTAAGCGAGTCATCACATGACCACACCCAATTTCACAGTTGTCGAGAGAAGCACATGGCCGTTAAGTGAATCCTGCTTTCCCCTTTGACTTTGTGTCAACTCATAAATCATCTCACTTTTTATTTCCTTTTTTCTTTTTTTCTTTCTTCCTTTCTTTCTCTTTCTCTCTCTGTGTGAGTCTGTGTTTGTATGTGTGTGTGTGTGTGGCAGTGGTGGGTTTCAAAATTTTTTGGAACCTCTTCTGTAGGTGTGGCCTGCTTTCCAGGTCCACTGATGGAACCTCTTCTAACCGGTTCGGTAGATTTGACGAACCGGTTCTACCGAACTGGTGCAAACTGGCAAGAACCCACCTTGGGTGGGTTCTTCAGCTGCGTTTCATGGCAGCTGAAGCAGCAGCAAAGCAGAAGCTGACACCACCTCTGATCTGCTGGTGAAGCTACCTATCCCACTTTTTTCTAGCTTACCAAGAAATGGGTTGCGGTCTACTTTGTAGAATGCCTTGCTGAAGTCTATTTATTATGTCCACAGTATTTCGCTAATTTAGTCACTATATTGAGGAATAAAATAAGATTGGTTTGGCATGATCTGTTTGTTTTTAACAAACCTGTGTTTGCCGCTAGTTATTACTTTATTCATTTCTAGGTGTTGGCAGGTCTGTTTTTTAATTATCTTTTCCAGTATTTTCCTGTGAATTCATTCAGTAAAACTTATTTGCTGGGAAACGAGCTAAGCCAGTTCGATGCCTACAATTTGCAAACTCCAGCAAAAAAATTAAATAAATAAAATAAAATAAAAGGTGGGTGGTGGTGGTGGTGGAAATCACAATATTGTTTTGTAATACAGATAGTCCTCAACTTACAACCACCACCGAATTTTGCCCCCCCTGTCCAGCCTTTCTGGCCACAGTTGTTAAGTGAATCACTTTGACTCTCAGCATTGTTAAGTGAACCTGGATTCTTCCTCGTTGACTTTGCTGGTCAGAAGGTCACAAAATGGGGACCCAGGGACCCTGCGGCCATCGTAAATATGAGTCAGTTGCCAAGCTGACTGATATTTTGATCACATGGCCACAGGGGGCTGCAATGGTCATTGTGAAAAATGGTCGTAAGTCACTTTTTTCAGTGCTGTTGCAACTTCGAACGTTGTACGTTGAGGACTCTGCCTGTATTCACAATTTAGAGACCTTATATCAGGGGTGTCCAAACTTGGGAACTTTTAAGATTTCCCTGCATGGGGGAATTCTGGGAGTTGAAGTCCACAAGTCTTAAAGTTCCCAAGTTTGGACACCTCTGCCTTACAGGAACTGGGGACCGACTAACACATTGAACCACTTTTTAATACATGCACAGGAGCATTTAATACATGCAGTTGGCTGTCTGAATGCAGCAATCTCCGGCTGCGAAAATCAAAATTATGGAAAGCATCAGAAATCCCCATCACATTGAAAGACTAAATCACCCTGCCATCTTATCCTCGCACAATCCCAGATGCCCAGCAGAAAGCAGACGGCCGCAGCTCCCTATTGGCCGGCCAGTGGAGGGTTTCAAATTTTTTTAGAACCTCTTCTGTAGGTGTGGCCTGCTTTGTGGGAGTGGCTTGCTGTCCACGTGACCGGGTAGGAGTGGCTTGAAGACCATGTGACCTGGTGGGAGTGGCTTGGCAGTCACATGACTGGGTGGGCGTGACCAACTTGTAAAATGTGGTGGAACTCACTTAACAACACTCTTGCTTAGCAACCGAAATGTTGGCTCAGAAACTCTGGCATTTGAAGCACACAAGTCTTAAAGTTGTCAAGTTACAAGACCCTCGCACCCCTAACCCTTTAGGAAAAAAAACCCCAGGGGTGTTCAAACTTGACAGCTTTAAGACTTATGGACTTCAACTCCCAAAATTCCTCCTCCAGTAATGTTGGCTCAGGAACTCTGGCATTGAAGTGTGCAAGTTTTAAAGCTGTCAAGTTACAAGACCCTTGCACCCCTAACCTTTTAGGGGAAAAAGACCCAGGGATGTTGAAGTTGACAGCTTTAAGATTTGTGGACTTCAACTCCCAGAATTCCTCCTCTCGCTCTTCATCTTGATGATGTGTGGACGGATGGGGGGAGGGAGCTGGAACCAGTTCTAAACGGCACAGTAGATTTGTGGAAGCTCTTCTGTAGAAGAGGTTAGAACTAGCAGGAACCCACCCCTGTGGCCGGCGGACAGCAGTTTTGAGATAGGCTGCAGCTAAAGCTGAAGGCTCTACGCTGCCCGGAGCATGAAAAGCCAAGTGGGAGCAAGGTGGAAATCAAAGCAACACAGGCGTACTCACATCCCGGAGGTGTAGGTGAATCCAACGAAGGGGAGGTGATGGGCTGAGAACGTAGCGTGGGAAATTGGTGGAAGCGTCTCCTAAAAATCAGGAACAGAGGAGAAAAATCAGGCGCCATTCCCCTCCCCCCCCAAATGCCCATGCTCTCCTGGGTATGCAAGCGAGGGCAGGAGGAGTCGTTAGGGGCAGGGTCTTCCTTGCAGGGTCTGTGTTCAAAGTTAATATACACACACGGTCGACAACATGATCTGGGGGACACTGTAAGATAGGTGTGTGGACTTCAACTCCCAGAATTCCCCAGCCAGCTTAGCTCAGCTTAGTTGGCTGGGGCATTCTGGGTGTTGAAGTCCACATGCCTTACACTGACTTTATTGTCACTTTGAATATACACGAATATACACTAATCAGCACACATTAAAATGAAATTTCGTTGCATACCACTCTGAAAGGGTCACCACCTCCAATATACACTACATAAACATGACGAAATAAATAAGGGAGAAAAAGAGAGAGAGAGAGAAGAAAGGAAGGAAAAAGAAAGAAAGAAGGAAGGAAAAAGAATGAAAGAAAGGGAGGAGAAAGGGAGGGAAAGAAAAAAGGAAAGGAAGAATGAGAGAGGGAGGGAGGGAAGGAAAGAAAGAAAGAAAAATAAAGAAGGAAGGAAAAAGAAAGAAGGGAGGAGAAAGGAAGAGAGAAAGGAAGAGAAAGAAAAAAAGGAAAGGAAGAATGAGAGAGGGAGGGAAGGAAGGAAAGAAAGAAAGAAAAAAGAAGGAAGGAAGGAAGGAAAAAGAAAGGAAGGGAGGTGAAAGGAAGAAATAAAGGAAGGGAAAGAAAAAGGGAAAGGAAGAATGAGAGAAGGAGGGAGGGAAGGAAAGAAAGAAAAAAGAAAGAAAGAAGGAAGGAAAAAGAAAGAAAGGGAGGAGAAAGGAAGGGAAAGAAAAAAGGAAAGGAAGAAAGAGAGGGAGGGAAGGAAAGAGAGAGAAAAAAGAAGGAAGGAAGGAAGGCGCTCAAGGTTGGGAAATCCTGCTCTAAGGGCTAAATTTCCTGCATTTTTTTCAAAATACATTCAGTTGCTCCTGTTTTTTGGCCTTGCAAAATGACTTAAAAGCCATCGGTGTCTGCATCCAATCAGAATGAAGCCTAAACAACGGCACCCGCAGAGTAACGTTATCCTGTAACGGCTGCATTTATGTATTTGTGTAACTTGATACTGGTGCGGGAACTCATGTCCAGTATTTGCACAGTGTTTGCACCACGACTTCCATTTTATCCCATGCCTCCTTGCCGGGGCCACTATAATAGTCCTTGACTTACAAAGTTACGACGGATCTCCCCAGGGATTCTTAAACCAGATATGAACTTTCACCGGCCTCCCCCAAGAATAACCCTGCATTCGGGGTTAGCTGTTTCCAGCGTCCCACAATCATGTCATCACAATGTACATTTTTTTGTCGGAAACTTGGGGGGGGGGGGGGTCACTTCCAGTTTCTAGCAAAAAGCATCTATTGTGGACAAGGGATTTGCCTACCTCCCTTACAGCTCTGTTCTTTTTACTTTTTACAGAGCACAATTGAGGGCCTTTTAACAAACTGCATCCCTATTTGGTTTGGTGGCTGCAATGCCTCAGCTAGAAACTCCCTACAGAGAGTGGTAAGGACAGTGGAGAAGATTGTACAAAGCTTGCTCTCCGTTATTCAGGTTGCTGCTTATAAGCGCTCTGTGCTTAGAGCTTGAAGCACTGTTAGAGACCCCACAGACCCACGCCATGTTCTGTTTCGGTTGCTCCCCTCTGAGAGGAGGTTTTGAAGGATTTCTAGCAGGACCAGCAGATTCTGGGAGAGCTTTGCTCCTTTCATACCATCAATCTTGTAAACTCGCAAGACTTGTTTCTCTCTCCATGTACATGTGTGCATCCAAACTAGATTGTGTTGTTTCTCTGTGTCATATAATATATGTGGGTATCTGCATAATTTTGCATTTATTTATATATCTTTTCATGTTTATGTAGTGTATATGGGAGGTGGTGACACTTTGGGTGCTGTATGCAAAGAAATTTCATTTAAATGTATGCCAATTAGTATACGTTCAAAGTGACAATAAAGTTATTATTCTACTCCACTCCACTCCATTCTATTCAGAATTCTGTTCTATTCTATTTCATTCCATTCTATTCTTTCTGTTCTATTCTATTCTATTCTTATTCTGTTCTGTTCTAATTCTATCCTATCTTATCCTAATTCTAATTCTATCCCATCCTATTCTTTCTAATTCTAATTCTATTCTATTTTATTCTTATCTGTTCTGTTGTTCTGTTCTGTTCTAATTCTATCCTATCCTATCCTATTCTATTCTATTCTTATTCTGTTCTATTCTAATTCTATCCTATCCTACCCTATTCTAATTCTACCCTATCCTAATTCTACTTTAATTCTATTCTATTCTATTCCAATTCTATTAAATTATATTCTAATTCTATCCTATCCTATCCTATCCTACCCTATTCTAATTCTACCCTATCCTAATTCTACTTTAATTCTATTCTATTCTAATTCTATTAAATTATATTCTAATTCTATCCTATCTACCCTATCCTAATTCTATCCTATCCTAATTCTATCCTATTCTAATTCTATTCTAATTCTATTATATATTCTAATTCTATCCTATCTACCCTATCCTAATTCTATCCTATCTTATCCTAATTCTATCCTATTCTAATTCAATTCAATTCTATTCTATTCTATTCTCATTCTCATTCCAATTCTATTGAATTCCTATGGTGGTGCAGTGGCTTGAATGCAGGATTGCAGGCTCATTCTGCCAACTGCCAGCAGTTCGATTCTCACTGGCTCAAGGTTGACTCAGCCTTCCGTCCTTCTGAGCTGGGTAAAATGAGGACCCAGATTGTTGGGGGGCCAAGAGGCTGACTCCGTAAACCGCTTAGTAAAAGGACTGTGAAGCGGGATAGAAGTCTAACAGCTATTGCTGTTACTTCTTAAAAACTCTCGCTTAGCCACAGAAATCTTGGGCTCAATTGTGGTCGTACGTCGAGGACTACCTGCACGGCGTCCCACTTAGCGAGCAACGTAACTTTCCACCATTATTCTGGCCTTGATTCTAGTCCTAAAGGGAGGACTTCTTGTTATTGAGGGGATGCATGTACATGTTTTGTTTTTATAGCGGCAGCTGCCACCGCCATCCCACCCCCCAGCAGTGACTCCCTACTTTTCCATTCACTCCCAAAGGGGTGGCATGGATGATGTCATCGGTCACAATTCAGGGACTACCTGGATTGGAGAGCTGTGTGCAATGAAATTTCATTTTAACCTACGCCAGTTAGTGACAATAAAAATCCATCGAACTCTACATCTAAGGTGTAAGCTAATAAAGGGTTGGATTAGACTGGATTTTCAGTGGCATCTTTGGGTTTAGGCCTGACCACAAATGCAGTGGCACTGAAGCAGTGGCACTGAGCATGGGTTGCCAGCCCTCTGTGGCATCTCCTTTCCATCCTGTAGCCTCCCAAGTTTCCATCAGATCTCAAACCCAGCCAACCCCCCCCCCCCCCCACCCATCCCGCTCTCTTTCTCTAGGGCAGGGAGGTCAGGATCTGCTTGGCAACTCCTGGGGTTCCTGCCCATCTCGCGCACACACACACACCAGCCTGGCACAAGGCCCTTGGCATCCGCCCTTGGCATCATGGATCGTTACCGCTTCTTTGAGGGTGTCGTCGTCGACATCGAAGTTGGAAGTGTCGGCCGGACTGGCTACCTTGGGGACCAAGGGGGGAGGGCTGTTGCGGAGGTCCTCCCAGGCGATGCGCTCGAAGAAGGGGTGGCGCGTGAAGTCCTCGATGCCCTTCTGGCCCAGGCGGACTTCTTGGCGGCACAAGAGCTTGCGGATCAGGTCCTTGGCACTCTCTGAGACGTCGGTGATATGCAGAGGAAACTGCAGGTGGTCCTGGAAGAGGAAAGAGAAGCAGGGATGCCGACATCTCAGAGGGTCTATCTGCTAGCCTTGGGCAGCTGGTATCGATAGGGGGCGCTGTGCTCTGCCGGGGATTCCGGAAACCAACATTCCTGGAAGTAACTAGGATCATGAAAGCAACAGATCGGGGTTGAAGCAAGGTAACCAAGATCAGGAAAGCAACAGATCAGAGTTGAAGCAAGGTAACCATAAAAGCAACAGATCAGGATTTAAGCAAGGTAACTAAGATCATGAAAACAACAGGTCAGGGTTTAAGCATTGTAACCAAGATCATGAAAAACAGATCAGGGTTTAAGCATTGTAACCAAGATCATGAAAAACAGATCAGGGTTTAAGCAATGTAATCAAAATCATGAAAAAAACAGATCAAGGTTTAAGCAAGGTAATCAAAATCATGAAAAAAACAGGTTTTAAGCATTGTAACCAAGATCATGAAAAAACAGATCAGGGTTTAAGCAATGTAATCAAAATCATGAAAAAAAACAGATCAGGGTTTAAGCAAGGTAACCAAGATCATGAAAACAACAGATCAGGGTTTAAGCAATGTAATCAAAATCATGAAAACAACAGATCAGGGTTTAAGCAAGGTAACCAAGATCATGAAAACAACAAATCAGGGTTTAAGCAATGTAACCAAGATCATGAAAACAACAAATCAGGGTTTAAACAAGGGCAAGAGAAAGGTTGCACAGCTGTCAGAATTCACCCTGCATTAACAGAAGTGAAGAGGCAAGCTCACCCTTTAAGAACGGGCTACAGCCAGTCCTCGACTTACAACCATTCACTTAGTGACCATTTGAAGTTGCAACAGCACCGAAAAAAGTGATTTATCGGCATTTACAACCATTGCAGTATCTCCATGGTTACGTGATCACCATTCAGAAGCCTGACAGCCGACTGGCATTTATGACGGTAGCTGCGTCCTCCTGGAGGTCACGCGATCCCCTTTTGCGACCTTCTGGCCAGCAACATCCATGGGGGAGCCGGATTCACTTAACAACCATGTTACCAGCTTAACAACGGCGGTGATTCACTGAGCAGCCGGGGCGAGGAAGGTCGTAAAACAGGGCGGAGCTCACTTCGCGAGTGTCTCGCTCAGCCACGGAAATGTCGAGCCGAAAGGTGGCCACGACTGGGTGGAGAAGAAAGGCCCTGCCGTGGGATCGTTTGAGGTGACTCGTGAAAGCGAGCCAAGCTACGTTTGGGAGGGGAAGTGGGAGAGTTCACACCCAGGGCTGGCAGCCAATTTGACTCAGGGAGGGAGTTGCCTGAATCTTTTGCCCCAGGCAAAAAAAACCCATCAGCTACTGAACGGGTGCAAAATCCAGCAGTTGAGCCCGACCAACGGAAGATGGGCTTTGGGGTCCTCCTGGTTGCTAAGCAACCTGGAGGACCACACAGCCCATCTTCCGTTGGTCGGGCTCAACAGTTGAATTGCCCCAGGGGCCTCCCGGTTTCCTAGATCTGAAGATTTCACAATGGGGACCAATTCCTTCGCTCCGTAGCTCTTTCTCGTCCTAACGGCTTAACGCTTGGTCTTCCCTCCTGATCTGAGCCATGTCTCTCAGATTGTATACACAAGGAATCAGAATCAGGATAGAGCCGGAAGGGACCTTGGAGGTCTTCTAGTCCAGCCCCCTGCTCAAGCAGGAGATCCTATACCATTTCAGACAAGTGGCTGCCCAGTCTCTTCTTGAAAGGCTCCAGGGATGAAGCTCACACAACTTCTGTTCTTTGCAGACTAACAGAGTTGGACGGGACCTTGTAGGTCATCTAGTCCAACCCCCGGCCCAAGCGGGTGACCCTACACCATTTCTGACCGAGGACAGTCCAGTCTCTTCTTGAAAGCCTCCAGGGATGAAGCTCCCTCAACTTCCGAAGGCAACTTCTCTTCCATGGGTTGATTGTTCTCCCTGTCAGGAAATTCCTCCTCCTTCCAGGTTGAATCTCTCCTTGGTCAGTTTCCATCCATTCTTCCTTGTCTGCCTCTTCTTGAAGACCTCCAGGGATGGTGCGCCCACGATTTATGGTGGCAAGCTGTTCCACTGGCTAATTGTCCTCACTGTTAGGAAGTTTCTCCTTAATTCCTTCTCCTGCTTCTCTCCTTGATTAGTTTCCATCCATTGTTTCTTGTCCTGCCTTCTGGTGCTTTGGAGAATAAATTAACCCCCTCTTCTTGGGGGCAGCCCCTCAAATTTTGGAAGACTGCTATCATGTCACCCCTAATTCTTCTTTTCTTTAGACTAGCCAGACCCAATTCCTGCAACCGTTCCTCATATGTTTTACTCTTCAGGCCTTTAATCATCTTAGTTGCTCTTCTCTGAACTTTTTCCAAAGTCTCAACATCTTATTTTTGTAGTCTGGTGACCAAAACTCGATGCCGTATTCCAGGTGTGGCCGTACCGAGGATTTATCAAATTTTATACTAAGACTTCACACGGTTTTGATTCAATGCCTCTGTTTATACAACCAAGGATTGTATTCGCTTTTTTGGCTGCTGCCGTGCACGGCTGGCTCACGTTTAAGGGATCATTTTATGGGAGCTTCATCCCTGGAGGCTTTCAAGAAGAGACTGGACTGCCCTCTGTTGGAAATGGTGTAGGGTCTCCTGGTTGGGTGGGGGTTGGATTAGATGACCTCCAAGCTCCCTTCCAATTCTGCTAATCTGAAGGACTAGGGGAGACAGGATGGCAGTCTTCCAATATTTGAGGGGCTGCCACAGAGAGGAGGAAGGGGGCCAAGCTATTCTCCAAAGCACCTTTTAAGGTCAGACAAGGAAGAATGGATGGAAACTGACCAAGGAGAGATTCAACCTGGAAATAAGGAGGAATTTCCTGACAAGTGAGAATAAACTCATGGGACAGAAGTTGCCTTCGGAAGTTATGGGAGCTTCATCCCTGGAGGCTTTCAAGAAGAGACTGGACTGTCCTCTGTCAGAAAGAGTGTAGGGTCTCCTGGTTGGGTGGGGGTTGGACTAGGTGACCTCCAAGGTCCCTTCCAGCTCTGTTCATCTGAGTAGTGCCACCAGAGGCCCTGCCCCATGGAAAGGCTCCATCAGCCGCTGGGAGGGCACCCACAGCCTGCCTACAAGCAGGTCAAGAGAGTGGGGTGATTTCCTGCTTCTCTTTGGAATGAAAACGGTGGGTGTACTACTTCCTGCCCCCCCATGCCCCTCACATCTGGAATCCCCCTTCCAACCCTGTCTAAACTGTCTACCTGACTCCAGGGTCCCCCCCACAGTTCCTGTTGTTGAGCCAGGTTGCGCCAAACCGGTACTTGAACCTTTGGTTTTTCCTGCATAGGTGTGAAACTTTGCTTTTCTCCCCATTAAATTTCATTTTCTTGGACGGGGCCCATTGTTCAAGTCCATCAAGATCTTTCTGGATCCCCAGCTTCTCTTTTTGGGTGTTGGCTCTTCCTGCCAGTTGCAAACCAATTGCAAACGAGGGTTTGGCCATCACGTGTGCATAACAAGCACTTGCAAAACAAGTAAGTACAGGCAGTCTCGACTTACAACGGGTCATTTGGTGCCCGTCCGAAGACCCTGAAAAAAAGGACCTTTGTCCACACTTATGACCGTTACAGCATCCCTGTGGCAGGTGTGATCGAAATCCAGAGTCTTGGCAACCGACTCATATTTACGACGGCCGCAGCGTCCCAGGGGGTCAGGTGATTCGCCCTTTTGCGACCTTCTGACAAGCCAAATCAAGGAGGAAGCCCGATTCATTTAACAACCGGGTTACTAACTGAAACAGCTGCAGTGATTCATTTAACAACCACAGCAAGAAAAGTCATATAATTGGGGGGGGGACTCATTTAACCACTGTCTTGCTGAGTTGTCAGTAATGTGGGGGCTGCATTGTGGTCGTAAATCGAGGACTACCAGGGATGGGATTGAAAAACGTTAGCAAATGGTTCTCGGCTTGGGTGGGTGTGGCCATGGTGGGCATGGCCTACTCGGCCTCCTGCACCATGGAGGGGGAGCTTTCAGCCTCCGCAGGCTCCGGAGGCTTTCCTTGAGCTTCCGGGAGGCCTCCCCAGGGCTTCAGAGGCCCTCCGGAAGCCAAAAACGCACCCGTTTCCGGACTTCTGGAATTTCCAGGAGGCCCATTTTTCGCCCTCCTGGAGCCTCCGTGTGGGCCCTGCACTTACTCGGTATGATGAACGGACCCCAAACTGGTAGTGGTTTGGTGGCCTGGGTTGCTAGAAACAAAGCGACCCAGGCTGGCCACGTCCCCGAACTGGTTCTTCTACGGCCGCACCATCTCGCTTTTGGCTTCTGCGCATGCGCAGAACAATTTTTATTGTGGTGTGCGTGTGCATGCGTGGCCCGCCCAGAAGTAAACCAGCAGTAGCGGCTGCCGGAGCCCACCCCTACCGCATTCCCCTCCTGGGAAGGGAGGGTTGGGCGGGGTGGGGCCAGCCACTCCTTGCAACCACCGGTTCGGCAAACGAGATGCAAAACCGGCTGAATCTTACCCTTGAGGGCTACCTGTAGAACGTTTTTAAAAATCATTCCCGCGGTCTTTCCCCCCCCCCCCCCGGTGCCCGCCTGGCTCACCTCGTGGTTCATGATTTTGCCGTAGGTCTCCACCAGGGACTCGGCGTGGAAAGGCTTTTCCCCGAAAAGAAGCTCGTACATGCAGACGCCCAGTGACCACCAGTCGCACTCGGGGCCGTATTTGCCCTTGCGGTTCTCCATGGCTTGCAGGATCTCTGGGGAGACGTAATCGGGGGTGCCCACCACCACCGATGACTCCGCCTGGGGGGAAGGAAAGGCAGAGCCCAGTTCAGATTCTGCCACCTTTCAAGTTTATCCTTTGGATTAAGATCGAAAGAGCCTCTCGGCAACCTTTGGAAGGGTGGACTTCAACTCCCAGAATCCCCCCCCAGCCAGCATGGAATTCTGGGAGTTGAAGTCCACCCTTCCAAAGGTCGCCAAGGTTGGGAAAAAAACGTGGCTTTATACAAATGCTGATTTATTTGGAGCATAGCGGATGCCCTCGACGTATTTCGTGTGTTGGCTTGATGACACTTGACATCATTTGACACCCAAAACCACTCCTTGCTCTCCCGCCCCCTCTCCGTAGACCCCTATGGTTACAGTTCCCAGAACCAGCTTAACTCTGAACCTGGTTTAACTGTAAACCTGGTTTAACTGTAAACCTGGTTTAACTGTAAACCTGGTTTAACTGTAAACCTGGCTTAGCTCGAAACCTTGCTTAACTCTAAACCTGCCTTAATTCTGAACCTGGTTTAGCTCTAAGCCTAGTTTAACTCTAAACTTGGCTTAATTCTGAACTTGGCTTAGCTCTATACAGGCTTAGTTCTAAACCTGTCTTAGCTCTAAACCTTACTTAACTCTAAACCTGGCTTAACTCTAAACCCGTCTTAGCTCTAAACCTGGTTTAGCCCTAAACCTGCCTTAATTCTGAACCTGGCTTAGCTCTAAACCCATTTTAGCTCTAACCCTTGCTTAGCTCTAAATCTGGTTTAGCTCTAAGCCTAGTTTAGCTCTAAACTTGGCTTAATTCTGAACCTGGCTTAGCTCTAAACCTGGCTTAGCTCTAAACATGGCTTAGTTCTAAACCTGGCTTAATTCTAAACTTGGGTGCACTCTAAACTTGGTCTTAGTTTAACAAAACATGCCGTGTGCAATTAAAAAGACCATTTTCAGGAAATGAATGGCCTCCTACCAAAACTGATGCCCACAATACACTGGCAAAGACCCCACCCTCTTCGCTCTGACACTCCTGAGCTGCCTGGTGGTGGGGGGGGGGCGGTCTGTCTACCCCACGACCATCCAGGCCAGCCTTCCCCAACCATGGCTGGACGCCAATCCCCATCCGACCCCAGGCCAAGCTCACCGTGCCGTCCGGAGCCAGGCGAAGGCAGGAACCAAAGTCCGCTAGGCGGATGTGCCCGCTGGTGTCAATCAGGATATTGTCGGGCTTGATGTCCCTGTGGAGGGAAGGGCCCCCCTTGGTAAGTGGTGGGACCTCAGAAATGTAGAAAGGTTGGGGGGCTGTTGGGCTCTCGGGGAAGGACCAGGGTGCCACCCGCTCCTTCCCTCAAACATGGTAAACAATGGTGGGGGGGGGGGGTGACTTTTAGAGTCATGGTGGCACAGTGATTACAATGCAGTATTGCAGACTAACTCTGCCAACTGCCAGCAGTTCAGTCCTGACCGACTCATGATTTACCCAGCCTTCCGTCCTTCCGAGGTGGGTAAAATGAGGACCAAAATTGTTGGGGGACAAGAGGCTGACTCTGTAAACCGCTTAGAGGGGGCTGTAAAACCACTGTGAAGCGGGATATACATCTAAGTGCTACTGCTATTTTCCTTCCTTCCTTCCTTCCTTCCTTCCTTCCTTCCTTCCTTCCTTCCTTCCTTCCTTCCTTCCTTCCTCTAGTTGGAATACAGAATTACAAGCAAACTCTTCCCAGAGTTAGGAATTCGATCCCGACCGACTCAAGGTTGACTCAGCCTTCCGTCCTTCCAAGGTGGGTAAAATGAGGACCCAGATTGTTGGGGGACAAGAGGCTGACTCTGTAAACCACTTAGAGAGGGCTGGAAAGCACTGTGAAGCGGTATATAAGTCTAAGTGCTGTTTCTGTTATGGACCAAGCGGGGGGTGGGGAGTGGGTAAGCTGGCCAATTTTGGCAAGCCATCTCAGTTTCTTTCCAACCTAACTTCAGGGATTCCGGCTAGGGCACAGGGTCTGCAAATATGGTGAACCCCCCTACTATGGTGTTACAACATTGCTGTGTGATTTTTCTCCCTCACTTTCCGTAAAACTCCCCAGAAATTACCAAGCAGGGAGAAAGGAAGGTAGCAGTAGCATTTATATACTGCTTCAAAGTGCTTCACAGCCCACTCTAAGCGGTTTACAAAGTCAGCCTCTTGCCCCCAACAATCTGGATCCTCATTTTACTGACCTCGGGAAGGATGGAAGGCTGAGTCAACCTTGAGCCTGGTGGGATTTGAACTGTCAAATTGTAGACAGCTGTCAGTCAGCAGAAGTAGCCTGCAGTACTGCACTCTAACCACTGTGCCACCATGGCTCAAAATAATAATAATAATAATAATAATAATAATAATAATAATAATAATAATAATTTATAATGTTATACTTAGGCATTCTGCAGTTGGATAACATCAAGCATGGAGATGTAAAAACTATTGTCAGGCGAGAGTACACCAACAGAGTTAGGAAAATTTTGAAATCTAAATTGAATGGTGGAAATACAATCAAGGCCATAAATACCTGGGCAATACCAGTTATAAGATACACAGCTGGTATAGTTAAGTGGACACAAGCTGATTTGGACCTTTTAGACCGAAAAACCAGGAAACTAATGACAATGCACTACAGTTTACATCCACGTGGTGATACTGATAGACTGTACCTGCCCCGAAAATCAGGTGGCAGAGGATTATTACAAGTGAAGCAAACAGTTGAAGAAGAAAAACATGCACTGGCTGATTATTTAAAAGAAAGTCAAGAACATCTATTAATCGAAGTAAAGAACAAAAATCTACTGAAGGCCCAACAGACAAAACAAGAATACAGAAAAGATGTGATAAAATCAAGAATGGAGAGTTGGCAGAACAAAGCACTGCATGGTCAATTTCTGGAAAAAATAAAAGATAAAGTGGACAGTGAACAAACTTGGTTATGGTTAAAAACAGGTACATTAAAGAAAGAAACAGAGTCACTAATCCTGGCTGCGCAAGAACAAGCTATCCGCACAAATGCCATTAAGGCCAAAATCGAAAAATCCTCTGATGATGCCAAATGCAGACTTTGCAAAGAAGCTGATGAAACTGTTGATCACATACTCAGCTGCTGTAAAAAAATCGCGCAGACTGATTATAAATTGCGGCACAATTCAGTAGCACAAATGATCCATTGGAATTTGTGCAAAATTATAATATTAAAACAGCAACAAACTGGTGGGAACATCAGCCTGAAAAAGTCACCGAAAATCAGATGGTCAAGATCTTGTGGGATTTCCGTATACAAACCGACAAAATACTGGCGCATAATACACCAGACATCACACTGGTTGAGAAAAATAAGGTCACAATCATAGACATCGCAATACCAGGTGATAGCAGGGTCGCCGAGAAGGAACATGAAAAAATTGCAAGATACCAGGACTTAAAAATCGAAATTCAACGACTATGGCACAAACCAGCAGTGGTAATTCCAGTGGTAATTGGCACACTGGGTGCTATTCCAAAAGCACTGGAATTACATTTAAAACAGTTAAAAATTGACAAAAATCACCATCAGTCAAATGCAAAAGCCGCACTGCTTGGATCTGCACGCATATTACGAAAATACGTTACGACGTCCTAGGCCCCTGGGTGGGGCCCGACTAGTAACCAATGCCAAATCCGGCGAAACAACTGGCCGCTGTGATACAATTGTATAATAATAATAATAACTGTCGTAAGTCAAGGACAACCTACGAAGTGCAATTGTGCTGTCATAAGTCGCCTTGTGGCTTTCTGACCCATCCCAGGGAGCCTCCCCGTCCACGCTCAACGTTAACAGAAGGAAAAAGGAAGAGAGACTTACCTGTCCAACTGAACTTCGAACAAACAAGATTCAGACTAATTTGCATCTCATAAAAAGGGATTTAAAGACCTCACAGACGAGCACACTTCAGAGCACACTGACAATGTCTCCTCGAACAGTGATGAAACGTTTGCCAAGCTTGGAGCTCAAATCAACCGCCTAGACTTACCTGTGGATGTATTGGAGGGAATGGAGGGAATGGATGGCCAGGACCATCTCCGCCAGGTAGAAACAGGCCATGTCTTCTGGCAGCCGGTCCTCAAACTTCCTCAGCAGAGTGAGTAGGTCTCCTCCGGCGTAATAATCCATCACCAGGTACTGTCAAAAGAAGTGCCAACCTCTAGCATCCCTTCCCAACCTGCGTTCTGCAGGTGGGGACTTCGACTCCCAGAATTCCCCAGTCGGCGAGGGGCTTGCTGAGAATTCTGGGAGCTGAAGTTCACACCTTCCCTGTGGTGAATACGGAAGTCTGAATGAACTGAACTCCTGGCGGCTTCTGGGAATGTTTTGGTGCAAAATTCTCATTTGGTGGAGACTGCAAAGCCCAGCATCCTCAGCTTGCACTGCCGACCAGAACTTGTGGGACAATATTTGCACATGGGTCAGAGTGTGGAATTGTGTTCTCAATCTGGCAGCTTTAAGACGGGTGGACTTCAACTCCCAGAATTCCATCAGCCCAGCTGGTTGGGAATTCTGGGAGTTGAAGTCCATCCGTCAGCCCAGCTGGTTGGGGAATTCTGGGAGTTGAAGTCTATCCATCAGCCCAGCTGGTTGGGGAATTCTGGGAGTTGAAGTCTATCCATCAGCCCAGCTGGTTGGGGAATTCTGGGAGTTGAAGTCCACTCATTTTATAGCTGCCCAGATTGAGAAAGACTAGTGAGGAAAATCAGGATTGCCAATCCTTCATTTTTTACCTCAGGTTCACCTGGTTACTTCAAGCTGCAGTTAGAACCAGAGGCCAGTGGCCTTTTCAGGTTTCTAGTCCACTGTGAGGAAAGATGGTACAAATCAGTTTTGCTGGCATTGAATCGTTACAAGATTTTCTGACACTACACTCTTCCAAAGACATTTTGGGGAGCAGGGCATCAAGAAAAGCACTGGGCAGTCATGATCAGTGGCAGCGAGGTGACAGGCCAATTTTCTGAAATTTGCAAAGAAATGACCATTTTTTCCATCGCTTTTAGCAACAATTGAAGCCAGCCCCACAGATGCTCCTGACTGGAAGGGTTGGGCTTGAGAGGGAACCATGCAACAGAAGGGAAATGAATCCACTTTTCTATCCTCCACCTTTAATTTGTTATTTTATTCAAAGAAGATGAAAATGCAAACCCAAAAGAAAAAGAAAAACATTTAACAAAGGCAAATCAAAACTGGACAAGAAAAAATGAGAATTAAAAGGACAAAAACCCTTATTTCCCCCTCCTAGTTGAACCTTAACAAATCTATTGCACTATCATGGCACCCTTCCTCCTTCCAAAGGAGGTCCAAAATTTTACAAGCGTCTCCCTCTATTGGCGCCCGATATTCTCGATTCACACAACACACACACACACACACAAAACCTGGAAGCTGGGGTTAGCATGTCATGTGAACCGAGGAAATCAGGTTTGCAAACAACTGACTCAGAGGCCAAAATGGGGCCAAGCATCCACTGCACAGAATCCCTTTCTCCGTTCACTTCGTCCCCAGGCTCCACTCCACAGACGGAAACCACCAATGCTGGTTCCCAACAGACCGACATCCGAGAGGAAACCCAGTTCAAAATCTCCTGCCCCACAGAATTCAAAAACGCATCCTCGTCTCACCAGATAGTGCTCGTCCTGGAAGGCGTAATGCAGCGTGGTAATCCACTGTCGATCTCCATGCACGAGGACATCCCGCTCCTCTCGGAAACAGGCCGTCTGAAAGGAGACGGGTGCAAAAGATGACACATCTCTACTTAACACACCTGAAACCTATGCTATTCAGGCGCAGAAAAAAGGGATACAGACGTTCCTCGACTTACGATCGCAAATTTTGGTGGTGTCAGTGTGGCCGTTAAGTCGAGGACTATTTGTCATTAAGTGGTGCAGTCGTAAGTGGTGCAGTCATTAAGCGGGACATCACATGCCACGGCTTGCAACCTTCCCTGTCAGCTTCTTCCACTGATTTTGCTTGCCAGAAAACTGGCTGGAAGGCCCCCCAAAACTATAAAATGTAAAATATTAATATGAAAGCAAATATGAATACCTGAATAGCTAATAAAATCAAGGTAAAAGGCAAGGTTCCCCTTGCACATCTGTGGTATCTGTTCCTGACTCTAGGGGGCGCTGCTCATCTCTGTTTCAAAGCCGAAGAGCCAGCGCTGTCCAAAGACGTCTCCGTGGTCATGTGGCGGGCATGACTCAATGCGAAGACGCATGGAACGCTCTTTCCCTTCCCACCAAGGTGGTTCCTATTTTTCTACTACTTGCATTTTATGTGCTTTCGAACTGCTAGGTTGGCAGAAGGTGGGACAAGGAACAGGAGCTCACTCTGTTATGCGGCACTGGGATTCGAACCGCCCACTGCCGACCTTTCTGATCGACAAGCGCACGTCTTAGCCACTGAGCCGCCACGTCCCTGAAAATCACTTAATAAATCCTAATTACAAATAATTCTTAGTCTTTGGTTAGGACTTGAAGTTTTCTCCCACCTCAGATCGTGAACCTTCACTCTTCACTACCCCCAATGATCAGAATTTATTCCATTTATATGCCACCGACTCTCACAGCGACTCCGGCAAGGCTCACAACCAGAAAGAAGTGACAATAATTCAATCTGAATTCAAAGAAGGGCGGGGTCTTTGTGGTGTGTGCGTGGCGAGGTTGGATCCCCTATCCCCATCTTCCTACAACCAACCAGCCCACTTGAGGGCTAAGAAGTTTCTGGATTAATCAAACAAGAATCAATGAAAATTAGAAGTAGGGACCCCCAAATGGCCGAATTCCACATCGGTCATTTTCTTGACAACGGCACAAAATGGTTTTTAATGCCGCCTTTCTCCAGCGGCTTTTCCCGGGCTAGCTTGGTGATCTCGTAGTGGTCTCCCATCCGAGGAGATCTAACTTGCTGAGATCACTGGTTTTGACTTTGGCAGGGCCTGGAATTGTCACCTCGGTTCTCTTCAGCATTTCCCACTTGTGTCAGACTCTCAGTGGCGTAGATTTCCTCCGCTGCTTCATTCGCACGACGGCCACCTGGGAGGGGAGAGAGCAGGAGAGAGATGGGGCAGGGGAGCCATTAGAATAAGAACACAGAATCATAGAATAACCGAGCTGGAAGGGACCTTGTGGGTCATGTAGTCCAACCCCCTGCTCAGCAGGAGACCTTGCAACCATTTCTAAAAAGTGGCAGTCCAGTCTCTTCTTGAAGATCTCCAGTGATGGAGCTCTCACAACCTCTGGTGGCAAGCTGTTCCACTGGTTATTGTCCTTAGTGTTAGGAAGTTTCTCCTTAATTCAGGTTGCTCTTTCCTTGATTAGTTTCCTCCATTGCTTCTTGTCCTATTTCTTCTCTGCACTCTTTCCAGAGTCCCCACATCTTTTCTTCTATCGGGGTACCCGGAATTGGATGCAGCATTCCAAGTGTGGTCTGACCAGTTCAGTATAAAATGGTGCTAGCACTTCATGTGACCTTGATACAATCAACAATTAACTAGTGAACAATTATTAACCAGTGGAACAGCTTGCCACAGAAATTGTGGCGCTCCATCCTTGGAGGTTTCAAGAAGAGACTGGACAGCTCTTTGTCTGAATGGAAAAGGGTCTCCTGCCTGAGCAGGGGGCTGGACTAGATGACCTCCAAGGTCCCTTCCAACTCTGTTATTCTGTAAGGTTCTCCTGAGTGAGCAAGGGGGCTAGACTAGAAGATCTCCAAGGTCCCTCCACCTCTGTGATTCTGTAAGGGTCTCCTGCTTGATCCAGGGGGGCTGGACTAGAAGACCTCCAAGGGTCCCTTCTACCTCTGTTATTCTGTAAGGGGCTCCTGCCTGAGCAGGGATTGGACTAGAAGACCTCCAAGGTCCCTTCCACCTCTGTTATTCTCTAAGGGTCTCCTGCTTGAGCAAAGGGGGCTGGACTAGAGAACCTCCAAGGTACCTTCCACCTCTGTTTATTCTGTAAGGGTCTCCCTGCTTGAGCAAGGGGGGCTGGACTAGAAGACCTCCAAGGTCCCTTCCACCTCTGTTATTCTCTAAGGGTCTCCTGCTTGAGCAAAGGGGGCTGGACTAGAAGACCTCCAAGGTCCCTTCCACCTCTGTTATTCTCTAAGGGTCTCCTGCTTGAGCAAAGGGGGCTGGACTAGAAGACCTCCAAGGTCCCTTCCACCTCTGTTATTCTGTAAGGGTCTCCTGCTTGAGCAAGGGGGCTGGACTAGAAGACCTCCAAGGTCCCTTCCACCTCTGTTATTCTCTAAGGGTCTCCTGCTTGAGCAAAGCGGGCTGGACTAGAAGACCTCCAAGGTCCCTTCCACCTCTGTTATTCTGTAAGGGTCTCCTGCTTGGCAAAGGGGGCTGGACTAGAAGACCTCCAAGGTCCCTTCTACCTCTGTATTCTGTAAGGGTCTCCTGCTTGAGCAAGGGGGCTGGACTAGAAACCTCCAAGGTCCCTTCCACCTCTGTTATTCTCTAGGGTCTCCTGCTTGAGCAAAAGGGGCTGGACTAGAAGACCTCCAAGGTCCCTTCCACCTCTGTTATTCTGTAAGGGTCTCCTGCTTGATCCAGGGGGCTGGACTAGAAGACCTCCAAGGTCCCTTCTACCTCTGTTATTCTGTAAGGGTCTCCTGCTTGAGCAAGGGGGCTGGACTAGAAGATCTCCAAGGTCCCTTCCACCTCTGTTATTCTGTAAGGGTCTCCTGCTTGAGCAAGGGGGCTGGACCTAGAAGACCTCCAAGGTCCCTTCCACCTCTGTTATTCTCTAAGGGTCTCCTGCTTGAGCAAAGGGGGGCTGGACTAGAAGACCTCCAAGGTCCCTTCCAACCTCTGTTATTCTGCAAGGGTCCTCCTGCTTGAGCAAAAGGGGCTGGACTAGAAGACCCTCCAATGGTCCCTTCCACCTCTGTTATTCTGTAAGGGTCTCCTGCTTGAGCAAAGTGGGCGGGACTAGAAGACCTCCAAGGTCCCTTCCACCTCTGTTATTCTGTAAGGGTCTCCTGCTTGAGCAAGGGGGCTGGACTAGAAGACCCTCTGTGTGATGCAACCTAGGAATTTTGCTTCAGGTGGACGCAGATTTCGCCCCTCTGCAAAGACAATCACAGCAGGAAGCTCGGTCAATGGTTTCTGCTTACGGCATTTGTGAATCCCCCCAGATCGAGTTGTACAATCCAAGGGCAGAAATGAAACATGAGTTTACGCAGAAAAGTGAGTCTCAGCATATAACATCCATTTTTGCCGGTATGGTCTGTTGCTAAGCTAGATGGTAAGTAAATCGGGCAAATATATAGTTTCTTCTCTTGGCACAATGAGAATATATCTGCTGCGAACTCTGCCCTGGCGACAGAAAGGGCATCTGGCCAGTAAACACATGGCTCCATTCAGTGCCCTGACTCTACCCCGATACAAGGGATTACGAGTCATTAAAAGGAAAAAATAATATTATGGCTAAGTGAATCGGGCCCGATATTATGAGTTATTTTCTCCGGGTTGATAAGTGAATCACTGCAATCATTCAGTGAAACATTCAGTCTTTAAATGGATCCAGTTTCCACCCGTCACCTGCTTGTGGGAAACTGGCTGGGGAAGCCGTAAATGGCGATCTAATGAATCCAGGATAATTCAAATGTCATAAATAATAGGATGTTTCCCAGTGCCCAAATTTTGTTAATGTGACAGTGGGGGAACCCGGTGGCAGTCATAAGTGCGAGGATCATTCTTATGTCACTTTTTATCAGTGCCGAAGTGCCTCCTGACTCCTGAGGTCGCCGTGGCTTTAAATCCCCCCCATTTCTGGGGACTCACCTCCCCAAAGGCTCCTCTCCCGATCACCTTCAGGATCTCGAAGTCGTCCACGACGCAAACTCAGCTGTTTCACCCGGGAAACCACGGGGAGGCTGTGGAGAGGAGAAAATAAAAAAGAGAAAGAAAGAAACTTGTTTTAACGGAGTCCTTCGCCACAAACGGCACCAGCGGAAAACCGGCTGAACCGGAGGCTTGAAAAGCCGCAGCCGTTCTGCGTGTCAAGCTTGATTTCTTTAAACTTTAGTTAGTTGGGTGCTTGCTTGGGTGATTCAGGGGACAGCCAGAAGAGAGTTAATTCTGCACCTCTGCAAGGAGACCGCTAAAAATAAGGAGTTTCTCCTAATTTTGACATCTTTGCCTGTTTCACGTCGTAAAGTTAACCTGGTTATTGGATGTTGTTGTGGCTTCACACATGACTCGTTCGTCAGACTAGCCAAGCCCTGGTTTCTTGGAAGCAATGTGGAAAGGATGTGCCTGTCACTTACTTCTGGCCTGGTTTGTTTTCACTTTGGGGAATACCCGGCCTAGCGATACCCCGGGGATCGCTTGGTGGCCTCCCTTCCAAAGCCCTTCCAATCCTTAGCTACATCTAAACTGGGGTTTTTCACCATCCCGGCAGTTTTAAAATGGATGGACCAACACCCATGATGGCCGGGGGATTCTGGGAGTGGAAGCCCACCCATCTTAAAGCATGCTGGATGGGGGATTCTGGGAGTTGAAGCCCACTCCTCTTAAAGCAGAGCAGCTGGGGGATTCTGGGAGTTGAAGTCCACCCATCTGAAAGCATGCTGGATGGGGGATTCTGGGAGTGGAAGCCCACCCCTCTTAAAGCATGCTGGATGGGGGGTTCTGGGAGTTAAAACCCACCCTTCTTAAAAGATGCTAGCTGGGGGATTCTGGGAGTTGAAAGTCCACCCCTCTTAAAGCCTGCTGGCTGGGGGATTCTGGGAGTTAAAAGCCACCCCCTAAAGCATGCTGGATGGGGGATTCTGGGAGTGGAAGCCCACCCCTCTTAAAGCATGCTGGATGGGGGGTGCTGGGAGGTTAAAACCCACCCCTCTTAAACATGCTGGATGGGGATTCTGGGAGTGGAAGCCCACCCCTCTTAAAGAATGCTGGATGGGGTATTCTGGAAGTTGAAGTCCACCCCTCTTAAGCATGCTGGATGGGAGATTCTGGGAGTTAAAGCCCACCCCTCTTAAAGCATGCTGGATGGGAGGAGTTCTGGGAGTTAAAGCCCACCCCTCTTAAAGCCTGCTGGATGGGAGGATTCTGGGAGTTAAAGCCCACCCCTCTTAAAGCATGCTGGATGGGGGGTTCTGGGAGTTAAAGCCCACCCCTCTTAAAGCCTGCTGGATGGGAGATTCTGGGAGTTAAAGCCCACCCCTCTTAAAGCCTGCTGGATGGGGGATTCTGGGAGTGGAAGCCCACCCCTCTTAAAGCATGCTGGATGGGGGATTCTGGGAGTGGAAGCCCACCCCTCTTAAAGAATGCTGGATGGGGGATTCTGGAAGTTTAAAGCCCACCCCTCTTAAAGCATGCTGGATGGGGGGTTCTGGGAGGGAAGCCCACCCATCTTTTTTTTAATATATTTTATTAAACATATTACCTTTAAAAAACAGGGAAAAAAATACAGCGACATAAATACAACGACATAAGCAAGACAAATCATACATAACAATATAAAGTAAAACATACAGATACAAATGCCGTTTTAAGCATACAACCCCCCTCCCTCCCCCCCCACGGTGACAGTCATTCACAGCCCAGTTTTTTTCTTTCTTTCCTCATTGTTAGGTCTCTAAACCACAATCTTCTCATGGCAAGATTCAGGGATCTATTACGGTACCTATGTTACGTCCCCATTTTAAGTCCCTGCTGTTCTCTTTGTTCGCCCACATATACCATAGGTTCCAGCTAAGATAATGTTCTGTTTTCTCCTTTGTCCCTCAGCCACCCGTCATTCTATCCATTTTCTGCACATTCATAGAGTCTTTTAATTATAGCATCTTCCGAACGGAATAGTAGTGGATTTCCAAAATTGTGCATAGGTTATTCTTGCGGCCACAATTATATGCAGGCTCAAGTGCCATATTGAACTGCTTATGTTTTCTGGTTTGATGCTTAGTAGAAGGTTCTCGGTCTCCATTCAATGCTTGCCCCGGTAACCTCTTTAAACCATTTTTAATCCTTTTCCAATATTTCGTGGCCTCAGTACAGGACCACCAAATATGGTAGAATGTGCCATCCTTTCTTCCACATTTCCAACACAATGGAGATAAGCATTTCTCAAACTTCTCAACTTTTATGATAGGTGGACTCCAACTCCCAGAATTCCTTCATGCTGGCTGGGGGATTCTGGGAGCTGAAGCCCACCATCTTAAAGAATGCTGGATGGGGGATTCTGGGAGTTGAAGTCCACCCCTCTTAAAGCATGCTGGATGGGGGATTCTGGGAGTTAAAACCCACCCTTCTTAAAGGATGCTAGCTGGGGGATTCTGGGAGTTGAAAAGATGGATGAATGGATAGATAGATTGATACGATAGATAAAGATATAGATGAAAGAGATGGATGGATGGATGGAGAGATAGATAGACAGACAGACAGACAAACAGACAGACAGAAAGAAGATATAGATGAAAAGAGATGGATGGATGGATGGTTGAGTGGATAATAGATAGATAATGAAAGAGATAGATGAGAGATGAGAAAGAGAGGGATAGATAGATGAAAGAGATAGAGGGATAGACAGAGAGACAGACAGACGAAGATATAGATGAAGAGATGGATGGATGATGGTTGGGTGGATAGATAGATGAAAGAGAAAGATGAGAGATGAGAGAGAGGGGAGAGATAGATGAAAGAGATAGGTGGACAGACAACAGATAGACAGACACATAGTCGTGCAAACGTTTTAGAAATGTCTTGATCAGTGAACCGAACTAATAGATTGATTCAATGAGAGCAACATAGAATCAAACAAGATCCAATTGCAAAAACAAAAACAAAAACAAAACCCGTTTTGGATTAATAGATTTTGTCCACTTTTTGACTCCTCCTCTGGCTTTGTGGTGGCTTGAACCTCTGCATCTCGGGCCCCGTAGAGTTCTCAATCTTTGGCTGGGGGATTCTGGGAGTTGAAGTCCACCCACCTTCGAGAGCTCAAGGCTGAGACTCCCGGGACTTAGCAGTTGTTCCTATCCTGTGATCTCCCTAGCAATTCAGCTTTCAAGGTTGCACAGCCCCTTCCCCTTTGCCTGTTTTTCAGAGGAGTCCCTGACATGGCAGGGATGGGGGGTCCTTGTGCCCCTCTAAAAAAACCAGCTCCCTGCAGAACCGCCAGAAAGCCTGGAAACCATACTTTAAAAGAGATTTACCTTTGTCCTGCCCAACTGCTCCAATTCCAACACCAGTGCAGGCTATCATTAGCCTTAGCAAACACCAAGGGTGCCCTGTACTTAAAACTGGTAAATCCCTTTTTAAAGAGATTAAATCCGTGCATTAATTAAACTCACATTGTTTGCTCTGATGGGGAGCTAAGAACCAGGAGCAAAGATTTTTTAAAAATAATAGTTATTATATTCCTTTAACTGGAAGCTGGCTGAGAGCTGAACTACTGCACGCATCTTCCACCAGCCAAAAGAACTTTTCCCCGTTTCTTGGCACATAACACCTTAGGAGCCAAGGTGGCGCAGTGGTTAAATGCAGCACTGCAGGCTACTGCTAGATCAGCAGGTCAGCGGTTCAAATCTCACCGCTCAGGGTTGACTCAGCCTTCCATCCTTCCGAGGTGGGTAAAATGAGGACCCAGATGTTGGGGGCAATATGCTGACTCCTCTGTAAACCGCTTAGAGAGGCCTGAAAGGCCTATGAAGCGGTATATAAGTCTACTGCTATTGCTATTGCTATTGCTATTACACTGGTTAGTTTCAGTGATGGTTGAAGCTGATCAGAGGACTGGAGGCTAAAACCATATGAAGAAGGGTTGCAGGGGACCGGTATCTCTAATCGAATGAAGACAAGACCTCTCTTGAGATGATAAAAGTCTTCCAATATTTGAGGGGCTGCCCCAAAGAAGAGGGGGTTCCCTGCTCTCCAAAGCACCAGAAGGGAAGACAGGGATGGAAAATTAACCAAGGGAGAGAAGCACTTTGGAATTCAGGAGAAATCCCCTAAGAACAATCGACCAATGAGCCGGGGGTTGGACTAGATGACCTACAAGATCCCTTCCCACTCTGTTTTTCTGTATCCAGTTTTGTTTTTCTCCATGGTATATAAAAAGATGTTTGAGACTCTGGAAAGAGTGCAGAGAAGAGCAACCAGGATGAAACCACATTAGGGAATCTTTGGTCTATGCCTGGGGGTGCATCCCAATACAGGTGATCCTCCAACATACAACTACAACTTAGCCCAAGATTTCTGTTGCTAAGGGAAGCATTTGCTAAGTGAGTTTTGTTCCCTCTTTGCGGCCTTTCTTGCCACCATCGTTAAGTGAATCCCTGCAGTTGTTAAGATAGTAACATGGCTGTTGAGCACCTCTGGCCTCTCCATTGCCTTTGCTTGTCCGAAGGTCACAAAAGGAGATCACCTGAGCCCGGGACCGTCATAAATATGAGTCAATTGCCAATTGACTCATACTTACGTGAATTTTTATCCCATGGCTAGGGGGATGCTGCAGAGATCGTAAGTGTGAATAACGGTCATTTTTCAATGGCCGTCGTAACTTTGAACAAACTGTTGTAAGTTGAGAACTACCTGTAGACTGATTTTTTTAAAAGTAAAATCTTTCGCTACAGCCAAACCTCATTCGTATCTTCAAATTAAAATGTCCTCAACTAACAAGCCAATCCAGGTAAGTCCTCGGCTTATGACCGCAATGAAGCACTTCCATGACTGAAATGAATCATTTCAGGGCCGGACCCCATTTTTAATGGTTGTTAAACAATAACATGGTCATAAAGCGAATCAGGTGGCTGTTAAGTGAGTCTGGCTTCCCCAATAGACTTTGCTTGGAGGAAGACGGCTGGCAAGGGCGCACAACCTGATCACGTGACTGCAAGAGGCCGCATCCATCGTAAATTTGCCCCCAATTGCCATCGCTCGTCTGCAAGGCTGGTGCGACGGTTATCACTCTGAACAGGGGCCCTGTCGCTTTTTTTCACTACCGTCATAACTCCGAATAATCACTAAGCAAGTGTGCTGAGCCACAAATGTATCAACTGAGAGTAAAACCACACTTCCTTCCAGCACTGATGACGTTACCTAGTTGGGCGATGAAACGTTGCAAATTCTAATGGTGGTTTCCCCCCCCCCCAAAAAAACGCAACTGGGTTTCCCTGGAAGATGTTTCGCTTCTCATCCAAGAAGCTTCTTCGGTTCTTCTTCAGCTTCCCATCAAAACTGAAGAAGCATCTTGGATGAGAAGCGAAAGGTCTTCCAGGGAAGCCCAGTTGGAAAAGGAACTTTGGGCACCAGGGCCTGGATGGTGGAGGATCTCCATAGACTGAAACATCTGCAAGAAAAACCACCAGGCTCAGAGAGCACCAAGGACCCCTTCTCCACCCTTCTCCTCCTCCTCCTCCTCTTCCTCTCCTCTTATCACTGATGATATTGCCTAGATGGGTAATGAAACATCTGCAAGAATGCGAACTCAGAAAGCACCAAGAAGCCATAGTCTTCTTCTTCCTCCTCCTCCTCCCCTCCTCCTTCTAGAACTGATGTCATTAGCAAGTTGGGTAATGAAATATCTGCAAGAAAACCACCAGGCTCAGAGAGCACCACAGACCCCACAAATGGCCATAAGTCCACTTGTGAACCTCCCTGGTGGGGAGACGGGACTGATCTCTCAAATGGTATAGGTATTGGACTAGATGACCTACAAGATCCCTTCCAATTCTGTTAAACTAATCTAAATACAGAGATTCTCTTGTATCAAGGTAGATTCCTGTTTAAATCAAGAGAACATGAGGACTAGAAGCTTTCTCAGAAAGAGACACTTCAGAAGGGTAGGACAGCAACTACAGGAGACCTTCTCCGACCTCTCAAGCTGACCCACTCACTTTCTGACTAACCTTCTAAGGTGTTTAAGGTGTTGGGGAATCCCTTGTCCAGGTTTAAACCTAGATTCACACAGCATTTTTGTCCAGCCTCGTCTTTGCCGGTTGTGTGAACCAGACCCGCAATGTCAAATAAGACAATCTGGTTTCAAAGCAAAAACAAAAGGCATTTTGGCATTTGAATCCGGGCTTTGGGGGATTATCTTGAATCAAAAGACGCAAGGGCAGGGGTCTCCAAACTTGGGAACTTTTAAGACTTGTGGACTTCAACTCACAAGTCTTCAAGTTCCCAAGTTTGGACATCCCTGCACAAGGTATTTTCCCCACATCAAATGTGTGAAGCCAAATATCTGAGATGGGCAGGTGTGTGAGGAGATGAGATCCCTCCTGGTGCATAAAGTGAATTCCAGATGTGGGGGGCATGGGGGGGCAGGAAGTAGTACACCCACCGTTTTCGTTCCAAGAGAAGCAGGAAATCACCCCACTCTCTTGACCTGCTTGTAGGCAGGCTGTGGTGCCCTCCCAGCGGCTGATGGAGCCTTTCTGTGGGGCAGGGCCTCTGGTGGCACTACTCAGATGAACAAAGCTGGAAGGGACCTTGGAGGTCATCTAGTCCAACCCCCACCCAACCAGGAGACCCTACACTCTTTCTGACAGAGGACAGTCCAGTCTCTTCTTGAAAGCCTCCAGGGATGAAGATCCCACAACTTCTGCTCCATGGGTTGATTGTTCTCCCTGTCAGGAAATTCCTCCTTATTTCCAGGTTGAACCTCTCCTTGGTCAGTTTCCATCTGTTGTTCCTTGTCTGGCCTTCGGGGGCTTTGGGAAATAGCTTGACCCCCTAACTCCTCTCTGTGGCAGCCCCTCAAATATTGGAAGATGCTCTCCTGTCTCCCCTGGTCCTTCTCTTCCCTAGACTGGCCAGGCCCAGTTCCTGCAACCGTTCATCGGATGTTTGAGCCTCCAATCCCCTCATCACCCTGGTTGCTCTTCTCTATGGCATTCCTATCCCTCAGATAAAGATCCAACAGGTTCCCACCCACCCCAATGAAACAATGCCTTCAGATGTTTTTTATTTTGCACACTAGGCTGAATCACAGATTGATTGGGGAGTCCTGTCTGTCTATTTTCTTTCTATGGATCTATCTGTTATCATCTCTATCCATCCATCCATCCTTATTCTCTCTATCTCTTTATTCATCTGTTATCATCTTTCCATCTGTCTGCCTATCATCTTATTCTCCCTCTTTATCTACCTGTTATCATCTCTATCCACCCACCCACCCACTCATCCATCCATCCATCCATCCATCCATCGATCATCTATCATTATCATCATATTCTATTCTATTCTAATTCTATTCCATATTCCTATTCTATTCTATATTTTCTTCTCTTTTCTTATTCTATTCTAATTCTATTCCATATTTCTATTCTATTCTAATTCTATTCCATATTCCTATTCTATTCTATATTTCTTTTCTTTTCTTTTCTTTATTCTATTCTATTCTAACCAACTGTATATATTCTAACCAACTATATTCTATTATAACCAACTGTATTCTATTATAGCCAACTATAGTCTATTATAAACCAACTGTATTCTATTATAGCCAACTATATTCTATTATAACCAACTGTATTATATTATAACAACTATATTCTATTATAACCAACTGTATTATATTATAAACAACTATATTCTATTCTAACCAACTGTATTATATTATAGCCAACTATATTCTATTCTAACCAACTGTATTATATTATAAACAACTATATTCTATTATAACCAACTGTATTATATTATAAACAACTATATTCTATTATAACCAACTGTATTATATGATAGCCAACTATAGTCTATTCTAACCAACTGTATTATATTATAAACACTATATTCTATTATAACCAACTGTATTATATTATAAACACTATATTCTATTATAACCAACTGTATTATATTATAGCCAACTATATTCTATTATAACCAACTGTATTATATTATAGCCAACTATATTCTATTATAACCAACTGTATTATATTATAGCCAACTATATTCTATTATAACCAACTGTATTATATTATAGCCAACTATATTCTATTATAACCAACTGTATTATATTATAAACAACTATATTCTATTATAACCAACTGTATTATATTATAACCAACTATATTCTATTATAACCAACTGTATTATATTATAAACAACTATATTCTATTATACCACTGTATTCTATTATAGCCAACTAGATTCTATTATAAACCAACTGTATTCTATTATAGCCAACTATATTCTATTATAACCAACTGTATTATATTATAAACAACTATATTCTATTATAACCAACTGTATTATATTATAAACAACTATATTCTATTATAACCAACTGTATTATATTATAAACAACTATATTCTATTATAACCAACTGTATTCTATTATAGCCAACTATATTCTATTATAACCAACTGTATTCTATTATAGCCAACTATATTCTATTATAACCAACTGTATTATATTATAAACAACTATATTCTATTATAACCAACTGTATTATATTATAAACAACTATATTCTATTATAACCAACTGTATTATATTATAAACAACTATATTCTATTATAACCAACTGTATTCTATTATAGCCAACTATATTCTATTATAACCAACTGTATTCTATTATAGCAACTATATTCTATTATAACCAACTGTATTATATTATAACAACTATATTCTATTATAACCAACTGTATTATATTATAAACAACTATATTCTATTATAACCAACTGTATTATATTATAAACAACTATATTCTATTATAACCAACTGTATTCTATTATAGCCAACTATATTCTATTATAACCAACTGTATTCTATTATAGCCAACTATATTCTATTATAACCAACTATTTTATATTATAGCCAACTAAAGGCAACCAACTTTTGATTCTGTCTTTCTCATCTCAGACAAACATGGAGATATGACAAGTCAACCATCCGGGGAATCTTGGCTTAGGAGTGGCATGAGGAATTTAGCTTTGTTGCATGCCCAGCTGAATCACAGACCTCTTACACCCAGGGTGGCAAAGCAAAGGCTGGCCTTGATTTATGGATCCTTGCTTGTTTGCAAGCCAAAAGCCAGGATTCACGAGCTTGTGGGGAGGAAGCTTAAATAGACCATTGTTGGCTTGTTCATTTGTTTTACGGCAGTAGAATTAAACGCAAAGCTACTTCTAGCACGAGGCATGTGGGGGACCAGCTGGTGCAATACTTAAGGTAGTAACAAGGAGCAGGGAAATCCCCTTTCAGCTGGGCTTTGAGACGGCCTACCTCGCAGGGATGTTGTTCTTGGCAGGAAAAGATTTGGACAAGCGGCCTTGAGTTCTTTTGAGCCCAGAAACCGTACAAAATGAAATCATTTTCTCCAAGCGGCATAGAAATTGAACCGATGCTGGTGATTAGATCAGGGGTGTCCAATCTTAAGCCCTGTGGAGTTGAAGTTGAATTCTGGGAGTTGAAGTCCACATGTCTTAAAGTGGCCAAGGTCGGCCACCCCGGGGTTAATAATGACCCCTCAGTTGCCCTGTTGGCATCTGCTCAGCCTCCCACGCAGGAGCTGGAATTGCCACCGGGCAGCTACCAAAGGGAACCCAACCACAGATGCTCCCCGAAGAGAACCGGAGAAGCAAGGAAGAGTCAATCAATGCAGGCTTAACTCAGGCTTGGCTCTTCGACTGAGCCACACAGTGGTTTGTTTGTGGGAACTCGGCAACTGCTGTTTGCTAGCCTCAGCTTCCCGCTCAGGGTGATTCATAGCCCCAATGGACTGTGGTTTCTTCAGCAAAGACGTTTGAAATCTTCTTTACACCTTTTTTTCCCTTGGATGCTCATCCTGCCTGGCATCTGCTGGGAATTTACCATAGCCTCGAGATGGGAAAGTGCTTAGGGCAATGGTTCTCAACCATAGCCACCTCAGAAGTGTGGCTTTCGGCTCCCAGAATTCCCAGTCATCTCAATTTAAGATATAGGGACTTCAACTCCCAGAATTCCCCACTCAGCATGCTTCTAGATTCATGGACTTCAACTCCCAGAATTGTCCAGTCATTGTACTTTAAGAAATACGGACTTCAACTCCCAGAATTCCCCAGTCAACGTGCTTTAAGAAATATGGACTTCAACTCCCAGAATTCCCTAGTGGTTGTGCTTTAAGAAATATGGACTTCAACTGCCAGAATTTCCAATTATCGTGCTTTAAAATATATGGACTTCAACTCCCAGAATACAACTGATTGGAGGAATTCTGGGTGTTGAAGTCCACCCATCTTAAAGTTGCAAAGATCGAACAACACTATTCCAGAAGGCACAAGTCTATAAAACACAGAGATGATTTTTATGATTTTTTTTTATGATTTTATTAAGAATTTATATGCCGCCCTTTTCCCTGAGGGGAGGAGATCTTTCCTTTTTTAAAATTTTCCTGCAGCATAAGGGAGGGGGGGTGGTTCAACACTCTTTCACAACTCCAGAAGCACCAAGAGGACACTGAAATAGGATAGGGTCTCTTGCTTGAGCAGGGGGCTGGACTAGAAGGCCTCCAAGGTCCCTTTCCAGGTCTATTCTGATTATCTTGGGAGGGGCTCTCTCTCTCTCTCTCTCTTTTTCTTCCACCCCCTCTCTATTTACCTATCATCTCTCCCCCCCCTCTCTCCTCCCTCCCTTCCTTGGCTAATTACTTCTGGATTACACTGAAGCTCCATCTGCTCACACCTCTCGTGAGCAAGGCTTGGCCAGCAAGCACCCAATGACATCAATGAAATGAGATGGGTGATCCATGGGTGTGTATTGTGGGGTGAGCAGCATCCGCCAGGCTCCAATTTTTCGTTTAGGGCCTGCCAGGATTCAGTTCTCCCTTCTGTGATACACAACCCACAATTCTGAGATTTCCCTTCCTACAAAAAGGCAGTCCTGGGGATTGTGCGAATGCAGGCCGAGAAAGTGGGTGCAGAGATAAGGATTAGGCCAATGGGGTTTTGGGTAGCCAAGATTGGCATCTGGGCAGTGTTTCCCTACGCAGATTCCACCTGTTTTCGTCCTCCCAAGCCAGCCTGATAATTCTGCGTGAGTCAGAAAGTGTCCTTGTTTTTGGAAACAAGAAAGAAAGAAAGAAAGAAAGAAAGAAAGAAAGAGAAAGAAAGAAAGAAAGAAAGAAAGAAAGAAAGAAAGAAAGAAAGAGGGGGCTTAGCAGTGAGAAGATGGACTTTCAGGCACTTCCTGAATGACCATCTATACCGGAGTCTTTTTGGAGGATTCTTTGAATCTAAGCTGTCCCGAAGAGACAGTGACGTGGGAGGAACTCCACGGTCCCAGAGGTACCCGCAAAATCTCTGGGAACCTAAGGAAAGCCTTCCTAATCCAGTGGCTTCCGGATCGGCTAAACAATGCCGACTGTAACTGCGAAGACCCAGAGAGAGAGCAGAATATGAGCAGGTCGTTTGATGTGAGTTTTAAATCCTTTTTTTTGTTGGAAAGAGAGCACCCTAAATTTGGAAACTTAGTTTAAAATAAGGCTGAGAAGTGAGAAAAGCGGCGGAGATAATGTTTGCCATTTGGAAGTTTATTTTTCTGTTCCTTTTTCTAATTCCTAAGCCGGGCTGGACTTTCCTGTAATTTGAATCGGCTTTTTGCATTCCTTCTCTTTGTTGTCGACACCTTTAACTTTGAATTTATTGGGGCACTAAATCTTAAACTTAAAGTGCTTTGAAGATTGGTTTTTTTTTTCTTTGGCTTGCTTTTCTTCGTTGCCTTTTAGCCCTTTTGAGGTTTGTCTTTTTTTTTTTACAATTAGTAATTAACAAACGAATGGACTAAACAAGCTGTAATTACAAACTACAAGCCAACACTGCCATCTTGTGGACTTGGACTTTGTTATTAAAATCCCCCCTGTAATGTACTTGATTTACGTGTTTACGCAGCTGGCAAACTGAGATAAAACAGCAAAGCTGACCGTGACCTTGAAGAGACTCTTATCTTAGGGGGGGAAAAAAAGAGTCCGGGAAAAATCATTTGTTTTAGCTTGTTGGCATCCTTTCATCTCCCAACACCATTCTCATATTACCGGCTGTGGAGATATCGACACCAAGTTTTTCTTTTTTGATCATCACCATCGACCTTTTGATCTTTTACATATTTTTTTTCTCTTCTCTGTTTTTGATTTTTTTTTAACCTCTGGATCACCTCTTGACTATCTACATTTTTTCTGCTTCTTTCTTTTCTCACTTGTAACTGAAGCACCCCTTCTCCCCTTTTTGGAGGGGGGGTATCTTCCTTTTTTTTTTATTACTATTTCATACTCTCTTACTTATATATATATATATTTTATTGCACTCTACTGCATTTCATCCTTGAAACAAAAAAAAAAAAAACCTTCCTCTTCTTTCCTTCCTTTTCTTTCCCTTCTCTCTTTTCCTTCCTTTTTTCCCTCCCCCCTTTTCTTATTTCCCCTCTCCCTCCTCTGTGTACTTTACGTACTTAATCCACTATACTTATAACCCTCTACCCTCTAATACTAATTGGCTATGAGTAGAAAAGCAGTTGCCCCTGGCTTTACATCAACCCCTGCCCCCTCACCTGCGGGAGGCCAGAGGACAACACAGATGACGTCTCATCAGGAAAAAGAGAAGGAAGACAACTTTGAAACACTTATACAAATGATGCAGAAAATGCAAGCAGGAAACGATACCCTTGTAAAAAAAATGGAGGCAATGGAACAACAAAATCTAAGTATTGTACAAAAGGTTGATAATATGGAAGGAAAAGTAGAAAGTATACACAACTGGATGCTGAAATATGAAAATAGGATTCAAAAAATTGAAAATAAGATTCAAGAAGGAGAGAAGAAAACTGAAAAGCTAGAGATTAGACTAAGTGATGTAGAAAGAGAGAGCAGTGGAATATTAAGATGGGAGATGGACAGGTCTGAATTTTTTTTAAGATTCCAAAACATAGAAGAAGAAAAAGGAGAGGACTTAGTCCAGATAATTTCAAATATTTTGATAGATGTTCTGGGATGTCCAGGACCAAATAAAAGAAACAATTGATGAGACTTTTAGAGTATACACAAGGTATGCAATGAGAAATGCTCTTCCAAGGGAAGTGCATGTAAGATTTACTAAGAAAACAATTAAATCACAAATCCTACAGAAAATGAGAGACAGAAAATTAGAATATAAGGAAAGGAGATTGTAGTACTTAAACAAATCCCAAGAGAGGTGAGAGAGAGGAGAAGAGAATATCAATTTCTGACCAAAGTATTGATAAAAAAGGTGTTAACTACAGATGGCTCATACCGGAAGGTTTATTATGTACTTGGCAAGGACAAAGACACAGGATAGATACAATTGAGAAGGCAGAAGCTTTCTACGAAGATACTTCAGAGAACGGCGGAGAAAGCTGGGAAAGACGATGCAGTGATACAAATACTGGAACCACCTGTAACCGCGACCGAAAAAATAGAAGGAGCAGTAGGTGGAAGTGAGAAAGAAGGGGAGATAGGGAATGGGAGCTGCAAAGAAAAACGAGAACCTAGATCCACTAGAGCAATAAACCCTGTATATAAAGTATAACATGGAAGAAAGAAAAATGATTACAATTAACATTAATGGACTCAATTCGGTAGCTAAAAGGAAGAAAGTATTTCATAAATTAGAGAAGTTACAACTTGACATAATTTGTCTGCAAGAAGTACATATCCAAAAGAAATATGAACATTTATTAACTCAACCAAAGCTTGGGAAAATGTTTTCATCATTGGCAATTGTAAGAAAGAGGAGTGGTCTTCTATATTAAAGGCACATCCCAACAAAAGTAGTATACGCAGAGGAAGAGGGAAGAATTTTGATGGTGGAAATTATGGACACCAAAAAGGACACTCCTAATTGGAATCTACGCCCTAATAGAAAACAAGATGAATTCTACAAAAAACTACACAAAAAAGTTTTGGAACTAGACTATGCTGATATTTGTATGATGGGAGACTTTAATGGCATTGTGAATCCAAATATGGACTATAAAACACATAAAACAAAAAAATTAAACAGGAAGCCTCTGCCAAAATCTTTTTTCAGGATGACAGATGAACTAAATTTAAAAGATATATGGAGAGAAAGAAACGTTAAAAAAGAACAATATACCTTCTACTCAAATAGACATTCTTCACTCTCCAGAATAGATATGATATGGGTTTCAGCGGACCTGAGCTCCAACATAAAAGAAATTGAGATCGAAGCTAGCACCTGGGCGGACCATAATCCAATTTTAATTAAATGGAAAGGACAAAGGGTAAGATCTAGATGGACACTAAATAACACTATATTGAAAGAAAAAGAGTTTGTACAAAAATGGAAAAAGAGTTAGTCCTTTTTTTTAAAGAAAATAGGAAAGAAGATACGTCGTTGCAGAATCTCTGGGACACAATGAAGGCTGTTATTAGAGGTTTGACAATAGACTACACAAGGAAGAGAAACTCCAAAAAAAGACAAATGCATAAAGCTTTAGACAACGACTATAAGAGATCTCTTGAAAGAGATCTACAGAGAGCACCACAAAAAAAAGATGTTAAAATAAAGATGGACATAATTAAACACAAAATGGACTTATTAGAAAAGGAAGAACTGGCACAAAAAATTAGAGGTGCCAAACAGAATTATTTTGAAAATGCGAACAAACCAGGCAGGTGGTTAGCATATAAGATGAAAAAAGAGAGAGAAACAAAGAAAATACTACAACTAAGAGACAAACATGGAGAAATTCAATATGGAAATACCGAAAAGAAAAAAAAAATTATACATGATTACTACGTTAAACTTTATGAACAAGAGAAGGTGGAGGAGGGACGAGTCAAAAAGTATCTACAAGATGCCAATCTCCCCCAGGTACCAGATGAAACTAGAACAATGTTAGAAAGTAAAATAACAATGATGGAGCTAACAGAGGCACTTAAAAAACAAAATAATGGGGACTTCCTGGGGGCGTGGCCTGTTGCCGAGGAGGGCTCCACCGAGCTCCTCAGAGATCTGGTCTGTATATCTAAATAAGATCATAGATAGCACCCCTTTTTGGCTAAGAAAGGGGCAGGGAGGATAGCTCCGTAGACTAGGGTCTATTCGTAAGCCACAGCCTTTTTCTTTTTTTGGCTGTGGAAGAGATTAGATCCAGCCGAAGCGGAGCTTTTATCTCCGGCCAGTTCTTCTCAGCTGCCTTTTTTTTTTTGGCAGCCCCAGACAGGCTAGCCCCCCCCCCAGGACAAAACAAAGTTTTTTCAAGCTAGATTTGATACGGGAGGGTACCACCCCTGTGAGATTTATGCTTTTATTACTATCTTAAATACCAGCACCATTCGTCTTAAAGACTTCTTTGTTTAAATAGACTTCAAAATGGCGATTTCTCTCCGTGGATGATTACTGGATGTACTTAGCCGGGTTTATCTTCCTGCAGACCGCTCCTTAACAAAATAAACTCTTTTTCTTTGGAAATAGAGGGGAGCGAAGCGCTGCTTACTTGTTTATTTATTATGGCACCCAGATCAAAGAAGCGTCTTGCTACAAATGTGTCTAAAGAATTTAAAGAATCTTTTTTGGAAACACAGCCTTTGTCTCCTACGCCCTTTACTGGAGAAGTTTTAACACAGGAATATCTCTTTAAAATCTTTAATGCCTTTAAGCAAGAAATTAAGGAATTTGTATTGCAACTTTATGATGATCTAAAATCTAAAGTTAATCAAATGAAGGCGAATACGTTTGCAGCCGTGTCTGCCCTGTCAGATTACTCTGCTGAAATAGAGAACAAATTGGAAAGTCTGGAGAAGGCTAATTTTAATTTGACTACCAATATTCAAATTTTACAAGAAAAAATTAGAAATAACGAAGAACAGCTTATGATGCTAAATTTTAATAGGAAGGCATTTTCAATAAGAGTCAGAGGATTCCGTGAAAAGGAGCAAGAGAATTTGAAACAGACCTTTGCTGAAGCCTTCAGCCATGCGCTGGGAAGCCCGGGACTTAACTTTGATTGGCAGATTCGGAAAATCTATCGCCAGAACTCATTGATAGCGGAACAGCGACAGCTCCCGAGGACATAATTATACATTTCTCTACAAAAGAATCTAGAAACGCGATTGTGCAAAGTTTCATAATAACAGTCTCCGAGTTGATGACCAGGACGTGATTGTCTTCAAAGATATACCTTTCCAGATGTTGAAAGCAAGAAGGGACTACACTTTTTTAACTAAAGAGCTTAGGAGTCAACAGATTCGATACAGATGGGAGGCCCCTGCCGGCATCACGGTTACATTTGAGAATCAAAGATTTCGTCTTAACTCTGTTTCGGAGGCTCAAGATTTCTATTGTAGGATTCTGAAGGCGGGACTTCCTGACGCGCTTGGAAGAGAGGAGAGACAAGCGGAAGGAGAAAGCAAACGGCTGGCCATGCGGCTGCAAGATGGAGGGGGTAGCCCCTCCTCCCTCGGAGAAGCAGAAGAACGCAGATCGAGAATTTAGATACTTCAAAAGACTTCCTAAAGTTGAGGACTGAATGGGGGTTTGAGACCTCTCTCCGGTAGAAAAAGTGGACTAATTTTTATCAGAAGGGAAAGCTGGGTGAAACTACTTTGAGCTAGATTCTAAAGTAACGTTAGCATAAATTTGATAGTGGTTAAAAGAATGCGGAATGATTTATGTTGTTTAAACTTTGTTAGATGGGACTATTTTAAAATAGAAGGTTAACTGACTCTTGCTGAAAGTATTATTTGAATATGATCCATGCTATTTAACTTTTATTTGAAGGGAAAGTTGGTTGTAATAGTTCTGAGTTACTTTTCAAATAAACGCTAGTATAAATTTGATAGTGGTAAATATTAGACAAGCAAGAGATGAGGGTAAAATGCATGTGGAATGAACTACGTTATTTGTGGTAAATATCAGACAAGCAAGGGAAGAGGGCAAAATTTACGTTGTTTAAAGCTTATTAGAACAGGAAGCCGCTTGGGATTATCTTAAGATAACTTTAAAAAGAATGCGGAATGATTTATGTTGTTTAAACTTTGTTAGAAGCTACTACCTTAAAATAGAAGGTTAACTGACTCTTGCTGAAAGTATTATTGGAATATGTGGAATGATTCATGCTACAAATCGCTCTGAGTTATATTTTAAACAAATGGTAGTATAAATTTGATAGTGGTAAATATCAGACAAGTGGGGGATGAGGGTAAAATACATGTGGAATGAACTAAGTTATTTAAATCCTATTAGAAGGGGAAGTCGGTTGGAATTATCTTAAGATAGAAATTGATTCCTGTGTAAAGTAATATCTGATCTACGCTGCTTAACTTTACTAAGAAGGGGAAATCTGGTTAGATTATTTTGAATTACTGTTTGAAAAAGGGGTAAAGAAAGATCATTTACGTTATTTAAATTTTACTAGAAGGGAAAGTTTGATTACTTGTCTGTAAAGTTATATTTGAATATATGGCATGAACCACGCTGCTTAAATCTTATTGGAAGGGATCATGAGGTTTAGGAAGGGAACGGGAGAGTCTACAGAAGGTCGGGGTAAATAGCAAAGAAGTAAGAGACGAGAATAAAATATAGATAGAATGATTTATACTATTTAAGCATAGATAAAGATGGGGGGCTGAGACCAACACAAAGAGTGGTTTCTTTTTTTTCTCTCTCTCTTTTCTCTTTTCTTTTTTTTTCCTTTTTTTTTCTTTCTCTGCTTTTCTTTTTTTTTTTTGATATATTACTTTTATTTTTTAATCCATATGTATACAAGATATTTTAGATAGAAGGTAGTGCCAGGTGTGGGCCCTGGGAAGTCGGGAGGATTAGGGATGGGGATTGTGGGGGGTGGGGTGGGGGGGTATTAACATAGTCTTAATAAGAACAAGAATGTATTTATATACGGTGGTTCTTTTTTTATTATTATTATTATTATTTTTTTCCCTTGGTTCACTTTACTTTTATCAGATCAAACAACACTCGAATAAAGGCATACACCAAGGAGGGAGGTAGAGGGAAGGAAGAGGGAGGAGTAAGGAAGGAGTAAGGGGAATGTAAGGAGTAAGGGGAATGTAAGGAGTAAGGGGAATGTAAGGAGGGTGTCTGGGGAGTAAGGGGAGAAGGAAGGTTTGAGGGGAAAGGGAAGTAGGAGGGGAGTGTTAGAGGGAGAAAGGAAAGTTGGAGGGGGTAGATGGGGTGTATGGAGGATGCAAGGGTTAGGTGGGGTTGTGAATGATGAGTTGTGTTTCCTTTTTACTTGTTCGTTTTATTCCCTTTTTCTTTTTTTTCTTTTTTTCTTTTCTTATAGTAAATACCCTGTATATAAATGATTGCAAATGGAATGTGAAAATTGAATAAAATATTTTATAAAAAAAACAAAAAAAACAAAATAATGGGAGAGCCCCAGGACCAGATGGTCTACCCGTGGAATTCTACAGAACATTTGAAGAAATATTGACCCTCCCACTCCTACAAGTCATGAATGAAGTGATGACTGAGAACCAAATACCGAAGTCATGGTCAGAAGCGTATATCACATTACTACCCAAGGAAGAGACTGATTTAACACAAATCAAGAATTATAGACCAATCTCTTTATTAAACTCAGACTACAAGCTATTTGCATCTATACCAGCTGAGAGACTTAAAAAATACTTAAATGGCTTCATCCATTCAGATCAAAATGGCTTTTTACCTAAAAGACAAATCAAAGACAATATGAGAATAATTTTGAATACCTTGGAATACTATGAGGCCCATCCAGAAAAACAATTGGCACTGATGTTCCTCGATGCGCAGAAGGCCTTTGATAATGTGAATTGGCAGTTTATGTTTTTGCAACTGGAGCAGATGAACTTTGGCAAGAAATTCACTCAAAGTATACGAACGATATACCAGAAACAAGCAGCAAAGATAATGGTAAATGGAGAACTAACAGAACCGATTGAAATAAAGAGAGGTACAAGACAAGGCTGCCCACTATCTCCGCTACTTTTTGTCCTAACACTAGAGGTCTTAAACAGAAAGATTAGAGAAGAAGAAGAAATAAGAGGGAATGAAAATTAAGAGAGAAGAGTATAAACTGCAAGCGTTCGCAGACGACTTAGTTTTCATTCTTGAAGACCCATTAGAAACTGCACCCAAATTGTTAGAAAGAATAGAGGAATATGGAGAAGTAGCAGGCTTGAAAATAAACAAAGATAAAACAAAGATCATGACAAAGAATATCCCAGCTACACAAAAGGATCAGTTGTCAGAAATGTTGCAGATTCAAAACACAAGTAAAATTAAATATTTGGGGATACATTTATCACCTAGATGTAGCACTCTTAAAGAGGATAATTATACCAGATTAAAACGACAAATAGCAATCGATTTGGAGAAATGGGGAAACTTGCATTTATCAATGATGGGAAGAATTTCTACAATTAAAATGAACATTCTACCTAGAATTTTATATCTGTTTCAGACAATCCCAATTAGACTGGGTAAGGATTTTTTTCTAGACTTAAATAAAATAGTTTTGAAATTTATTTGGCAAGGGAAAAAAGCTAGAATAAAGCTTAAATTACTACAAGATGTTAGATCAAGAGGAGGTTTTGGTTTACCCGATTGGGAGCTATACTATCAGGCAGCAAACCTGATGTGGATTAAGGAGTGGATATCATTAAAAAACTCTAGATTATTGAACGTAGAAGGTCATGATTTGCTGTTGGGATGGCATGCCTTCTTATGGTATAAGGGAACTAAACCACATGGTTACTTTAGAAGACATTATATAAGGGAGGCATTGTTGTTAAATTGGGAAAAGATTAAAAAATTACATTATTTAAAAATTCCAGTCTGGACATCAACAATTGAAGCATTCTCGTATCCGATAATACATAAAAAGGAACAAACAGTTAGATATATAGAATTATTGAATGCAGAGGGTGAGCTCAAATCTAGTCAAGAGTTGAAGCAAGAAGGGATGGAAATGAACTGGTATTCATATGTACAGATACAATCTAGATATAATGAAGATAGAAAAAACTAAAGGTCTATATAATAAAATGACTGAGCTAGATAAAATTCTAACAGGTACCGATGAAAAAGTAATTAAAAAACTATATGGATATTTATTGGAGTTTAAATTGCATGAAGAACAAGTTAAAGAAACTATGATTGCTTGGGGGAAAAATTTTAAGTATGGGATTGATTTAGAGAATTGGCAGAAATTGTGGTCTCAAAATTACAAAATGACAATGTCTACTGCATATAGAGAAAACTTGTATAAGATGTTTTATAGGTGGCATCTACCCCCGACCAGAATCGCAAGAATGTTTAAGAATAAATCAGAAAAGTGTTGGAAATGTCACCAGATACCTGGCTCATACTACCACACGTGGTGGACTTGCACTGAAGCCAAAAGATACTGGACTAAAATCCACATGTGGTTGGAGAAAATGATACATAAACAAATAGACTTTAAACCAGAGGTCTTTTTATTGGGAATTTTACCAGAAACCTACAATAAAGACTTAAAATATTTGATTGTAAATGTTGTAACAGCAGCCAGAATTGTATTTGCAAAAAACTGGAAAAATGAAACAATACCAAAAGAGGAAGAAATCATTCGAAAAATAATGGACTGTGCCGAAATGAGTAAATTGACATTTGAAATTAGAGAGCAAGAGGATGAACAATTTTATAAGATATGGGACCTGTTTTATCAATGGCTAAGGGAAAAAGAACAAAATTTTGGAAATGAAAAATGATATACTTATGCTTTAATTGGAAAAAGTAAATGATGATATAATTATGCTGTGAAATAATTCAACAATGATATAAGGAAGTACTAATATAAGGTCTGGTGATATAATGTATAAGGTTAAGAATTTATTATAATGATATTTCGCTGCTGATAAGGTAATTCTAGTAGGGGAACAAATGAAAACTGGTATATATAGGCAGCGATGCCTTGTTGAACAATGAAGGAATAAGATCTCTGTTTGAAGGTATGAAATGCAAGGTTAACAATGAATAGAAGTATATTCTCTGGGGGAAAACAATGCTAATGTTAACTGAATATATATGGTAGAAGGAAAATGAGACCTTTAGTTACATTAGAGGAAATATCTGAGATGGTAAACATTATTTGAAGATGTAGATGTTAAAACAACCGTAATCAAACGACATGCTGCATGTGATGATGGTTTTTTTTCTTTTTCTTTTTCTTTTTGTTTTTTTTCCCCCTTCCCTTTTTGGACCTTTTTTGTCCTTTTTGGCCTTCCCCCCTCCCCCCACCCCCCTTTTTTTTTCTTCTTCCTCTCTCCCTTGTTTTACTTTGTTGTTTTTTGTTTTTTAAACCCTAGCTTATTGTGGTGCTTATTAAATATACAATAGAGAGATACGGGATGTATAAACTTAGTAGGGATGCACCTGTGATTAAACGACATATTGTATGTGAAGATTGGTTTTCCCTCCCCCCCCCTTTTTTTCTCTCCATCCTCTCCCTTTCCCATTGTTGTCTATGTAACAAAAAAATAAAAATAATTAAAAAAGAAAGAAAGAAAGAAAGAAAGAAAGAAAGAAAGAAAGGGGACCTCTTCCAGCCAAGACCCCTCTCCAAAAGCGGGGTGGGCTAAGCTCTCTCCAGTCCTAGCCAAGCCCCCCCCCCACCTCCCTCCCTTAGCCTGGAGGCTCCGAAGCAACCTCTGTCCGAGGCTCGTCCCGCTCAGAGGCTCCTCCGCTGGAGCCTCCGCACTCTGCACGTGCCCAGGAGCCCCCTCCCCATCCAGCCCCCGACTCACCCCACTCCAGAAACTGCTGGACGCTCCTCTCGCGGCGCAGCGGGGCGGCGCTGCATTCCTGGTGGACGCAGAGCAGGAGGTCGAGCAGCCCCTCCAGGCCCGCCGCCCCCTCGCCCCCCAGCAGAGCCCGCAGCCCGGCCAGGCGCCGCTCCAGCGGGCTGCACATGCTGGCTGTCCCGGCCGAGGAGGAGGAGGAGGAGGAGGAGGACGCGGGCGCCGGGCCGGATCCTCCGCGGAGCCCGCAATGGGAGCAGCCTCAGCCCCGCCCCGATGAAGTCCACATGTCTTAAAGTGGCCAAGGTCGGCCACCCCTGGGTTAATAATGACCCCTCAGTTGCCCTGTTGGCATCTGCTCAGCCTCCCACGCAGGAGCTGGAATTGCCACCGGGCAGCTACCAAAGGGAACCCAACCACAGATGCTCCCCGAAGAGAACCGGAGAAGCAAGGAAGAGTCAATCAATGCAGGCTTAACTCAGGCTTGGCTCTTCGACTGAGCCACACAGTGGTTTGTTTGTGGGAACTCGGCAACTGCTGTTTGCTAGCCTCAGCTTCCCGCTCAGGGTGATTCATAGCCCCAATGGACTGTGGTTTCTTCAGCAAACACGTTTGAAATCTTCTTTACACCTTTTTTTCCCTTGGATGCTCATCCTGCCTGGCATCTGCTGGGAATTTACGATAGCCTCGAGATGGGAAAGTGCTTAGGGCAATGGTTCTCAACCATAGCCACCTCAGAAGTGTGGCTTTCGGCTCCCAGAATTCCCCAGTCATCTCAATTTAAGATATAGGGACTTCAACTCCCAGAATTCCCCACTCAGCATGCTTCTAGATTCATGGACTTCAACTCCCAGAATTGTCCAGTCATTGTACTTTAAGAAATATGGACTTCAACTACCAGAATTCCCTAGTGGTTGTGCTTTAAGAAATATGGACTTCAACTGCCAGAATTTCCAATTATCGTGCTTTAAAATATATGGACTTCAACTCCCAGAATTCCCCACTCAGCATGCTTCTAGATTCATGGACTTCAACTCCCAGAATTGTCCAGTCATTGTACTTTAAGAAATACGGACTTCAACTCCCAGAATTCCCCAGTCAACGTGCTTTAAGAAATATGGACTTCAACTCCCAGAACTTTGCAAGAACTGGGGTGAAAGCAGATCTAGGAAGGAAGGAAGGAAGAGAAAGAGAGAGAGAGTAAAAAAAGAAAGAAGAAAGGAAGGGAGGGAAGGGAGGAAGGAAGGAAAAGAAAGAAAGGAAGAGGAAGGAAAGAGAAAGAAAGAAAGATCATTTGCAGAGATGAGCAAGAGGGAGAGAAGAAATAAATAAAAAGAAAGAAAGAAGAGAGGGAGAAGGAAGGAAGGAAAAGAAAGAGAGAAAGGAAGGAAGGAAGGAAGATCATTTGCAGAGATGGGCAAGAGAGAGAGAAAGAAAGAAAGAAAGAAAGAAAGAAAGAAAGAAAGAAAGAAAGAAAGAAAGAAAGAAAGAAAGAAAGAAAGGGGACCTCTTCCAGCCAAGACCCCTCTCCAAAAGCGGGGTGGGCTAAACTCTCTCCAGTCCTAGCCAAGCCCCCCCCCCCCACCTCCCTCCCTCAGCCTGGAGGCTCCGAAGCAACCTCTGTCCGAGGCTCGTCTCGCTCAGAGGCTCCTCCGCTGGAGCCTCCGCACTCTGCACGTGCCCAGGAGCCCCCTCCCCATCCAGCCCCCGACTCACCCCACTCCAGAAACTGCTGGACGCTCCTCTCGCGGCGCAGCGGGGCGGCGCTGCATTCCTGGTGGACGCAGAGCAGGAGGTCGAGCAGCCCCTCCAGGCCCGCCGCCCCCTCGCCCCCCAGCAGAGCCCGCAGCCCGGCCAGGCGCCGCTCCAGCGGGCTGCACATGCTGGCTGTCCCGGCCGAGGAGGAGGAGGAGGACGCGGGCGCCGGGCCGGATCCTCCGCGGAGCCCGCAATGGGAGCAGCCTCAGCCCCGCCGCCCCGCCCCGATGCTCGAGGGTTGGGCGTAACCCGACACCGGGCCAGGTAAGAAGGCGCGCCGCCCACAGCCCCGCCCGGACTACAGCGCCCATCCTCCGCGGCCGGCTCAGCGCCTCCCTCGCCCTCCGGGACCCTGGCCGGCTCTCAGCTGCGGACAGCGCCCCGCGGGCGCCCGCTTGCAACTGCGCTCCATCCAATGGATCAAAGTTGGCTGGAGGCTCCCCCCACCCCTTAAAACTTGGGGAGAACCACTTAAAGGTGTCCGAATCGAGCTGTGCAAGTTTCTCGGGTAGTAAAAGCCTCTTTCTGCCAACGTTTTTTTTTTACCCCCCTGCTAGCATTTCCTGATGGTCCCCTTTCCCTGCGCTTACAATTCAGGGGTGGTTTTTCTTTCCTAGCCAAAGATCAGCCAAGATTGGTCAGCTGCTGCCCCCTAGCGGGGCTCTTGAAATAAAATCGAGAGGTCGAGGCAGGAGAACCCCAGGATTGGAAGGGACCTTGGAGGTCTTCTAGACCAGCCCCCTGCTCAAGCAGGAGACCCTACACCATTTCAGACAAACAAGTGTCCAGTCTCTTCTTAAAAACCTCCAGTGATGGAGCATCACTCACTGTCAGGAAGTTTCTCCTTCATTCCAGGTCGCTTCTCTCCTTGGTTAGTTCCCATCCCTTGTTTCTTGTCCTGCCCTTCTGGTGCTTTGGAGAATAATTTCACCCCCTCTTCTTTGGGGCAGCCCCTCAAATACTGGAAGGCTGCTGTCATGTTTTTCAGCCACAGTTTTGCTGAGCCCAGTTCATTGCACCACTAGCCAGATGTGTACATATTCTACACAACTGCTGCAGATACAGGCCCTGCCTCCTTTCGAATCCATCGCCCTGGATATAGCAGGATCATTAAAGCAGAATTCAACCTAGAATTCAGGAGAAGGGTGGATTTCAGTTCCCAGAATCCCCCTGCCTGACAGCGAGAGCAACCAACCAGTGGAACAGCTTCCCTCCAGAGGTTGTGGGGGTCTCCATCGCTGGAGTTTTTCAAGAAGAGATTGGGCAGCCCCTTGTCTGAAATGGTGTGGGGGTCTCCTGCTTGAGTGGCAGGGTTGGACTAGAAGACCTTCAAGGTCCCTTCCAACCTTGTGATTGAATGAGTCAAACCCCGAGTCGGGTAGGAAGGCTTATTGTTAGGATGAAACAATAGCGACACTGATAAAAGTGATTCACCCCCTTTAGCATATTTTCCAATTTACAAGTGTGATTAAAAGGCGGAATTGTTAGGTGAATGATGAGTTATCTCACCTAACTTCTGTTGTTGTTGTTGTTTTGGCTATCAAGGACTAACACTTTACTCCCATGGTTGCTCTCAGCCATAAACCAGGGTTAACGTCCCCAAAGGTCTGGAATCCCCCCTCCCCCGCAATAAATCCACCAGCTTTAGGCTGGTAGCGCACAATGCCCTTGCTTGTGATCTCTAAAGAAGTATTTCTCAACCTTGTCCACTTGAAGATGGGTGGACTTCAACTCCCAGAATCCCCCAGCCAGCCAGCTTTAAGAGGGTGGACTCCCAGAATTCCCTGCCAGCCTGCTTTAAGAGGGGTGGACTTCAGCTCCCAGAATTCCCTGCCAGCATGCTTTAAGAGGGATGGACTTAAAACTCCCAGAATCCCCCAGCCAGCCTGCTTTAAGAGGGGTGGACTTCAACTCCCAGAATCCCCCAGCCAGCAGGCTTTAAGAGGGGTGGACTTCAGCTCCCAGAATCCCCCAGCCAGCATGAAGGAATTCTGGGAGTTGGAGTCCACCTATCATAAAAGTTGAGAAGTTTGAGAAATGCTTATTTAGGGATATTGGCTGAAGGGTTAGATTCTCACAAACGCTTAGCTTGGTTGCTGAATTGACTTGCAGTGTGCATTGACAAACACTGCTTTAGATCCAGATTTTGATTGAATGGGAACGAAATCGTCTGATTGACATGCTGAGTTGAGACACACAGCAGGCCTGCTTCTCACAACTTATTATTTGACCTAGTGTGTTGGTGTTGGTGTTTTGTCCTGTGCAAACTTAGCCAAGAATTTCAGCCAGTTTTCCACCTCCAGATATTTCTTCCTGGTAACCTAAGTTTCCTTCCATACGATTGTTCTGTAGGGAGCAAAAGGTGGAAGGAAGGAAGAGCCCTTGGCAGATGACATCATGGTGAGTCATTTTGCACTTCCGAAATCCTGCTGGGCATCGAGATCTGTTTCCCTTCTGAATCGAGTTTGGGAAATCTGTGTGCGAAAGGGGAGTGGGATTTACTGACATTTTGGGAGTGCCAAATACGCCTGGAACTTAAACCCAACAAGACTCACCTCTCCTGCTCACAATTGTGGAGAAATTGCTTTTTACCATCATTCAGTTGGACGGCACCTTCAAAAAAATAAATAAATAAGAGGGAGCAACGTCCCCAGAATTAGAGTTAAGAACCTAAGAGGTCATCTATCCCACCCTACCCCCAAGGCAAGCTCAATTCCCTCTTGAAAGACTGTAGTACAGGTAATCCTCAATTTACAACCAGGCATTTTATCAACAAAAAATGCCCATTCGGGAAAGTGTATTCAGCTTATGACTGCAAGATCTGTTTAACAACCAGGATTTAAAACAAAAAAATTCTGGTCCCATCTCATGGTGCCTTGACTTCCAACCTTAACTATTTACAGAATTCCAGTACCAGTTTTGGTTGGAGTCAAGTATAATCTGTAGATGGCTCCTTGCATCATGGAGCATGCAGTTCCACAGGAGGAATTTCCTGAAAGTGAAAAATAATTAACCAGTGGAACAACTTGCCACCAGAAGTTGTGGGTGCTCCAATACTAGAGGCTTTTAAGAAGAGATTTGACAGCCGTTTGCCCACAATGGTATAAGGTCTCCTGCTTAAGCAGGGGGGTTGGACTAGAAGACCTCTGAGGTCCCTTCCAGCCCTAGAATCCTGAGAATTCTTCACAGAGGCAAAATTCAGCTGCCTTCAAAGATTTGGTGACCTCTCAGCATTAAAACATGATTTTATTTTATTGCTTTTTCGTAGAGAGAATTTTCCAACTTCTCCATCTCTACTACAACTCTGGAATTCCTTTAGTCCTCATCTTACGCTCATTTGTTTAACCACCATTTGCAGTTACAACAATGCTGAGGAAAATTACTTGTGACCGGTCCTCACACGTACAAGCAGTCCTCATACTTATGACCGGTCCTTGCACTTACAACCACTGCAGAATCACCCCTGTACATGTGATCAAAATGCATGCGCTTAGCATTGCAACTGGCCTCCAGAAATTAGATTTGTTCAACGATCCCAGGAAAAAAGGTAGTGTGACTTAATTAAGGACCGCATCGCTTAGTGACTGAGATTCTAGTCCCAATTGTGCTCATACGCCGAGGATTACCCAGTCTCCCATTGAGGTTTTGCTTTTTTAAGGTCAGACAGGATTAATTAAGTGTGGTTGATAACTGTTACCCACTTGCTACATCTTAGTATCAAGAAAAATTTAAAAGAATATCATGGAGAAAAAGCCCAAATAAATAAGGAATACTCTTATAAATCAAAATTAAGCTTTGTCTTGGCCCTGCCCTGCCCGTTGTGTAGCACCAGGGTGCCTCTTTCGTACACCAGAGAACCCCCCCAAAAAGTATACAGATATAACACAACACACTAAACCAGAGTTTTTCAAGCTTGGCAGCTTTGAAGAGGCGTGGACTTCAGCTCCCAGGATTCCCCAGCCAACATGGTTTAAGGGGTGGACCTCGACTCCATGCTGGCTGGGGAATTCTGGGAGCTGAAGTCCACGCCTCTTCAAAGCTGCCAAACTTGAAAAACTCTGCACTAAACCAAAATTCAACCCGTTTTTTCTCCAGGGTGGCTGAGAGAACCTAACCCCAAAGTTGGCAAGATTTGGGGTTGGACTAGATGACCTACAGCCGTGATCGCCAGCTTGTGGGATGGCTCAGCTCCCCTGCGGATGTGTGCCTGCCTCCCGCTGGGCCCCCTGGTTTTCGGGCCTCTACTGCGCATGCTTTGGAGGGGAGTGGGGAGTCCTCGTGTGCAGGGGGCAGGGCCAGTGGTGGGTTGCTCTTAGCATTTCCACCAATAACACTGGTGCATTGTTTAGAGCAGTGGTTCCCAAACTTGGCAACTTTAAGCTCTGCTGGCTGGAGAATTCTGGGAGTTGAAGGCCACAAGTCTTAAAGTTGCCAAGTTTGGGAACCACTGGTTAAGAGGAGGGGACAGCCACCTGTGGCTCTTTCACCCCTCTGCTGTGGCTCCGTGTTGCTCACAATGTGTCACCACGCCAGTGCGCAACACCCATTGGCATGCAATTTATTGAGTTTTTATTGAGGTTTTGTGGCTCCTGTTTTATTTTTGAGTTGGAAATGATCCAAACTGCTCTTTTGAGTGTTTAAAGTTGCCGGCCTAAAAGCTAAAGAAACCTTGCTAAAGTAAATGTCGATCAGATCCAGAACCCCTATTTTCTTAATCATGGCTTGTTTGAAAAGTGCTTAGAAACACACCGTTCCACTCCCCCCCCCCAAATAAAATTGCACTGCAAGCTACAGATGGCTGTACACCCCCCCCCCAAATATCAGTCTCCAATCCAAACATTTAACTAGGAACTACAGTCCTCATTATCCCCAGCCAGCTCAGTGGGAAAGTAATGTGGAAACAGAGTTGAACATTATCCATAGGTCTCCAAGCGAAGGAGTGACTGAAACCAATTCTGTCTTTGACAAAACAGATGCTTCTATTTTAAGCCAGGCCGTAAATTAATTTTTCCTAAAAGTTTCCAAAGGCTTTGTACAGATATTGGGAATACATTATAGGTTGTGTGGTGTTTTTTTTTAAATGTACTTTTTTTTTTTTTAGAAATTTTCTGCAAACGGATGGGTGCTTTTAGTTTGCAGAACAATTTGTGGAGAAACCACAGGCATTTAAACAAGCAGAGCGAGAAACAGGGAGGTGTGAGGGATTTATTTAGAGCAGCTTTTCCAAGATTCAGGAGGTTGAATGGCAAAAATTTGAAAACTAAAAAGGGGGGGGGGGCACTCAAAATCATTCCTGCTTTTGGGATCCACCTCACCATCATGCCTAATTCGGCCCCAGCTGGAATTTCTGACCAGGCTTGCAAAAAAATCAAACCCCAACCCAAGCTTCTAGTCCTCCACATTCAAAACGAGCCCCAAGCGGGGAAATTAAAAAAAAAAAATTCCAGGAAGAATCTGTGGGGGCTGAAAATGGATGTGGAACGGACAAGCGCTGGATTTCAGGGAAGACAAATATCCAGACGCACAACTCTTGAATTCAGCTTTTAATGCAGGGGACAACAGGTGGAGATTAAAGAGATTAGAGATTAATTGGGATTTGTGGTGAGGAAATAGGTTCTTGTCCTTTTGCAAAGAGGGGGGTAGAAATGCAGCTAATCTTGCCCCTCCCAAATCTTGGGGTACACCCCAGACTGAAAGCCACTCATAAACCAGCCATCCCTTTACAAGATAATAGCCCAAATCCCACAATTCTCAGCAATGATCATATTTGCTAGGGGATTCTGGGAATCTAAGATGGCTTTCTCTGATTCCTTCCCCCCCCCCCCCCCTTGCAGGAAAGCATTTAAACCCATCAACCTTTCCTTCCGGCCAACGTGAAGATTCCCAATTCCATCCCTAAGTGAATCTCACAGTGAGGGAGATTGTGAACTTCAGCATTGTGTCCCCTTGCAGACTCCGTACTCTCTTGCAGATCCATTCTGGGGCTAGCTAATTGGGTCTGGGGCCCACAGATAACAGGATCGGCCATGCAAAGAACTGGGAGGTGGGGAGGGGGTCCCTCCTGCTTCGCCTCAATGCTCATTCCAAGTCCTGCCCCCCCATATCTTGCCTATGCCTTGGAGCCCGCTCTGCAGGAGTGTTTCTCAAATTCAACCAGATTTAAGATGGGTGGACTCCAACTCCCAGAATTCCCCAGCCAGTCGAAGTCCACACCAAAGTTAGGAAACATTGCTGTGTGCTGACACCTTTTTGGCTTCTAACCAAAACTATGTCCTGGATGCTGGCTTGTGCCCAAGGATGTTACAGCCACTCCAGAGGAACCCTGCTTCGCTGCCAGACACCATTTAGGGCCCCCAAAAGCATGCAATGGCAACAAGAACACGAATCCCTCCCCCGGAAAAGGGCGAAGGGATAAGGGTGGGAGAGGAGAGGGACTTCCGGAAGAGATGCGGTGAGTGTGGACTTTTGCGGGCAGTGAAGATGTGTGCTGAGTGGTGACCCAATTTTCCTCTTCGGCAACGGGTTCCAGGAATAAGGATAGGCTTAAAAGGGGAGAAAGACCACCGATTCTCCCTAGAAAAAAAGAGTCCTGCTTGTCTCGTCCTGGGACAGCCATCAGGCTTGTGAAAAAATACGCCCTGTCAAAAGATGGTAAGAATCTGGGATCAGCTATCCCCACTTCCCGGATCCCGCAAAGAATCCCAGGATTATATTCCGGCTAAAATAAAAAAGTGAGCCATTTTTTCCCCCGCAGCACCAGAGAAGATTACAGCCTTAAAACATTGTATTACACTTTCTTCCAGTAGACAAACGCACACACACATATATATGCAGACATATCTATCCAAGTGTAGATATATCAATATATATATATATATCAGAACATACAGTATTGTACATTTGTGAAAGGCTGGGCAACTCAGCTTCACACAGAGCAGGGAGGTTTGAACGTGGTCCCTCCTGCGAGCAGTGCTCGGGCATCTCCCACCCAGAGCGTGTTGCTGCGCTCGGCCTGTCCGTCCGGAGACGGGAGGGTGGGGTCATTCATGCCTGCGCTTGGAAGGCGGCACCAGGTGAGAAGGGAGTTCGGCCGGCAACTCATGCCCTTCCAGCTTGACTTTGATAAGATGGTTGGCCAGGGCGAACTCCTCGTCGTCCAGCAGCCCGTCTTTGTCCACGTCGGCCAATTTCCAGATCTTGCCCAGGACGGTGTTGGGCAGCTTGGACTTGACCATCTCCTTCTTGGCGCTGGCACCCGTGATCTTGCCGTTGACGGGCGAGAGGGTGTAGAAGATCTCGTCATAAGAGGGTTTGTCCTTGCTGACCACCCACTCCACGTCATCGATGCCCTCGCCGGCGCCCTCACCGTAGCCGTGACCGAAGGGCCCGTTCATGGTGCCCTCAAATGCCCCACCCTTCACCACCTGGGATGGCATCTGCGACTCCTCCTGGCGCACCATTACCATCAGCCGGGCAATGTCATTGGCCAGCATGTCATCCACCGCGTCCAGCAACTTCTGCTTCAGCGGCTGGAACTTGCTGAAGTCCTGGGTCAGAAGCTGTTCCTGAGGACACACAAACACACTGAGTTGTGACTTTGGGCCAAGGGACAATGGTGGGGGATGTGTTGACTGGTTGGAGAGGTCATCTTCAGGGTTTCTCACCCCCAAATCTACAGGAGCCCAACTGGGAGGACGTTGGAGCTTTAAGTTTCCTTCACTTAAATTGGGAAACAGTCTTCAATTTAACAATAGCCCTTAGACTTATATACCACTTCACAGTCTTTTTACAGCCCTCTCTAAGCAGTTTACAGAGTCAGCCTCTTGCCTCCAACAATCTGGGTCCTCATTTTACTAGAAGGATGGAAGGCTGAGTCAACTTTGAGCTAGTCAGGATCAAACTCCTGACTGTGGGCAGAGTTAGCCTGCAATGCTGCATTCTAGAAAGGAGGGAAAGAGGGAGGGAGGAAGGGCAATAGCACTTAAGACTTATATATCGCTTCATAGTACTTTTACAGCCCTCTCTAAGCCATTTATAGAATCAGCCTCTTGCCCCCAACAATCTGAGTCCTCATTTTACCGACCTTGGAAGCACAGAAGCCTAAGTCAACCTTGAGCCTGGTGAGATTTGAACTGCCGAACTGCAGGCAGTCAGCAGAAGTAGCCTGCAGTACTGCCCTCTAACTACTGCACCACCACGGTTCGTGTTCATTTAGTGACCATTTAAAGGTTCAGTCGGAATTTCTGCCTCTGATCCTCCAAATGCAAAGAAAACAGTCCAGTCTCAGCTTTGGCAATGACTCCGCGTGTCAACTCTGAAGCTGATCTGGCCACTTTGGGGCTTCAGGGCTGCCACAATTGGAGCTGTGGGAGGGGTAGGGGAGGAGTAGATTTAGCCGGGGCGCTGTGGCCAAAATAAAATGCTTTCTCCTGGGAACCAAGGACATTCCCGCCAGGCAAGGGTGGGTTTCTCGCCCCGTTCCAACCGGTTCGGTTGGAACGAGGCCGGCGGCGTCCTCGCACACGCACACGGCGCGTGCATGCGTACTAGCGTCTGGAGGATCGCGCAGGCGCTGTATGCGTTCTGCGCATGTGTAGAAGCGCAGAATTCGTAAAAACCGGGTAAGGAGCGGGCGCGCATGGGGGGAGGGGGGGGCTTCGCCATTCCCGGAAGTTACTTACTTCCGGGTTCGGTGACCAACCGGATCGTAGGGACCGGTGCGAACCGGTTGAAACCCACCCCTGCCGCCAGGTGTCCAGAAGGAGGGGACTGGAGTCATCTAACAACTGGACTGCATCCTGATTGGACCATGGGATGGATTGCCGGGAGAAAGTGAAAGAACTTTTAATTAGGTGAAAATCATGGGAATATTTAGAGTCGGTTTTCCATCAGATCTGTGCCAGTATGATATATCCAAGAAAACTATTCTTGGAGGCATCTACCTGCCTCGGAGTTCTGTTTGCTATGGGTGTATTACTTAGAACCTTGACACCTCCTCCACACACACACACCCCAGTCCCCAAGAGTACAAGTAGTCCTCACCTTACGACAGTTTCATTTAGTGACCATTCAAAATCACAATGGCACTGAAAAAAGTGACTTTTGCGACCTTCCGACAAGCCAGAGTCAGTTAACAACCATGTTGCTAACAACCGCAGCAATGGTTCCCTTAACAACTGTGGCGAGAAAGGTCGTAAAACGGGGCAAAAATTCAAAACGGTCTCATTTAGCAACAGAAATTTTGGGCTCAACCGTGGCCATAATTTAAGGACCGCCTTTACAGGGATGGCATGACCATGTGTGGTTCACCAATCTACATTGCCTTCCTATCAGTTTTAACTTCTATAATCATGTAATAACAGATGTACTAACACTTGCAATACTATTAATTGTTCATATCGCCATTATATTTACATTGTGGCCAGTACTTTAAGTTTGATAGTAATTAGTAATCTTCGGTTAATTTTTATTCAATAGTTTGGGGAAAAAACAAAAATAAAGACTTCTATTTTTTGTTTTGGCTTGTTTTCTATTCCATATTTTGTAGATATCCGATTCTTCTTTTTCTTTTAGTTCTATTCCCATTTTGTCCATCTCTGCACATTCAAGTACTTTTCTAATTATTGTTTTGTCTGCGGGTGTATTGATTTTTTCCCAGTTTTGTGCGAAAGCAATCCTAGCTGCGAGTACGCGTATAATGTATTGAATATAATACATCATATAATACAATATAATGTATTGAAATGTTTTGTCCGTTTTTGGGTCTAATATTCCTAATAAGAACGCTTCCGATTTCAATTCTATCTTTTGCCCTGTAATTTCTTCCAGCCATTTCTGAATTTTGCACCAATATTTCTTTGTGATGGGGCACGTCCACCACACAGGGTAGAATGTCATAGTCATAGTCACTTTATTTGTATGCCGCCCTTTTCCCTGGGGGGACTCAGGGCGGCTCACAGTTCAAACAGGGGGGGGGGGAGGACAAACAATTTACAACATAAAAACACTACATCATTTAAGAACACAACAGTCATACAATTCGAGTGGGGTTAGAGTCTTTAACCCCAGGCCAGCCGGGACAGCCAGATTTTAAGGGCGGCGCGGAAGGTCTGGAGGGTGGTGAGGGTCCGAATCTCCACGGGGAGTTCGTTCCAGAGGGTCGGAGCAGCCACCGAGAAGGCTCTCCTCCGGGTAGTTGCCAGTCTACACTGGCTGGCTGATGGAATTCGGAGGAGGCCTAATCTATGCGATCTTATCGGTCTAGTGGAGGTAATTGGCAGTAGGCGGTCTTTCAAGTACCCAGATCCAATACCATGAAGGGCTTTGTAGGTGACACGTAGCATCTTGAAGCGCACCCGGAGATCAACAGGCAGCCAGTGCAGCTCGCGGAGGATAGGTGTTACGTGGGTGAAACGAGGTGCACCCACGATCGCTCGCACGGCCGCATTCTGGACCAGCTGAAGTCGCCGAATACTCTTCAAGGGCAGCCCCATGTAGAGCACATTGCAGTACTCCAGCCTAGAGGTCACAAGGGCACGAGTGACTGTTGTGAGGGCCTCCCGGTTCAGGTAGGGACGCAACTGGTGCACCAGGCAAACCTGGGCAAATGCCCCCCTGGTCACAGCTGACAAATGATGTTCGAAAGTCAGCTGTGGGTCCAGGAGGACTCCCAAGTTGCGAACCCTATCTGAGGGGCGTACATTTTGACCCCCCAGCCTGAGAGATGGAACACTTGGCCAATTCGTTGGAGGGAAGCACAACAGCCACTCGGTCTTATCTGGATTGAGCACAAGCTTGTTAACCCCCATCCAGTCTCTAACAGCCTCAAGACCCTGGCTCATCACGTCCATCGCTTCATTGAGTTGGCACGGGGCGGACAGATACAACTGTGTATCGTCCGCATACTGATGGTATTTTATCCCGTGCCGTCGGATGATCTCACCCAGCGGTTTCATGTAGATATTGAAAAGAAGGGGGGACAGGACCGAACCCTGCGGCACCCCATACGTTAGGGGCCTAGGGGTCGATCTCTGCCCTCCGATTAACACCGACTGCGACCTGTCCGAGAGGTAAGAGGAAAACCACCATAAGACAGTGCCTCCCACCCCCACCTCCCGCAGTCGTCGCAGAAGGATACCATGGTCGATGGTATCGAAAGCCACTGAGAGGTCAAGGAGCACCAGGATGGAGGCATGGCCTCCATTCCTGGCTCTCCAGAGATCATCAGTCAACGCGACCAAGTTCCTGACTTGTGGTTACATTTCCATTTGGGAGATAAATTTGGATACATTTTGGCCAATCTCGCTAGTCGCTAAACATGAATCCTGCTACAGAAGGCAGCATAACTATTTTATATGGTTAAATTTGTCTTGTTTTTCTTTTCTTTGTTGTGTCTCTCTTTTTTGTTTTTAAAGGTAAAAATGTTTAATAAAAAACTATTTAAAAAAAACATGACCATGCGGCACCCTCCCCCTACGGCTTCTCCCTCCCCCGAGGCGGCCTCACCCAAATCTCTACCTGCATCTTACGGAGGCTGGGAAAATCTCCAGGTGAGATCTGGTGCTCCCGCTCGATCTTCAGGTAGATCTCACCCAGGTTGTTCAAGAGCTCCTTCTTCTTGCTCTCCTTGCCGAAGACGTTGGGCATCTCCTTCTTCAAAGAACTGATGATGTAGGCGTGAACCTACCAAGAAGCAGAAGGGAGGCGGGTGAGAAAGGGGGCTCTCGACCGAGTCACGCTGGACTGGCGGAGGGCATCAGAGCAGAGGTGCGTTGCTCTTGCCGTCGCTACCGATACGCTGCTCACAGGGCCATGTGTCCTGTTCGTGCATGGGTACTACGCATGTATATGCAATCCATCGCCCCCGCGATGCCCAACTGCTTGTTGGGGCTGTACGTGTGTGCGCAATTGGCCAGTTGCTTTAAAAAGAGGTATAGAAGGTGGGCGGGCAAAACGAGCAACCGTACCAGTACGCTATCAGCTGCTCCCGGCTACTACCGGTACGCTGTACTGGACTGTACCCGGAGGAACCAACCACTGCATCAGAGCCTTAGAATACACCTAGGACCAGGGGTGAAATCCAACAGGTTTTGACAGGTTCTGGAGAACCAGTAGCGGAAATTTTCAGTAGTTCGGAGAACCAGCAAATGCCACCTCTGGCTGGCCATGCCCCATCTATTCTCTGCCTCCCAAGTCCCAGCTGATTGGGAGGGAATGGGGATTTTGCAGTATCCTTCCCCTGCCACGCCCACCAAACCACGCCCACAGAACCGATTTAAAAAAAAATTAATTTCACCACTAGGACCGTTTGTTTAGCAACTGTTCAAACTCATGAAGGCACTGAAAAAGAGGATTTATACCTAGTTTTCACCCTTACAACCAGCGCACCCTTCTTCATGGTCACGGGATCAAAATTTGGGTGCTTGGCAACTGGCATATTATTTATGACAGTGGCAGCATCTTTTGGGGGTGGGGGGTGTCATCAGCTGCAACCTTCTCAGCCAAACAAAATCTAAGCAGCAAAATCTGTAGGGGAAACCAGACTACAGGATAACAGAATTGGAAGGAACCTTGGAGGTCTTCTAGTCCAGCCCCTTTGCTCAAGCAGGAGACCCTTATTTCTTCTTATTTCCTGGTTGAATCTCTCCTTGGTCAGTTTCCATCCATTCTTCATTCTCTGGCCTTGGAGAGTAGCTTGACCCCCTTGCTCCTCTCTGGGGCAGCCCCTCAAATATTGGAAGATGCTCTCCTGTCTCCCCTGGTCCTTCTCTTCCCTAGACTAGCCAGGCCCAGTTCCTGCAACTGTTTGCCGTATGTTTTAGCCTCCAGTCCCCTCATCATCCTGGTTGCTCTTCTCTGCCCTCTTTCTAGAATCTCAACCTCTTTTTTAATAGTCTGGTGACCAAAATTGGATGCAATATTTCAAGTGTGGCCTTATAAAGTGATATTAACACTTCATGTGATCTTGATTCTATCCCTCTGATAATGCAGCCTAGGATTGTATTGGCCTTTTTTGGCAGCTGCAGCACACAGCTGGCTCATCCCTAAGTGGTTGTCCCACTAGGACTCCACGATCCCTCTCAGAGTTACTACTATTGACCCAGATGCCACCTACTCTATACCTATGCATTTGGTTTTTTCTTACTTTACTGTGGGACCTTACTTTTCTCACCGAAGAATTTGTTGGATAAGACCCAAGTGTTCAGACTGGACTGGATCTAGGGCTGTTATAAAAATAAATCTAAACTAAATAAATAAAAACAAACATAAAAAGGGGGCAGCCCTTCAAACCTGTCAGTGCAATGGTGTTGACAGATGGTGCCCTTAATCATGTCTTCCCATGTGTCTCTCAAGGGGTTAGAAAATTTGAAAGGGTCAAAACAGGCCTAAAAATAATTCAGATCCAATAATTGGTTCAAGCCGGTGTTTCTCAATTGTAGCCACTTGAAGAGGTTCTGGACTTCAACTCCCAGAATTCCACAGCTAGAATTGTTTAAGGTTAAGAAATGTACTGTATTTTTCAGAGTATAAGACACTCCAAAGTATAAGACCTAGCCTTCTGGGAGAAAAACAAGAGAAAAAAATTCTGCCTCCCAGCAATTTGCCTCCTTGCAGCAAACAGCAAACACAATATACACTGTTTGTGGTGTTACATTTCAGACTGTATTTGTACAGATGCTGTTAAAGTTGATGTGGCTTTCTGGAAGTATAAATTATTCTCTGCTATTTAAAAGAAGCATGGGTCTCTTCAAATCAAGCATTTATTTTAAAAAGGTTCTTCATTTTCTTAAGCTGTCTAGAACAATAATAAAGCAGTCTTTAAAAAATATGTCTAATAATTTGAACATTCTAGAGGCATTTATAGTTATTGACTTACCTCCTTGCAGAAAACAGCAAACAGCCTGATTAGCACAAAGAAAAAAAATCTGCCTCCCAGCAATTTGCCTCCTGGTAGCAAACAGCAAGTTTCACTTTCAGTTTAAGCACCTCCCGATCATCAGCTGTTACAGTTTGCAGGGATTGCCATAGCCTATTGCAGCCTCTGCAATCCCCATTTTCCCCTTTGCTGCACGGAGGTAAATTGTTGCGGGGCAGAGGCCAAAAGGTGGAGGACAGTGGGTGGGTGGGGCTACAGATGCACCCAAATTTTCGCCCGGGGGGAGATGCTTTTATACTCCGAAAAATACAGTAATTTTAATTTTAAGAAAAGGCAACCTCAAGTCAAATCTGATTCTTAAGTTAACAGTAGTTTTCTTACCAGTGATACAAAAAATGGTTTGTGATCAATTTTGTCCAAACTTTTTTTCCTTTTAAATCTTTGGCATCTCTTGGTGGTGTCTCATCCAAGAAATAAAAGTCCAGTCCTGTTTAGCTTTATGTATAGCCCTCAACTTATTAAAATTGGGACCAAAGCTAAACTGAAGTATTACATGAGCTGCATCCAATTTTACAACCTTCCTTGCCGTGGTCATTAAGCAAATCACCATGATCATTAAGCAAATCCTCGATTTTACCCACTGACTTTGCTTGTTGGAAGCTCCCTGGGGGGCGATGTGACCCCCCAGGACTCTGCAACTGTTGTAAATTCACGCCGGTGCATTTACCTGAATTTTGATCATGGGATTGTGAGGAATGCTGTGACAGTCATAAGTGTGAGGACTGGTCACAAGTAACTTTTTCCCTTATTACTGTCATTCGAGTGGCCCTTGTAACCAAACTGCCACTAAACTAATGGTTCACCTTGTGAATTCCCCTGTTGTACCTCTGAATGGTTGGTGAATGGTCGTAAGCCGAGGACTATGTATTAACCGAGACAAGTGATTCCCCTATTTCTGTAGGGCAGTGTCCGTTAACCTCGGCTGCGGAATTCTGGGAGATGAAGTCCATACTTCCTAAAGTTGGCAAAACCTGGATATGTGTAGGAGGGAGGGGAAAACCCTTGCAAAACACAATGGAAGTTTTATGGAACTTGACAAGAATCTGCCAACTTGGACCAGGAACTCAGAAAGGGAGTTTTCTGGAAATGTTTTATAATTCCCACAAAACTTCCACAAAGATCAGATTTTGCTGTGTGCTGCTACTCCTTTTCATTGGCTGCATTTATTTAAAAAGCACATATTGTTCTTTGGGGTTTTTTTTTTGTTTTGATTCTGCAAAACTCTTTCAGAAAAAGAGTTTGGGTTTTTTGTTCTTCAGCATATCAAACATTAAATTTTTTTTTGGGGGGGGGGAGACAAAAAAAGGAGGAAATTCTCCCTTTGCTGGGGATGCATGTTACAAAGTTCAAAGGTTAACTGGGATTTAACTGCAGGGGGTTGGACTAGGTGACCTACAAGGTCCCTTCCAACTCTGTTAATATGTTAAAGATTTCCCTTGTGATTGTTGTGCATCACTTAAAGTGTATCCAGACCACTGTACATATCAGCATTGCTGCAAAAACGAAGGGCCAATTTCAGGTCCGGGTTGAATTTAAATTTTAAATCCCAAATTTAAGGGAATTCTACCCACATTCCACTCTCCTAGGTGCATCGTTCATTTTTATTCAATGGGCTCATTAATGCAGATCTCTTCCATATTAAAGGATCCTCTGTTGGAAAATGTGTGTGTTTCCACAAAGGGAGCTTTGAAGAGAGCTGTGCCCTGCAAGGCTTCTGCTGTGGCTGTTTATGTCTTTAAAAAAACCCAGAAAAACATCCTAAAAATAGGATGCGTTTGGTGGGAAATTTTCTAAGCCAACCCTACAGTCTCGGCTTTTTGGGATTAATACCCGCAAAAGGCCAGATTTTCTATGAACGGAGCTAGTACAGACACACAGTGAAAGAATAAATAAATACACATCTAATTTTTAAACTTTAAAACTTGAAGAATTTTTTTTTAGGAAGTCAGCGGTGGTTAGAGAATTGACGTAAAAATTAATAGTAAAATGATGCACTATTAAATGAGAAAGGTGGGGGGAACGGAAAAGAAAATATTAAACATACAAGAATATATTCAAGAGAGAAATATAAAGGGAGGGGGGAAACATAGGATAGATTAGCAAAGGTAAGGAAATAAGGAATGATACTAAATTATATTTGGATTTAAGGAAACATAAACTGAGATCCCAGGGAAACATAAACTGAGATTTGAAAGAGGCATCTATAATGACAGAAAAGGAAAGGGAGAGAGTAGGAGAGAACGAGAGGAAGAGGAGGGAAGGAAGGAAGAGGTAAGAAGAGGAGGGTGGAAGGGAGAGAAAGAGAAGGAGAGAGGGTAGAAAGGGGAAGGGGAAGAGGAAGAGTAGGAGTAGGGGAGAGGGAAGGGAAGGGAAGAAGGAAGGGAAAGGAGAAGAGGAAGGAAGGAAGTAGAGAAGGGAGGAAGGGAGAAAAGAAAGGGAAAACAAGGAGGTGTTACAAAAGAAGGAAGGGACGGCAAATAAAGCAACCCAAACTGTATATTATAACCTATTAAATGAAATAATAAATGTATAAGAATGATAAATGGAAAGAAGAATAACAGTTATGTGAATGTATACTTACAATGGAATGTAAGAGAATAAACAAAATAAAAAAATTGGTGGAAAAAAAAAGAACTAATAGTAAAAAAAGTTATCTAAAGTATAGAAAATGTATGAAGAGTTAATATAACTAATAAGAGTTAAATAAATGACAATGGGATTGTTGTAATATTAGATATTTAAGGAATTGGAAATTAAGCCAAGATGAGATTAAATAATGAATAAGGTTGTATATTTTAATGTTGGCACAAAATATTTGTAACCAGGTGACACAACGGAAAAGGGATTGTTTATATAAAAATAAAATAAATATGTAAAGGAGAAAAAAAAACAACCTTGGCAAAAAAAAGGTCACAAAACAGGGGTGAAAACAGTTCTGCTTGCGTGATGACTTGCTTTATGACTGCCCTGACTTGTGACAGAATTACCAGACCCAATTGTGGTCGTAAACCGAGGACTACCTGTATTTGCAGGAGGGGGTCAAGAGACCAGTCTGCTCTCTGTACAAGAGGATGCTTTGGGCCAGGGGTCTCCAAACTTAAGACTTGTGGACTTCAACTCCCAGAATTCCCCAGCCACCATGGGTCTTGAAGTTGTTGTTTGGAGACCTTTGCTTTAAGGGCAGGGGTGTCAAACTCAAGGGCCCAGGGGGGTCGCAGCCAAAAATGGAGCTTGGGAGCCCTGCTGGCAGAGTGCTTGGGCCACCATAGGCACCACTGACACAAGTGACATCAAGATGGCCATGCCCACCCTGGCCACACACACACACACACACACACCCTGAGGTCCAACACAACCCTGATACGCCCCCCCCCCCTCAATGGTATAGAGAGTTTGACGGTCCTGCTTTAGGGGACTGGCAAGCGTCTGCCTGCCTGTGTAAGGAGAAGGAGGGGGGCAGTGTCAAGAAAGGAATCAGCCTGGAATCGTTACATTCTCATAAATGGTTTAAATCCTCTTGAATTCTCTTAACTTTTCTCTGCTAACCTTTAAACGAGGCTATTTTCTATAGGTAAATGTTCCCCTTGCACATGCGTACTGGTCATTCCCGACTCTAGGGGGCAGTGCTCATCTCCGTTTCAAAGCCGAAGAGCCAGCACTGTCCAAAGACGTGTCCGTGGTCATGTGGCCGGCATGACTCAACGCCGAAGGCGCACGGAACGCTGTTCCTTTCCCACCAAACGTGGTTCCTATTTTTCTACTTGCATTTTTTATGTCCTTTCGAACTGCTAAGTTGGCAGAAGCTGGGACAAGTCACGGGAGCTCACTCCTGTTACGCACTGCTAGGGATTCGAACCGCCGAACTGTCCATCTTTCTGATCGACAAGCTCAGCTTCTTAGCCAATGAGCCACAGCGTCCCATTGCCTATTTCCTACAGGCAAGACCAATAAAATCAGCCTAACTGGAACTGAACTATGAAGTGGTATACTGGTAGTCCTTGACCTACGACTACAATTAAGCCCAATTTTTTTGTTGCTAAGCGAGACAATTGTTAGGTGAAGTTTGCTCCATTTTACGACCTTCCTTGGCACGGTTGTTAAGTGAATCCCTGCAGTTGTTAAATTAGCAACATGGTTACTAAATGAATCTGGCTTCCTCACTGTCAGAAAGTCGCAAAAGGGGATCACATGATGCCGGGACACAGTGACCGTCATAAATATGAATCGGTTGCCAAGGGTCTGAATTTTGGTTACGGGACCATGGGGATGCCGCAAGGGTCATAACTGTGAAAAGCGGTCATAAGTCACTTTTTTCAGTGTCAATTTGAACGGTCACTAAGTGAACCGTTATAAGTTCGGGGACTACCTTATAAGTGCGATTGCTAAACGCTTAACACACGGTCCTGATTCTTTGCACCTGACGGACCTTTGCCTCCTAGCCAGACTCCAAAGATGTCGAAGGCTACCTGTCCCCATCCCCACTGCAATCTCCATCATCCCCAACCATCTCCAAAATGTCTGGATGGGCAGGGCTTCTGAATGTTGGGCCTGTAGGCCGCCGGCCCCTCCAGGAGCCAAATCAGAGGAGGAGGAGGAGGCATGGGAGTTAGGTTCAGCATCAGGGCAACCTGAGATCTCCGAGGGGGAAGAGGGAATGGAGCTGGCAGAGAGAAGAGGGGGGGAGGGAGAGAGGGGGGGGGGAGGAGAGGGCCTGGGCCGTCTGTCAACCCTCCGATGGAGAGTCTACAGCCCCCAGCTCAGGAGGTGCTGATGAGGAAGAGGAGGAACAGCTGGGTCCAGTGTCTGACACATGGCTGCACAGAAGGCAGAGGAGAGGAGAACAATGGAAATCTATGGGCCGGTCCTTGGGATGGAAGAGCCACCGCTGCTAGCGAAGCCCCACCTGAACTCTAGGGATAAAAGGCAGGAGATGAACAGATGTGGCAGACAACTATTCATCTTCTGACCGGACGGACGTGTTAGCCGGCGATGAGAAACTTTTTGCCGCGGGTGCTGGTGCTCCTAATAAAGGAATCTTTTTGAGTTCACTTCTGAGGCTTTGTCGTGTTTGGGGAGCTGGGTCACAACACTGACCTTCGCCAGCCGGGCCCTCTTGATGAGGTCGTTCAGCTTCCGGAGGGCAGCATTGCGGGGCAGTGACTGGATGTCCTTGAAGAGATCTTGTTCCTCGGCCTCGAAGAGTTTACGGTTGTCCGGGATCAGCAGCGGGTGCGACCAGAAGGATCCTATGTAGACGCGCACCACTTCCGGGGTGTTGATGATCTTGCCCAGAGACCACATCAGCGCCCCATAGACCCGCATCAGCTGCTGTGTCTCGATCTGGTCCGCCTTGTTCAGCACCACCCGGATCTTGTCCTCGTGGTTCTTCAGGCCTTTGATCACCTCTGAAAACTCGTCCGAGATGTCCAGCTTGTGGGCGTCGAAGAGCAGGATGATGCGGTCAACCCGCTCTGCGAACCACTCCAGCACGGCGGCAAAGTCGTAACCTGCGGGGAAAACGAGGCAGAGGTCAGTGGCTGGAGACAACCTGGCTGGCGCCGTTGGGAAAAGTCCAACTCGTTCAGAGGAGCCAAATTCGCACGGACAACTCGTCCAGACTTTGGATCATCAAAAGCCACAGGTTTGGCATGCAACTAGGGATGGTTGAAGTTATCATCGTCTTTTAACGACCCCATAATCCTTTGCGGGGTGGAGTCTGGGCAACTGAATGGAGCTAGCAGAGTATTTAACTGGCCGGATGCCTTTCCCTGTTGCCAATGCGGAGTTTTGTTCGGCAGATATATATTCTCGTCGGGCCCAGAGAGAGAAATATCTGCTTCTACCTAGGAACAAACTTAGAGCCTCCTGTTTGAGAGAGCTCCACCTCTGGGCCACTGCACCACTGACCTCAGGGATGCTACAACACTCATAAATGTGAAAAATGGTCAAAAGTAATTTTTTCCTGATGCCACTATAACTTTGAACAGTCACGAGACGACTGTTGTAAGTCAAGGACAACCTGTAACCTGCTTTGGAATATTTGGAATTGCTTTGTACTCTCATGTAAGACCTTACCTGGAATACTGCATCTAGTTTTATATAATATACAAGATAAACAAGATGTTGAGACTCTAGAAAGGGTGCAGAGAAGAGCAAATAAGATGATTAGAGGACTGGAGGCTAAAACCTATGATGAACAGTTGCAGGAACTGGGCCTGGCCAGTCTAGGGAAGAGAAGGACCAGGGGAGACAGGATGGCAGTCTTCCAATATTTGAGGGGCTGCCACAGAGAGGAGGAAGGGGGTCAAGCTATTCTCCAAAGCCCCTAAAGGCCAGAGAAGGAAGAATGGATGGAAACTGACCAAGGAGAGATTCAACCTGGAAATAAGGAGGAATTTCCTGACAGGGAGAACAATCAACCCATGGAAGAGAAGTTTCCTTCAGAAGTTGTGGGAGCTTCATCCCTGGAGGCTTTCAAGAAGAGACTGGACTGCCCTCTGTCAGAAATGGTGCAGGGTCTCCTGCTTGGCTGGGGGTTGGACTAGAAGATCTCCAAGGTTCCTTCCAGATCTGATATTCTATGTTCTACAGCCTCCAATGCCTGTTTCAAAAGTAGGCAGCCAAGGTGGTTAACGGAGAGGTTGAGAACATAAGATCTTATGGGGGTGACACGACAGCAGTGTTCCAATATTTGAGGGGCAAAGAAGAGGAGGGGGTCAAATTATTCTCTGAAGAACCAGAAGGCAGGACAAGAAGCAACGGATGGAAACTAATCAAGGAGAAGAGACACTTGGAATTAAGGAGAAACTTCCTAACAGTGAGGACAATGAACCAGTGGAAATCATGGGTGATTAATCACTTTTAAGAAGAGATTGGAAAGCCACCTGTTGGAAGGAAGAAAGGAAAAAAGGAAGGGAAGGAGGAAAAAAGGAAGGAAGGAAAAGGAAGCAAGTTTGGGATTTCCATTGCCGCAAATCCAAGTACAATTTCAAAAATACCTCTTCCCCTAGTCCTGGATTAGAAAAAAGAGCTCTCTGTTTTCTCCATATTTTCCCCTAACCGTCAAAACCACAAATCGTAAGTACATTTTTTCCATTTTATGCAAAAAGTCTATTATGGGATTTCCACTCGGCCGCAAATGCAGATATTCTTTGCCCTTCTAGGCAAAGAGGTTTAATTTAGCCACCGCTTGCAAATTCCATACCCTGAGCAAGCAGGGGAAGCCCTTCTAATGCCACCATCCTTGTCCGGATTTGCCCAAACTTCTGCCTTTCCTTCTGAATCCTGAGGACTAGAAACCTTTACTTCCTCTGGAGGGGAAGGCTTGCTGCTCCGCCAAAGCAGAGGGCCGAAAGAGGAAGAAAGACAGTTCTATTGTCTCAAATCCAGGAAGGCAAAAGGACAGAAAAAATAATAATAATCTAAGGTTGCACAAGGCAGCTTTCTTGGAAGAGGGCGGGAGGAGTTGAAATCCGTGCTGAAATCACTCCTGGCTCTCAAACAGATTTGCAAATGATGGAAATATGCGCCCGGGAGGGAGAGGCACGGAGACTTTCTAGAGAAAGGGGGGGGGGGAAGAGGCGAAACATTCTATGCATGCACTTAAGTGCGCCCCTCCCAAAGGTCTCTGCGACAGGAAAACTCCAAAAGTTTTGCCCAGGTTAGTCATTTTGAGGAAAGGAAAAAACACTCAGGGTGGACGGTTCCACTTCAGTCACAGGAGCGGGTCAGCCGGCCACATCAGGATTGACTTTATGGATGTCCAGATAGTCCTCAAAGAACGACCACAATTGAGCGCAAAACTTCTGCGGTTAAGCTGAGACAGATGAACAGAGTTGGAAGGGACCTTGGAGGTCATCTAGTCCAACCCCCCACCCAAGCAGGAGACCCGACACCATTTCTGACCAGTCTCTTTTTGAAAGCTTCCAGGGATGAAGCTCCCACAACTTCTAAAGGCAACTTCTGTTCCCACCATGTGACAGCTGTAGTGATTCAATTAAGAACTGTGGCAAGAGGTTGTAAAGGAGGCAAAATTCACGTAACAATGTTAATTGTTAATGCAATCCTAAACTGCATTAACAGAGGGATACAATAAGATCAAGGGAGGTCCTAACATCACTCTATAAAGCCTTAGTAAGACCACACCTAGAGTCCTGCATCCAGTTTTGGTCCCCTTACCATAAAAAAGATGCTGAGACTCTAGAAAGAGTGCAGAGAAGAGCAACCAGGATGATGAGGGGACTGGAGGATCAAACATACGATTGACGGTTGCAGGAACTGGGCCTGGCTAGTCGAGGGAAGAGAAGGACCAGGGGAGACAGGAGAGCATCTTCCAATATTTGAGGGGCTGCCCCAGAGAGGAGGAGGGGGGTGTCAAGCTATTCTCCAAAGACCCTGAAGGCCAGAGAAGGAAGAATGGATGGAAACTGACCGAGACATTCAACCTGACAATAAGGAAGAATTTCCTGACAGGGAGAACAATCAACCCACGGAACAGAAGTTGCCTTCGGAAGTTATGGGAGCTTCATTCCTGGAGACTTTCAAGAAGAGACGGGACTATCATATGTCAGAAATGGTGTAGGGTCTCCTTCTTGGGTGGGGGTGGACTAGATGACCTACAAGACCCCTTCCAACTCTGTTAATCTGAATCTATCTAAGAATGATCAAAGGACTGGAGACTAAAACATCCGATGGACAGTTGCAGGAACTGGGCCTGGCTGGTCTAGGGAAGAGAAGGACCAGGGGAGACAGGAAGCATCTTCTAATATTTGAGTGGCTGCCACAGAGAGGAGTTAGGGGGTCGGTCAAACTATTTTCCAAAGCACCCGAAGGCCAGAGAAGGAAGAATGGATGGAAACTGACCAAGGAGAGATTCAACCTGGAAATAAGGAGGAATTTCCTGACAAGTGAGAATAAACTCATGGGACAGAAGTTGCCTTCGGAAGATGTGGGCGTTTCATCCCTGGAGGCTTTCAAGAAGAGACTGGAGTGCCCTCTGTCAGAAAGAGTGTAGGGTCTCCTGCTTGGGCAGTGGGGGTGGGGTTGGACTAGATGACCTCCAAGGTGCCTTTCAACTCTGTTAACCTGTTAAACCTGGCAAGGTAGGCCGTGAAAGAAAAACTCACTTAGTAACTGTCTTGCATATCAACAGAAACTTTGTTTCAACCGTGGTCATAAGCCAAGGACAATTCCAGGAATCCACTGCAGTTCCAGGATTTTCACTTTCACTCCACAAAAACTTAAAAAAGGAAATATCTGGCCCCGTTTGTTTCAGATGAACAATGCTTGTGTTGAAGAAGAGAAAGAGAATTCGTGTCAAGAGGCTCGGACAGAGAAGCAGCTTATGAAATACCCCCGTTTTAGAGGCCAGGGACACAAAGGGAATTCTAAAAAAACGAACCCACAAAAATGCTGAAGGACATTTTTTAAAAAACAAAATAAAATTATTCTCAATTTTCTCAGGGCCAGGACAAAAAACTGCCTCAGCATTTTGCAGACCCTGCTGATGTGTTGGGGGCGGGGGGGGGAATGTGTGGCCCACAGCTTCCCACCCGCTTTTTCTGATCTCAGCAGATCTCAATATTTTCCTGTTACAGCTTCCTGCAGGGGAAACCCAAAACTTTTGTGCTTGCGTGTTTCTAAACCTGTCACAATGCTCCCCCCCCACCACCTCCAATCTAAGTTACTTGCAATTTCTTTTTTTAATGCTTCCACCAAAATCCCCTTTAACGAGTTTCAGAGGCACTCCAGTGCAGAAGTTTTCAAACTTGGCAACTTTTAAGACTTGTGGACTCCAATTCCCAGAATTCTCCAGCCAGCTATGCTATGCTGGCTGGAGAATTCTGGGAGTTGGAGTCCACAAGTCTTAAAAGTTGCCAAGTTTGGAAACCCCTGGCTCCGGTGCATTATTTAAAATGTTTCCAGTGTGCTTTAAGGCTGCTATCAGGTCCCTTGTAATCCTTCTCTTTGTTCGACTAGGCTAGGGGTCTCCAAACTTGGCAACTTTAAAGAGCTCTGGACTCAAACTTCAAACAGGTTGAAGACTCCTGGACTAGACATTCCCAATTCCTGCAATCCTTCTTCATTGGTTTTAAGCCTCCGGTCCCTAATCATCTTATTAGCCAGAAAATCCAGTGCAATCCTAAACTGCATTAACAGAGGGATACAATCAAGATCAAGCGAGGTCCTAATCCCACTCTATAAAGCCTTAGTAAGGCCACACCTAGAGTCCTGCATCCAGTTTTGGTCACCACACTATGAAAAAGATGTTTAGACTCTAGAAAGGGTGCAGAGAAGAGCAATCAGGATGATGAGGGGACTGGAGGTTCAAACAGACGAACGGTTGCAGGAACTGGGCCTGGCTGGTCTAGGGAAGAGAAGGACCAGGGGAGACAGGAGAGCATCTTCCAATATTTGAGGGGCTGCCCCAGAGAGGAGGAAGGGGGTCAAGCTATTCTCCAAAGCCCCTGAAGGCCAGAGAAGGAAGAATGGATGGAAACGGACCAAGGAGAGATTAAAACCTGCAAATAAGGAGGAATTTCCTGACAGTGAGAACTATCAACCCATGGAAGAAAAGTTGCCTCTGGAAGTTGTGGGAGCTTCATCCCTGGAGGCTTTCAAGAAGAGACTGGACTGCCCTCTGTCAGAAGTGGTGTAGGGTCTCCTGCTTGGGTGGGTGGGTTGGACTAGATGACCTCCAAGGTCCCTTCCAACTCTGTTAATTCTCTTTGTGGCTCTTCTCTTTCTAGGGTCTTATATCAGCTCAACATCTTGAGCTGATATAAGGAGCCGAGGTGGCGCAGTGATTAGGGTGCAGTACAGCAGGCCACTTCAGCTGACTGTTATCTGCAGTTTGGCGGTTCAAATCTCACCGACTCAGGGTTGACTCAGCCTTCCATCCTTCCGAGGTGGGTAAAATGAGGACCCGGATTGTTGTTGGGGGCAATATGCTGACTCTGTAAACCGCTTAGAGAGGGCTGAAAGCCCTATGAAGCGGTATATAAGTCTAACTGCTATTGCTATCTTCTATGCTGGACAAATCACTGCTTTTCAAAAAAAATGAGTATCTTATAACAGGCATTTTGCGTCGTAGAGCAGGTCTGCTTTGTTTAGCCTCCAAAAGATGGAAAAGATTTGAAATATTCTAAAGCTGGTTACAGGTAGTTCCTGACTTACGGCAGTTTGCTTCGCGACCGTTCGAAGTTACGACATTGAAAAAAATGACTTATGTCCGTTTTTCACCTTTACGACCATTGTAGCATACCTGAGGTGAGTGGTGCAGGGTGGCCTAGAGGTGTGGAGCTCTCTCCTCACAATCAGGAGGCTGGGAGTTCAATCCTAGGTAGAGGCAGATATTCCTCTCTCTGGGCACAATGAGAATATATCTGCTGAATATAACTCCGCATTGGCGACAGGGAAGGGCATCCGGCCAGTAAAACCCTCAGCTCCATTCAGTTGCCCAGACTCCACCCCCCATACAAGGGATTACAAGGTCGTTAAAAGAGGATGTAGCATCCCTGAGGTCATATGATCAAAATTCAGACGCTTGGCAAGTGACTCACATTTATGACAGCACAGTGTCCCAGGGTTACGTGATCCCCTGTTGCGACAAGCGAAGTCAATGGGGAAGCCAGGTTCACTTAACAACCGTTATTACTGCTTTCACAACTGCAGCGAATCACTTAACTGGGGCGAGAAAGGTTGTAAAACGGAGCAGAGGCCACTTAACACACGTCGCCGCTTGGTAACAGAAATGTTGGGCTCAATTGTGGTCCAAAGTGGAGGACTGTATTACAGAAACCAACTTATTGGGCTGGAATCTGCTGGCAAGAATGACTTTCGTTACGACCGTTTTTTATGACCATATCTACTTGTGGCATTTTTTACCAATGGTCCAACCACTTTCCCTCCTTTGCAAACAACTGAGAAATAAAGGGCTGTGTTTTTATTAATCTGCAGATTTACGTGGAGGTTTATGCCTCAGTATTTACAATTGCCATGGAAAATTGAGGAAAGAAAAACACAAATGCATCAATTTTAGCAGGCAAGATTTACACTTGCATAAATATGCAGGTTTTTTGGTTTTGTTTTTGGTTTAAAAAAAACCAGATCGCTACCTGGAAAAATGCCCAAAGCTTAGATTTATACCCACCCCCAGGCACTTAAAACTATTCATCTATGCCAAGTTTCACGTTATGGAACAATTAAACTCTTAAAAAGTCGGAGATTTTCCTGTGGAAAACTGTAGCAACAGCAGAGAAAAATGTTCCCCTAGAAGGCAAAACCATTTTATGTAAATTTTCCATTCAGGCTTGGGCACCTGGTGGTAGTTTACAGATTGACAGAGTTGGAAGGGACCTTGGAGGTCATCTAGTCCAGCCCCACTTCCAAGCAGAAGACCCTACACCATTTCTGAGAGAGGGCAGTCCAGTCTCTTGAAAGCCTCCAGGGATGAAGCTCCCACAACCTCCGAAGGCAACTTCTGTTTGCACCGTGTGACAGCTGTAGTGATTCACTTAAGAACTGTGGCAAGAGGTTGTAAAGGGGGCAAAAATCACTTAACAATGTTAATTGTTAACGCAATCCTAAGTTGCATTACAGAGGGAGACATTCAAGATCAAGGAAGGCACTAATACCACTCTATAAAGCTTTAGTAAGGCCACACCTAGAATCCTGCGTCCAGTTTTGGTCACCACGCTATAATAAGCCTCCAGGGATGAAGCTCCCACAACTTCTGAAGGAAACTTCTGCTCCATTGATTATAGTACACCACAGTTGGAAGGGACGTTGGAGGTCATCTAGTCCAACCCCACTTCCAAGCAGGAGATCCTATACCATTTCTGACAGAGGGCAGTCCAGTCTCTTCTTGAAAGCCTCCAGGGATGAAGCTCCCACAACTTCCAAAGGCAACTTCTGTTCCATGGGTTGATTCTTCTCACTTGTCAGGAAATTCCTCCTTATTTCCAGGTTGAATCTCTCCTTGGTCAGTTTCCATCCATTCTTCCTTCTCTGGCCTTCAGGGGCTTTGGAGAATAGCTTGACCGACCCCCTAACTCCTCTCTGGGGCAGCCCCTCAAATATTGGAAGATGCTCTCCTGTCTCCCCTGGTCCTTCTCTTCCCTAGACCAGCCAGGCCCAGTTCCTGCAACCGTTCGTCTGTTTGAGCCTCCAGTCCCCTCATCATCCTGGTTGCTCTTCTCTGCACCCTTTCTAGAGTCTCAACCTCTCTTTTATAATGTGGTGACCAAAATTGGTCTTCTAGTCCAGCCCCTTTGCTCAAGCAGGAGATCCATACAGACTCTAGGTGTGGCCTTACTAAGGCTTTACAAAGTGGCATTAATACCTTCCTTGAGGTTGATTTTATCCCCCCGTCAATGCAATTTGGGATTGCACTGGCTTTTTTGGCTGCTGCCGCATACGGCTGGCTCATATTTATTTGGTTGTCCAGTGAGACTCAAGATCCTTCTCTCAAGGAGGATATTTGGTATCCAAAACTCACTGGATTATTACCTAAGAACTGTGGCACTGAGCCCTGGAGAGCAGAGGGGTAGCCTGTCTAATTGTGGCCTCCAAAGCCAGAGCCAAATCTCCAGTGCTGGATTTCGCTGGGCGCCACCCGTGATTCCTCGCCCGCCGGGGTCAAGCCGGGCCTTATCATGGATCGCAGCGTTTCCTGCCCACTCCGGCTGGGTACTCCGGGGGGATTTTGCCTCAGCCAGGAAACTTTCCATCCTGCGTTCCCGCAGAGAGGAATGCAGCGCTCGGAGTCCCAAACCGGGGCGGATGGAGAATTTGGGGTGGGAAAGGCTTCCCCCAGGGTGAGGAGAGTGCCCGGGATCCGTCAAGGAAGGAAAAGCATTTGAGAACGGGCAACTATTTTTATCCAAGCGAGTCCTTGGCCGGTGATACATTTCATCCACTACCCGACATGGGAAACTACAATCCCCCCCCCCGCCTGCCCGCCCCCCCAGGCAGTTGGAAGAGACCTTGGAGGTCTTCTAGTCCAGCCCCCTTGCTCAAGCAGGAGATCCTTACAGAATAACAGAGCTGGAAGGGACCTTGGAGGTCTTCTAGTCCAGCCCTGTGCTCAAGCAGGAGACCCTTACAGCAGAATAACAGAGTTGGAAGGGAGCTTGGAGGTCTTCTAGTCAAACAGGAGACCTCAGACCAATTAATTATTCAGTGGAACAACTTGCTTCCAGAAGTGGGGGGTGCTCCCAATACTGGAGGCTTCTCAAGAGAGATTGGAAGGTCACTTGTCTGGAATGGTAGTGGGCCGGGGGTTGGAGTAGAAGACCTCTAAGGTCCCTTCCAACTTATTCTATAATCCCACTTCAATTCATCAGTGGAACGGCTTGCCTCCAGAAGTTGTGCCCCCCCGACCCCCATCACTGGAGGTTTTCAAGAAGAGACTGGACATCCAATTTGTCTGAAATAGTACAGGGCAGTGGTGTCCTCTCCTATGACCGCAATGGAGCCCAATATTCATGTTGCTAAGCGAGACACTTGTTAAGTGAGTTTTGCTCTGTGTTACGATCTTTCTTGCCACGTTCAAGTGAATCACTGCGGTTGTTAAATTAATAACTGTTGTGGCCCACCAGTGGAGCTGATGGCAGATTCGGACAGTGAGGAGGCTGGGGAGGAACCTGGGCCAGTCCTGGAGTCTGGGGAAGGCTCTGGTGAGGCCTCTGTGTCGGAGGCAGAGAGGGCACCAGAGCCGTCTGACAGTTATCAGCTGCCTTCTGAGTCAGACATCAGTGGGGCAGAAGAACAGCTGGAGCCTGTTCCCAGTATGCGCATGCACAGAGCTGCGAGACGAAGGGAGCAGCTAAAGAACAGGGGTCGATTGGGAGTAAGGCCGCAGGTGGACGATGAATGGCCCCTCCCAGATAGAATAAGAGGAGCAAAAGGGGAGTGGAGTTTGCAGGAGACCATTAGTTCAATTCATCAGATTAAAGATCTGTTCCTGGCTTCTTGCCAAGTAATTGCTGCTACAGCGTGGAGTTTGGAAGATATCGGCCTGGCAGCTCTCCAAACCTGATCAAGGTCTGTGGTTGTGAATTCACCCCTGGAAGACCGTTTGCCGGTGGATGTGAAGGAGAGGAATTCACATGAGCTCCATAAGGAGGAGGTTTTTGGCGGGACAAGGAGTCTGCTTTGTGATTTTGGGAAGCCTCGCTCAGAACAGGAACGCAGTTCCTAAGTTGCGTTGGCTTCCCAACGACTTTGCTCGTCAGGAGGCGGCCAAATCACATGACCACGACACAGCCACCATCATAAATATGAGCCAGTTCCCAAACATGCGAATATTGCTCACGTCACCGAGGGGAAAAAGCTGCAACGGTTGTGTGAAAAATGTCCGCAAGTCATTTTTTTTTTCCAGCGATGCAACTCTGAATGGCCGTAAGTGGGCTGTCACTAAATACGGGACAACCTCTGTTCAAAACCTATAATTTATTTATTTTTTCTTTCTTGGGGGAGGGGGGGTGGTGGTGGTTAGAAGAGGTCCTGCAAAACGGAGACCCAGGAACTTAACCCTTCAACACAACTTCTTCTTCTGAATTCTCACCTCTGCTTATCCGCTGCTTCTCCCCGGAGAGGATGCCCGGCGTGTCAATGATGCTGATGCTGTCCAGGACGGGATTTGGGAGCTGCGCACACATAAATCTGCAAAGAAGGGAAGGGACAGGATTAGGAGGAGGCTGGTCCGAGCAGGGGGCAGAAATGGGGCTGCCCGGGTGACCGTTTTTGCCTTCCTGCTTGAACTGGTCATTCTCCTCCACGCAAAACTTAGGGGATTGACTCATCTATTAAAAGGAGACTTCAGGGGTGGGAAAACCCCAAACCTTCCCATTTTGACCCCTCAAAACCTTAGATGACCAGTGCCCCCCCCCAAGAGGCAAGTGTTTTTTCTCCGAAGATGTTTTGCTTCTCATCCAAGAAGCTTCTTCAGCTCTGACTGGATGTTGGGGGGCGATGGAAGGATGTGTCCTCCTCGCAGACAGCAGTTGCGTTCTTCTAGGAAGCCGTTGAGGCCGCTTGGAGGTTTATCTGTGGGGTCAAGGTGAAAATGGGTGTGGGGGCTTCTTGGAACTGCTGAAAGGGCCGTGTTGTAGACTGGAGATGGATGGTGTTGTATCCCTCCCCCCTCTGTTGAGGGAGGGCCGTTCAATTTTGACATAGATGGTTTCCTTGACCCCTTTCAAACCAGCAGTCCATTCTGTCCAAAATATGGAACTGGGTGGTCTTCAAAAGAGTGAGCTTTGCCTTTTAAATCCAGATGGATTATTGGATCGAGTCCAATAATGGATGGGTTTGTTCTCCTATGTCAGTGTTTCTCAACCTTGTCAACTTGAAGATGTCTGGACTTCAACTCCCAGAATTCCCCAGCCAGCGAATGCATTAGCTGGCTGGGGAATTCTGGGAGTTGAAGTCCAGACATCTTCAAGTTGACAAGGTTGAGAAACACTGTCTATGTTGTGCCATGTGTTGGTGAAGTGGCTGTTTTGTTTCCCCAATGTACACCCTCTATCTCCAGTCTACCAACAGAGTCCTCTTAGCCGTCCCAAGGACGATCCATGCCCATTTGCACCACTCAGGTGACCCTGGGGACACAGATAAACCCCCAAGTGGCCTCAATGACCCTCTAAAAGGATGCAAATGACCAGCTGTCTGCAAGGAATATAAATCCTTCCCTTCCCCACCATCCAGGCAGAGCTGAAGAAGCTTCTTGGATGAGAAGCGAAACGTCTTTAAAGAAGACACAAATAAACATCCAAGTGGCCTCAGCGACCCTCTAAAAGGATGCAAATGTCCAGCTGTCTGCAAGGAATATAAATCCTTCCCTTCCCCACCATCCAGTCAGAGCTGAAGAAGAGAAGTGGAACATCTTCAAAGAAAAATGAAGTGCATCTTGAAAAAAGCTTCTTTGGTGTTGTGTGGGCAATCCCATCACACCCACCCCATCCATTATACGACCCTCTCCAGGGTCCTTCCTTTGCGAACTACCAAAACATCCCAGAGATATGGTAAGCTTCAAGTTGCAGAGAATGCGCTGAGACACAGAAAATAGGATCCTAGGGCTGGAAGGCACCTCAGAGGTCATCTAGTCCAACTCAAGCTGGAAACCCTATACCATTTCGGACAGATTGTTGTCCAATCTCTTTTTGAAGACCTCCCTGTGATGCAGCATCCATAACTTCTGGAGGCAAACTGTTCCACGGGTTAATTGTCCCCACTGACAGGAAATGTCTCATTTCCAGGTTGCTTCTCCCTTTGGTAAGTTTCCATCGGCTGATTCTTGTCCTGTCCTCAGGGCTTTGGGAGAATAGCACCTGAGGGCAGGACAAATTAGAATAGAACAGGAAATAGAAAATAGAATAGAATATAGAGAATAGAATAAAGAATATAAAATAGGAAAGAAGAGAATGGAATAGAATAGAAATAGAATAGAATATAGAATAGGAAATAAGAGAATAGAATACAATGGAAAATATAGAATACAGAATAGGAAATAAGAGAATGGTGTAGAATAGAAATAGAATAGATTATAAATAGAAAATAGAGAATAGAAATAGAAATAGAAGAGAATAGGGGAGAATAGAATAGAATAAAGAATATAGAATAGGAAATAAGAGAATGGGGAGAATAGAAGAATATAGAATACAGAATAGGAAATAAGAGAATGGAATAGAATAGAAATATAATAGATTATAAATAGAAAATAGAAATAGAAGAGAATAGGGGACAATAGAATAAATATAGAATAGGAAATAAGAGAATGGGGAGAATAGAAGAATATAGAATAGGAAATAAGGAAATAGAATAGAAATAGAATAGAAAATAGAGAATAGAAATAGAAGAGAATAGGGGAGAATAGAATAGAAGAATATAGAATACAGAATAGGAAATAAGAGAATAGAATAGAATAGAGGAGAATAGAATAACATAGAATACAGAATAGGAAATAAAAGAAGAGGATAGAATGTAGAGTAGAGTAGAATTCTTTGGTGGCCAAGTGTGATTGGACACACAAGGAATTTGTCTTTGGTGCATAAGCTCTCAGGGTACATAAAACAAAATAAAATAGCATACATTCCTTGAGACTCCTAAGATCCACCACTTAGAGATAGTCATAGGATACTAAGAAGGAATGAAGGGAATCATATGACAGAGAGAGACCCAACCCAGAACGAAGGGAAGCCTCAAGGGCCTTGGTGCATATTTCTGACTCTCTGCTTTCTATCTGGCATAGCAAAACTCCTGCTCTGGTAGTGCAAAAGCATTGCAGAGCAGCAGCCAGGAGGGGTCCAAGGCCAGGCGGGTTCGAAGGGCACAGAAACCGGCCTCTGGAGGAACAGAGACAGCCCCAACCAGTGGATCCAACCATTAGCCCATCCTGCCTTTGCCCGAGTCAGACGCTAGACGTTTTCGCCCAGGTTTTTCTTACACATGAAACTCTGGGAAGGTTTCACAGGTAGTCCTCGACTTACAACCATTCATTTAGTGACTGTTTGAAGCTACAATGGCCTGGGGGGGACCTTTTAAAATGTTTTTCACATTTACGACCCCCCCAACTCAGATTGGCCACCGGCTCATACTTATGACGGCATGACGCCATATCCCAGTGTGTGTGTGTGACCTGATTCCGTTGGGGGGGGGGGGGAGACCGATTCACTTAACCACGTCACTAACTTAAAACACCTGCAACTCACCTAACGGCAACGGCAATGAAAGGTATATAGTGGGGCAGGACTCAAACGACTCAAATGCTGGGCTCCATTGGGGTCGTAAGTCGAGGACTACCTCTGTAGTTCCCCCCCCCCCCAGTAGCCGCAAACCACATCCTTCGCGGGATTGCAAAATGGTTTGTGGTTCCGGCATGAAGGGAAGTGGCATGCGAGGTGGACCGAAAACCCAGGATGGGAAAGGCAGCGGAGGTGATGGGGGGGGGGGGGTGACCTTCCCCTCGGAAGATTTGCCTACTCGCAGCTGGTGCTGGCTGGGTAGGCGATGGGAGTTGCCCCTCGGCCCAAAAGCTGTGAGAAAGAGGAACTCTTTCAACACTCTGGAAAGTGAGACTATCTTAGTTGGCTTCTGAAGAAATAGATCTTCCCTTCCTTTAAAATCAGCACGGATGACAAAAACGCAAAGATGACAAAATCCGTGCGGTTGGAGCGAGAAAACCCAAGTTGCAAAGCCGGAGAGATCAATGGGAGTTGGAGGAACTTCATCGTGGGAAAGGGGAAAGTGCGAGGAAAACAACAACATAATCCTACCTTGATCCTGTTTGGGGTACTTGCGTTAAGAGAGGGATGCAATCGAGATCAAGGGAGGTCCTAATACCACTCTGTAAAGCCTTAGTAACGCTGGAATGTTGGATCCAGTTTTGGTCACCACAATATAAAGCACCCGAAATCCAGAGAAGGAAGAATGGATGGAAACTAAACAAGGAGAGATTCAACCTGGAAATAAGGAGGAATTTCCTGACTGGGAGAACAATCAACCGAAGGAACAGAAGTTGCCTTCGGAAGTTGTGGGAGCTTCAGTCCTGGAGGCTTTCAAGATGAAACTGAACTGCTATATGTCAGAAATGGTGTAGGGTCTCCTGCTTCGGTGGGGGGATGGACCAGATGACCTACAAGGTCCCTTCCAACTTCGTTAAACTGATATTGAGACTCTAGAAAGAGGGCAGAGAAGAGCAACCAGGATGATGATGGGACTGGAGGCTCAAACATCTGATGAATGTTTGCAGGAACTGGGCCTGGCTAGTCTAGAGCAGAGAAGGACCAGGGGAGACAGGAGAGCATCTTCCAATATTTGAGGGGCTGCCACAGAGAGGAGGAAGGGGGTCAAGGTATTCTCCAAAGCCCCCGAAGGCCAGAGAAGGAAGAATGGATGGAAACTGATCAAGGAGAGATTCAACCTGGAAATAAGAAGGAATTTCCTGACAGGGAGAACAATCAACCCATGGAACAAAAGTTGCCTTCAGAAGTTGTGGGAGCTTCATCCCTGGAGGCTTTCAAGAAGATACTGGACTGCCCTCTGTCAGAAATGGTGGTCTCCTTGGGCATGAGGATTGGACTAGATGACCTCCAAGGTCCCTTCCAACTCTGTTAGTCTGTTAAACTCTGGTGGGCTTTCAAGATTTTGGTGGGCTTTCCAAAGTCAATGGAGGAAGTCACACTTGCTTCACGGCCTTCACTTAACAACTAGATGTGATTCACTTAATTAACAACCACTGCCGTAAAAATCAGGCACAATTTAACTCAGCTGCCTTACTTCGCAACAGAAATTTCGTTCCCAGTTGTGGTGTAAATTGAGGACTATCTTCATTCCCCTATGCTGGAACTGGTGCCGTAAAGAATCTCTCCAAAGTTGGCTTAGTGGTCATGCCTGGTGGCAGTGAATTCCACAGGTTAATTTTTCATAGGGTGGGAAAGAATAGGCCCGTTTCTATTCTAAATTTTCAATAAAACCACCAAGGACCCCCACAGCCTTCACTCTCCTAACTACTCTTCCTCCTCTCTTCTGTCCCTGGTGATGTTACCTAGTTGGGCAATGAAACGTCTGCAAGAAAACGACCAAGATCAGAGAGCAGCAAGGACTCCACAGTCCTCCTCCATTCCACAAACCCCACTCCCTTCTAGGATGGATATTGTTACCTAGTTGGGTGGCAAAACACCTGCAAGAAACCAACCAAGCTCCCAGAGCACAGAGGATACCTCGATTCAAGCCTGACTACAAATTTTCTCCTTTGCCATTACCGAAACTTGCTTGCCAATTTCTCTTATCAGCTACAACAATAAAGTGAGATTGTGTTGTCTCTGCAGGGGCTGCTTTTTAACCAGGCCAAAACCAAAAACCTTGACCCACGGGACCTCCTGCCTTGAAAAGGTGAGGGTGGGGGTTTCCATTGAGCCACATGGAGAATGTTGAGATTATCACTTTCTCTTTATGCCAGACATTCCCCCGATGACTGGACAGGGTGGGGAGTGGACACCTGGCACACATTCTGGCGCCAAATCAGCCTGCCCAAGACTGACATTCGAATTAACACCCAGCAAGACAGCCCAACCCACAGGAGCCTATAAGGAATCTTACAGTTTTTTTGCAAACTCTGCCAGTGGACAAGGATCCCGAAAACCATAAGTTACCCTTTGCAAAATCCTGGGGGAGCTCAGAGCTCAGCCTGCGCTTGAGTTCCCAACATTGCAGCTGTGCGTTCACACAGCCAGTTGAGTTTCACCAGGAAAACACACTAAAGTTGGCAGATTTTATTTTTAAACTCTGGTGTATTTGTGGAAGAGAGTTTAGAGTTTGGGCAACTTCAAAGCAGTTTTTTTTTCCAAACTTGGCAAGTTTAAGAGGGGTGGGCTTCAACTCCCAGCACAGCTGGCTGGGGAATTCTGGGAGCTGAAGTCCACCCATCTTAAAAGTTTGGAAAACAACAGTCTAAGGCGTTGCAAAATTAAAAATTTTGGGTTTAGTTTGTGTTATGTGAAGACAACAATTTAGGCCGCAGAGAGTTCTACAGACGGATGGGCTGATCCCAGGCCCACAAAAGTCTTTTTCCAGACCACAAAACCAATATCTGACACAGCAGAAAAAAGTTGCAAACGTTTTCAGGTCTGCCTCCATCCCTGGGCTTAATATCCCTGATTTTAAGCCGGGAGAAACACTCAACAAATGTATTTTTATTGGGCTTTTTAAGTTTAGAACATGCTGAGCTATTTTTAATATTTGTAAATTTCCCCCACCTCCTTCCTTTAAAAAAATCATGTTTCTACAGCTGCAAAGCCTGCATTCCAGGAATATTTTCTCTTTTCTTTTGTGAATTAATGACACTGGACAACATAATTGGCAGACGCTTCCACGGCAATGAAGAGAACAATGGACCAAAACTCTGGACTTTTAAAAAGGCCGATTTAACCCTACGCTGTTTTTCTTTCCCCATTCCAAAGCAGAATTTTTCTAACTGGAAGAATAGATAATGGGGTTTTTTTGCAATGGGGGAAGGAAGCCCACTTAGATTTATATGTGATTTTTAAAAGATTTTGTAAGAGTTGCAAAAGGCTTTGCTTGGGGGGGGGGGGGGGCGGGGGGTGCGACCGGACGCCGGAGATGCCTGCAATGGGGCAATCGAGCGACCGAGATGGGCATAGGCTGGCAGCAAAAGGCAAAGCTCCAGCAAGCAGCCACGCCCAGGGTTTGCAGTGATTCAGAAAGAAGAGAATTCCAGCGTAGTTACACCAAGGAGTGGGGGGCATTACTCAGATGTTTTTGCAAGAGGGCCTTGCTGACCCTCCCTCCTCCGACGCCAATTCAGCAGAAATTTCCTGACAATGAGAACAATTAATCCCAGGAAAGGCTCACCTTCAGACGTTGTGAAGGTTTGAAGAGGACAAATGCACAGGCATTGGTCTGAAATACTATAGGGCAGTGTTTCTCAATGTTGGCAACTTGAAGATGTCTGGACTTCAACTCCCAGAAATTCTGGGAGTTGAAGTCCGGACATCTTCAAGTTGCCAACGATGAGAAACACTGCTATAGGGTCTCCTGCCTGAGCAGCAGGGCTGGACTAGAAGACCTCCAAGGTCCCGCTCCAGCTCTGTTATTCTGGTCATTCGGGATGTGGCGGCTGAACCCGAGGAAAACATTTCCTCATTGACCATGGAGGCCATTCATAGAAGCGCAAATGAACTCAAGCGGAATTTGCCCGCCTTGGGGGCAGGGATGGGGTGAAATCAGCTGCTTTGCAATGCCACTAACTGGGTTTAAGTCAACCTGGCTTGGCACCATAATTGGAGAGGGCCCTTCACCTCCCTTGTCCTTTTATCCAGCTCTATGCTAAACTAGGGTCTCTTGATCAGTGAGATGGGCAGCATATAAATTAAATATATCAACAACCTTCTAGGAAGGGGGGTTGGTCTCTTGCTGGACTAGAAGGGGGTTGGACTAGAGGACCTCCAAGGGCCCTTTCCAACTCTGAGATTCTGTAGTCTGGTCTGTCCTGACTTCCTGGCACTAGGAGGGCACCAAAGTGCCCCTTTTGGCTGCAAAGAAAAAAAATCTGCACTTTTTCCCATGGCTGGCTGGGGAATTCTGGGAGTTGGAGTCCACCTACCTTAAAGCCACCAAGGATCGAGCAGCCAGTGGTTCTAGTCCTCAAGATCAGACCCTCTCCTCCTCTCCGCTGCCCCCTCCCTGGATCCAGAAAGCTAGTTCTCAAGATCAGTCCTCTTTTCTCTCCTTGTTGCCCCCCATCTGCAAACCTAAAAGATGTTGCTAGTCCTCAAGATCAGAGTCAAAAGACTCTCCTGCTTCTGCCCCCAACCCACTAAAAACAGTGGATCTGGTTCTCAAGATCAGATTGAAAAGACTCTCCCTGCTTCTCCCTGCAGCTGGAAAGCTAGCAGCATTGTTTCCAGTCCCAAAGATCAGTCAAAAGACCTTCTCTCCCCACCCAGGAAACAGTGGTTCTAGTCCTCAAGATCAGTCCTCTTCCCTCCTTGCTGCCCCCCCCCCGCATATGCAAACCTAAAAGGTGCTGCTAGTCCTCAAGCCCAGGCTCAAAAGACTCTCCCTACTGCTTATCACTACAACTGGAAAGCTAGGAACATTGCTCCCTCCCAGTCCTCAAGTCCAGAGTCAAAAGTCCCTCCCGCCTTCCTCTCCACCCCCTCTGCATCTGCAAAGCTAAAAACTGGGGCTCTAGTCCTCAAGATCGTCCCGCCTTGCTGCCCTTGCATCTACAAACCTAAACAGTGTTGCTAGTCCTCAAGCCCAGGCTCAAAACTCTCCTGCTTCCCCGCCCCCCTTGCAGCAGTGTTTCTAGTCCTCAAGATCAGTCTCTCTTCTCTCCCTCCCTCCCAGCTGGGGAGCGCCAGCCCCTCACCTGTTGAGGAAGGCGTTGCCGAAGGCGTTGAGCTTGCGGAAGGGGCGCCGGGGGTCGACCACCAGCGCGTTGCCCGGGACGACGCCCTCGCTCTCCCCGCCCATGACGGCGATGAAGGAGTCGGTGGTGGGCTCGGGCCCGATGCGCATGCCGGGGAAGTCCTGCTCCAGCAGGTGCCGGATGAAGGTGGTCTTGCCGGTGCTGTACTGGCCCACCAGCAGCACCATGGGCTTGCTCTCCCAGTCGGCCGGCTCCAGCGCCGGCGAGTGGAAGTCGTGGAAGCGGTAGTGCTCCTCCAGCGGCAGCAGCTTCCCGGCGTAGAGCTGCTTCAGGCCCTCCGAGACGGTGCGGAACAGCTCGGGCTCCTTGCGCCGCCGCGCGTCGCGGCTCACCCAGCTGAACATGGCCGAGCCCAGCCCTGCTGCAGGGACAGGGAAAGAGAGCGTCAACCCCCCCCCCCGGCGCAGACCGCACGGACTCGCCACGCGCCCCGCCGCGCCGCCCTTTATAAAGCCTCCGCCCGGGACACGCCCCCGCTGCCCGGGGTTGGCTCCTGCCCGGCGGCCACGCCCTTCCAAGGGTGCTTCTCTTAAAAAGAGCAGGCTTGAGCCACGCCCTCTCGGCGCTGATTGGCTTCACCCTGACGGCCTCGCCCTGTCCTCCGGCCTTGCCACACCCCTCCGGGACATTCCTCTAATAAAGCCTGCGCTTGGTTCACGCCCTCTCGGCGCTGATTGGCTTCTTTCTCGCGCCGGGAATAATGTTTCTTTTAGAATGCCTCTGCCCGGCCACGCCCATTTTACGCTGATTGGCTTCTGCCGGGCGGTCCCTCCTCTCCACAGCACAGTAGTTTTTCGTCTTGGGCACACAAACCCTGAGCACTGATTGGTTCCTGCCCGGAGGTCTAATTCTCTCTGGAGGCCCTCCCCCTTATAAGGCCACCTCCAGGGGCACGCCCCCCTCAGCGCCAATTGGTTCTTCCGGACGGCCTCGCCCTTTCCACTGGCCACGCCTTTCCCTTTAAAAAAAGGCCTCCGTCTTGGCCACGCCCCCTCTGCTCCGATTGGCTACGGCCGTGGTAGGCGAGGCGGAAGTGTAGCGCCGCTCAGGGATCTATGGAGCTTAGAGAATGGGGGGGAAATTGTAGAGGTGACCTAAAAGAGAAAAGGCGAGTGATGCCGTGAGACTGCCTCTGAGCATGTTCAGAGTACTTGGACCAGATTATTATTTTTTAAATCTTCGGATTAAAATTAAATTAAATGTGCACCACCAAGATCTCAAAACGATTAAAAAACAATATTTCCCCAAGTCCAGCCATGTTAGATGGGTGGATTTCAACTCCCAAGGCTGGCTGGGGGATTCTCGGAGTTAAAGTCCATCCACGTTGCTGAGCCTGAGAAACCCTGGCCTAGACCTTGTTAAATGCGAATCGCAAAAAGAAATGGAGCATTGCTCCTCCTATCCACCTACAGCCACACCCACCACCCGCCATCTTAACTTTTTTGACCACCTTGGACTACCTTTCCCTGCTGCTGGGGATAGAACTGTTGAACCTTTAGGTGTCTTCCAAATAAACTACCATTCCTGTATTTTGTCTGCCTGGAATTCAGGCCAGCATGCTTTTTTCCCCTTCTTCCCAACAACCCTGCGAGGTGGGCTGGTGGAAGACATCCATAAGCTTCCATGGATGAGATGGACCCAAACGTAGATTCCCCTAAAGCAGTGGTTCCCAAACTTGGCAACTTTAAGACTTCTGGGAGTTGAAGTCCACAAGTCTTAAAGTTGCCAAGTTTGGGAACCACTGCCCTAAAGCCATGCCATTTTGAGGGGTAGGGGCTGGGAAACATGCTCCCTGTTTTCAACTGGCCATTGAAGAAGCCCACAATCGTGGCTTATGAAAACCAGGCCTATCTGGCTTGCCATTTTTGACCTTTTTGACTGTCCCTCTCCTCCCCTTTCGACGGGCAGGGCAGCCCCCTGACCTGACCTGAGCTGCCTTCGTCCATGTCCAAATTCCGGAGGGCCCCGGCATGAACCCCTTGCATTGCAGCCCCCGCAAGCTCGGCAGTTGAACCGCCCGCCTGAGATGGAATTCCTCTTTGTGAACCAGCCTGCGGGTTGCAGCTGAGGTCAGCGAGTTCCAGAATGGCCAGGCTGTCCTGGTGTCAGATGCTGGCTTGCTGAATAAGTCAAGGGGAAGGCAAATAATGGTTGTCTGTTGCCTAGTTTCCAGAATTCCCCAGTCAGCATGCTCTGAGATAGGTGGACTTCAACTCCCAGAATTCCCCAGCCAGCAGGCTCTGAGATAGGTGGACTTCAACTCCCAGATTTCCTCTGGCTGTCCTGGGGAATTCTGGGAGTTGAAGTCTACAATCTTAAAATTGCCAAGCTTGAGAAACACTGCCCAAAAAGTTGCCTAGTACAGACTGTGCATGCTTTGGGTGGGTTAGCCTAGTGGGTTGGCACTTTGAGCCCCTCCAATCCGAAGCTGCTTTCTTGGGGAGTGGCATTCTTTCAAAGCAGAGCTTGGTATTCTATGTAGTCTTCCATTTAAGAAGCATTCATTTAGCCACCATTTCAAAGTGCCAAATGCACTGAAAAAATGGCTTAAGCCTGGTCCCCACAGTTATGACCATTGCAGCATTCTCTATGATTACCTGATCAAAATTCAGCCGCTTGACACTTAGAGCGTCCTGGGGTCACCCTTTCTCCCCTTTCCTTGCTGGCTTCTGGCGAGCAAACTCAAGGATGGAGGCCAGATCCCTTAACGGCAGCATGATTCACTTAACAGCAAGCTGTGATTCGCTTAACAAAGCGAATGTGGCAAAAAAAGGGTCATAAAATCAGGTCCAACCCATTTGGCTGGGCAGCAGAAATTGTGGTTCTCAAATGGAGGACTTCCTATAACTGGTAGTCCTCGACGTACGACTACAATTGAGCCCAACGTTTCTATTGCTAAGCAAGGCCGTTGTCCCCGTTTTACAACACCCTCTCTCCACGGTTGTTGAGCGAATCACGGCAGTTGTTAAAGTCAGTAACACAGTTGTTGAGTGAATCTGGCTTCCCCATTAACTTTCCTCATCAGAGGGTCGCAAACGCTGATCGCATGACCCCTGGACTGTCACAAATATGAGTCAGTTGTCAAGCCTCTGAATTCTGATCGCGTGCCCATGGGGATGTTGCAACGGTCGTAAGTGTGAAAAACCGGCATCTCACCTTTTCCAGTGCCGTTGTAACTTTGAACGGTCATTAAATGAACTGTTGTAAGTGGAGGACTACTTGGGGACTTGGGGGGTGGGGGGAGGCGTGGAGGCTGTCAGAAAGCTGAATGCTGGAATTTGGGGTGGGTGGAGTGATCTTTTGGTGGCTGCTGAGTCGTTGCTTAGCTCCGCTTGGCCTGTTTTGCTTGCATTCTGAGGACCAGAGCCAGAAATTCCGAGCGGGAGCATCAGGGGCTCCGGGCAGAGCCGGCCAGGAAGCCAGGAAGGGAAGTTGGGCTGGGCAGAAAAAGGAAAAGGATGAGATTTTGCTTCCAAATATGGGAAAAGCCACATCCCGACAAATCCCAGCAGACCTGCGACACATGTTTTCCACTGCAAGGGAGGGAGGAGAAGGAGGGGGGTTAGATTAGATAGATAGATAGATAGATAGATAGATAGATAGATAGATAGATAGATAGATAGATAGAAAGAAAGATAGAAAGATAGAAAGATAGAAAGATAGAAAGATAGAAAGATAGGAAAAGATAGAAAGATAGAAAGGAAGATAAATATATCGAAAGATAGAAAGATAAAAAGATAGATAGATAGATAGATAGATAGATAGATAGATAGATAGATAGATAGATCGAAAGATAGATAGATAGATCGAAAGATAGATAGATAGAAAGATAGAAAGAAAGATAGAAAGATAGATAGAAAGAAAGATAGATAGATAGAAAGAAAGAAAGATAGATAGATAGATAGATAGATAGAAAGATAGAAAGATAGAAAGATAGAAAGATAGATAGAAAGATAGATAGATAGATAGATAGATAGATAGATAGATAGATAGATAGATAGAAAGATAGAAAGATAGAAAGGTAGGAAAAGATAGAAAGATAGAAAGGAAGATAAATATATCAAAAGATAGAAAGATAAAAAGATAGAAAGATAGATGATAGATAGATAGATAGATAGATAGATAGAAAGATTGATAGATATAGATAGATTGAAAGATAGATAGATAGATCGAAAGATAGATAGATAGAAAGATAGATCGAAAGATAGATAGATAGAAAGATAGAAAGAAAGATAGAAAGATAGATAGAAAGAAAGATAGATAGATAGAAAGATAGATAGATAGATAGATATAGATAGAAAGGTAGAAAGGTAGGAAAAGATAGAAAGAAAGATAGGAAGATATATAGATATATAGAAAGAGATAGATATAGAAAGATAGAAAGAGATAGATAGATAGAAAGATAAAAATATAGAAAGAGAGATAGAGATAGATAGATAGATAGATAGATGATAGTTAAGATAGATAGATAGATAGAAAGAAATAGATAGAAAGAAATAAATAAAGAAAGATAGAAAGAGATAGAAAGATAGAAAGATAAAAATATAGAAAGATAGATAGATAGATAGATAGATGATAGATAGATAGAAAGAAATAGATAGAAAGGAATAAAGATAGATAGAAAGATAAAAATATAGAAAGAGATAGATAGATAGATAGATAGATAGATAGATAGATAGATGATAGATAGATAGATAGATAGATATAGATAGATAGATAGCAAGATAGAAAGTGATAGAGATAGATAGATAGCAAGATAAAAAGATAGATAAAAAGATAGATAGATAGATAGATAGATAGATAGATAGATAGATAGATAGATAGATAGATAGATAGATAGATGAGAGAGAGAGGGAGGGGGATAAAGATAGAGGTAGAAAAATATAGAGCTAGACAGACAAACTTTATTGTCACTTTGTACATACATTAAAAAAGAAATTTCATTGCGTACAGCTTTTAAAGGGTCACCACCTCCAATTCTACATTACATAAAGATGACAAGATAAATAAATAAATAAATAAATAAATAAATACATACATACATACATACATACATACATACATACATACATACATACATACATACATACATGAGATGGGAGATGGAAAAAAAAAATCCAAAATAGCCAGAATGGGGGTGAAGGGCGGAATCGGGGTGCTGATGGCAACATCGTTTATTTCAGCCCCTTGGCACAAGCGGAGCAGGTGCTCCAAAAAGGGGTTAGCCCTTTTCACTGGGGTTTGCCAAGAAGTTGGGAGTAGGGGGTGGATGCAGCGCCCCCCCCCCAATCCAGGGAGCATCTCAGGACATCACTGCAGCCTCCAAGGAGTCCTCGTTCCCCAGCCTCTCCTGGCCCATCCAAGAGCGGAGAAGGGACATTTGGACGGCAGCCCTCAACATCTGGGCTCTGACCTCCTGCCCTGCAGCTGTGTCCTTGCCACGTGACGCTGTGCCAGCGCAAAGGGAGCCCAGCTGGAAATCCCTTTTCAGCGAAGACAGCCAACCTGAGGCTGTAGCTGGCTGGAAGGAGATGAAAGCCGCAGCTGGAGAGGGGAGGAGGCTGATTGCGTTAGGGGGTCCCCCACTGCAACCTCAGGAGACCCCCAAGCTGGCCTCGATGAGAACCTGGAAAAACTATTTAGAGCAGTGTTTGTCAACCTTGCTAACTTTAAAATGGGTGGACTTCAACTCCCAGAATTCCCCAACCAGCATGCTTTGAGATGGGTGGACTTCAACTCCCAGAATTCCCCAACCAGCATGCTTTGAGATGTGTGAACTTCAATTCCAGAATTCTTCAGATAGCATGCTTTAAAATGCATAGACTTCAACCGCCAGATTTCCCCAGATAGCATGCTTTGATATGGGTGGACTTCAAATCCCAGAATTCCTCAGCTTGTTCCACTGGTTGGGGAATTCTGGGAGTTAAAGTCCACCATCTTAAAGTGGCTAGAATTGTCAGGCCTGCAGCCATCTTTTCTTTTGGGTCTTTGGCCTGCCACACGTTCTATTATTCTACTATGCTGTTTCTATGGTGGGAAAATGGGAGGGCGGGGGATTGTAAGGAGTTAGATGTTATGTAGCCATAACAACATTCTTTCTATAAAGCCAAGGTCGTCCTTAGTTTCTGCACCTCTGCACCTGACTGGAACTGGATGGGTGGAAATGCCAGCATGGCATTGGGAGATGGGACCATGTGATGGACTTGTGGGTGTGGGGGGCAAGATCTTGAACTTTCAACTGGGTGGGGAAAACCGGGAAGCTTTCAGATTCGGGTTTCCCCAGATGGGCCAACATGGCTCTCTTCATCAATTGGAACTTTGAGCAATACTTTGCCCCGGACTCTGATTTAATTTTGGGTGCTATTTGGACCTCTGATTTAGAGTTCAGGTAGTCCTCAAAGTTGGATCTCTCTTTAAACAAGCTCCCACTCATTACAGGAAGTCCTCGACGTACAACCATTTGTTTAACGACTGCTTGAAGTTACAACAGCACTGAAAAAACTGACAAATCTTTTTTCACACTTAACGATTGTTGCAGCCTCCAAATGATTCCAAATGATCAAAATTCAGGTACTTGGCAACTGACTCGTATTTATGACGATTGCAGTGTCCTGCATGTCATGACCTTCTGCGACCTCCTGACCACCAAAGTCAAGGGGGAAGCCAGATTGGCTTAACAACCATGTTACTAATTTAAGAACTGCAGTGATTTGCTTAACGGCCGCGGCAAGAAAGTTCATAAAATGGGACGAACTTCGCTTAACCAGTCTTGGTTAGCAACAGAATTTTGAGGCAAACTTGTGGTTGTAATTCGAAGATCACCTGCACCAAATGCTGGCCCATTCTGGATCTAATGTCTTCTTTGGCTAAAAATGCTTAAAAATGTCCCCAGTCACTTTTATCTTTTATCAATTAAATTTAAATTCAGATACAATCACATGTGGTGTTCATGCTCAAAGGCGAAAAAATATTGGACTAAATACATACTCGGCTAGAAAGCATGATAAAACAACATAATGATTTGAAACCAGAGATTTTCATGTTGGGTATATTACCAGAACAGTACGACAAAGGGAAAATATATTTAATTTTACATGTATTAACAGCAACAAGAATTTGGAAAACAAAGAGATCCCTACGGAGGAAAGTGTTATAAAAATATTAGAATGTGCTGAGATGGACAGATTAACCCTTAAAATAAAGGAAAAGGAAGAAACAGAATACTTTTTGACATGGGAATTCGTTTTACCAATGGTTAATGAACAGAATCAGAGATTAAAATCTAAAAAGGTGCCTAAGAACATTCGCACTGAAAACTTTGTAAACTAACTGTATTGCTATTTTGCTGTTATTATTACCGATATGTTTATTATGTTTATCATTATGATTAATGCTGATCCATATGGGATTTCTGCTTAAAATTAATTGTGCCCAGACAACACGCTGTTCAGATATATAGGCATTTTTTAAATGATATTTAAAAAATGTAGTAATAAAACATTATTTTTTTTAAAAATGTCCTCCGTCACTTTTATCTTTCATCAATTAAATTTTAACAGCTGGCTCAAAGGAGATGAGCCATCTATAGGCTGAACCTATATGGGTTTGCTTTGAAGGGGAGATCACCAGGAAGTTGAAAGAAAGATCGAGAGGATGCGGTGATGGACCACGTCCGTAAATGTCACCAACAGCCGAGCTGAATACGATTTCTTCTTTTTTTGTCGTGATTCCTGTTTAAATTTACATCTTGCACCCAACTTAGCTTGCTTTTAGTTTAGCTTCGTGATGGCAAACCTGTGGCACAGGTGGCACACAGAGCCATATTTGCTGGCAAGGCAGCCTTTGCAGCTCTCAGCTCTGACGCGCATGTGAGCACTGGGCAGCTGATTTTCAGCCTTCCGGAGAGTCGGAGGGAGGCCATTTTCGCCCTCCCCAGAATTCACGAAAGCCTCCGGGGCTCCGGTTGGCTTCTTGTTTGCGCATGCACAGGTGGGTGGGAACGCACGCACCCATAATAGTGTGCGCACACACAGTTTTGGCACCCCTTTAGAAAAAGGTTAGCCATCATTGGTTTAGCTGCTTATGTGAACTCAGCCACTACGAAGCATGGTTTAAGGGCAACGTATCTCAACCTTGAAGTATGGGTGGACTTCAACTCCCAGAATTCACCGGGCAGTTTGGTATTCGGTGTCATGTTTAGCATACAGTAGGAACCATCATGTCATTGGGATTAGATTCACAGAATAACAGAACAGAATAGCAGAGTTGGAAGGGACCTTGGAGGTCTTCTAGTCCAACCCCCTGCTTAGGCAGGAAACCCTTCACCACTTCAGACAAATGGTTATCCAACCTCTTCTTTAAAACTTCCAGTGTTGGGGCATTCACAACTTCTGGAGGCAAGTTGTTCCATTCATTAATTGTTAACTGTCAGGAAATTTCTCCTTAGTTCCTTCTCTCCTTGATTAGTTTCCACCCATTGCTTCTTGTTCTGCCTTCAGGTGCCTTGGAGAATAGCTTGACTCCCTCTTCTTTGGGGCAGCCCCTGAGATATTGAAACACTGCTATCACGTCTCCCCTAGTCCTTCTTTTCATTAAACTAGACATACCCAGTTCCTTTGTATGTTTTGGCCTCCAGTCCCCCAATCCTCTTTGTTGCTCTTCTCTGCACTCTTTCTAGAGTCTCCACATTTTTTCTACATTGTGGTGACAAAACTGAATGCCATATTCCAAGTGTGGCCTTCCCAAGGCTTTGTAAAGTGGTCTTAACCCTTCACGTGATCTTGGTTCTCTCCCTCTGTTGATGCAGCCTAGAACTGTGTTGGCTTTTTTGGCAGCTGCTGCCCACGGCTGGCTCCGATTTAAATGGTTGTCCACTAGGACTCCAAGATCCCCCTCACAGTTACTCCTGTTGAGCAAGGTACCACCTATACTGTACCTGTGCATTTCGTTTTTCTTGCCTACTTTTAGCATGGATTAGAAAGCCATTATTTATAATTTGGGGGTGGGTTGCTGAATCAATAGTAGCGGCGGCGGGAGGCCCCACCCACACGCCCAGACCATGGGATATGCTGCTATCGGCATTACTGTCGGTTCGGTGCGCGCATGTCCACATTCACACAAAAATAGGTCTGCGCATTCGGAAAGTGTTAAAAAAAAGAACCAAAATTAAATTAGTGCAATTACAATTGTTCTGCTTATGCACAGAACCGAAAATCAAGATGGTGGCCCTGTGGGAGAACCGGTCGAGGGCGTGGCAGGCCTGGGTTGCTGCCGGTTCCAGCGCATGCGCAGAAGTGTTGCATGCGCATGTGAGCACACCCGAGCCAGTAGTAAAACTATTTGCAACCCACCTCTGTCTATGATGTAATGTGCAATCCAGTTATTCACTACATCATGGTCCAGAAAGAAGTCAGTGGTTCCATTCACACAACCTCTTAATTCTGCTCTTATATTAAACCATTTGCAGACATCGCTCAACGGATTAAAGTTTAGATTAACCCAATAAGCCAGTGTTTTTCAAATGTAGTCACTTTAAGATCTGTGTTCAACTCCCAGAATTCCCCAGCCACCCATCTTAAAGCATGCTGGCTGGGGAATTCTGGGAGTGGTAGTCCACCCCTCTTCAAACATGCTGGTTGGGGAATTCTGGGAGTTAAAGTCCACACATTTTAAAGGATGCTGGTTGGGAAATTCTGGGAGTTGTAGTCCAGCCCTCTTCAAACATGCTGGCTGGGGAATTCTGGGAGTTGTAGTCCATGCATTTTAAAGGATGCTATCTAAAGAATTCTGGGAGTTGGAGTCCATCCCTCTTGAATAATGCTTTAATTTGAAAAACACAAGAGGTTTTTTTCCCCTCCCACCTGGTTTAAGGGTATTGCAAACAATGATGTATGAACTTTGACCATAGTTTTCAAGAGAAAACAAACAACAAAAGCACACCACAAACAGGGCAGTTTAGTAAGTAAGTTATTAATCGGCCACATGACTGTGTTTAGTTTAACACACACACACACAAAAACACACTGCAACTTGTGATGTTTTTTCAAAGTGAGCCAGAGGGATACATGAGTCAGGTCATCCGTGACCTAAACAGACCAAGGATCAATTTTGTTTGTTTGTTTGTTAAGTTCAATTTATTGTTCAATTCCAGATTGATTTTTGAGGGAACCCCCCCCCCCCCCATTGAACCAAGACTGGCAATGCTACAGCGATTCCTCTCTGATCCACCAGGGGGCAGTGCCTAGCTGAGTCTGCCTTCCTTATGCATTCAGCTCAAGCATTTTGTTCCTTGAAAAGGAGGCCACTAGGCGATCCTAGGGCCACAGTGGGAAGTTGCAAAGTCTCTTGGAAGAAAGAATCAGCCACTAACCTTCCTAGGATATCAGATGCTGTCGTGAGATCGATCTGGGGAGACTTGACTCCTCTTCATATGGCTAAAATGTCAGCAGTTTTGTCTCCAGTTCTCATACCCAGTTTCGTCTTCACAACAGCCTTGTGGGGTAGGTTAAGTAGAGGGACTCAGTGTTCTGACCCAGCTCCCCAAACACGGCAAACCCTCTGAAGCTAATTCAAAGATTCCTTTATTAGGAGTGCCGGCAGCCCCAGCAAAGTTTCACTCTAACCGCAGGCTAACAAGCCCATCCCACAGGGAGATGAAGAGTTGTCTGCCCCATCTATTCATCTCCGCCCCCTGCCTTTGATCCCCAGAGCTCAGGTGGGGCTTCGCTAGCAGCGGTGGCTCTTCCGTCCCAAGGACCGGCCCATAGATTTCCTCTGCTCTGCTCTCCTCTGCCTTCTATGCTCATGCGTCAGGCACTGGACCCAGCTGTCCCTCCTCTTCCTCATCAGTCACCTTCAGACCTGGGGGTTGTTGACTCCCCATTTGAGGTCTGACGGACAGCCCAGCCTCCATCTATCTATCTATCTATCTATCTATCTATCTATCTATCTATCTATCTATCTATCTATCTATCTATCTCCCTCTCTCTCTCTCTCTCTCTCTTTCTCTCTCTCCCTCCCTCCCTCCCTCCATCCCTGCCTCCCTCCCAGTTCAATTCCCTCTTCCCCTTCAGAGCTCCCAGGTTGCCCTGATGCTGACCCTGACTCCCACGCCGCCTCCGCTTCCAGCAAATGTCATACGCTGTAGTTCAGGGGCAGTTAATGTCCTAGCAAGGTAATTTGTGCCATCTTTCATGCAGGTAGCCACCTCCTGTCCTCTCTGGACCATCAGGTAGCTAGTTTGAGGCGGCCAGTGTGCTTCCCTCTGTTGTCTTGTGTGTGAGCTACAACACTCCCCAGGGCCCTTCAGGGTTGCTCCCCAATTCCCCTTCCAGATCCTTCACCCCACCCTGGTCAACCTTCTACACGCCTCGTCAGCTTCAAGTTACGGGATACAGATTACCCCCTAGTCAGTTTTGCCCCCCCTCCCCCCTTTCCTTGGGCAAACCCAACCCTTTGCCTCAGTTCAGGATCCAGTGGGTCACATCCGTTCAGGATCCGTTGGCCACATCCATTCAGAATCTGGTGGGTCAATTCACAGTCCAGCGGCTTGCATCCATTTACATCCACTGGGTTGCCTCAATTTATGATCCAGTGGGTCACATCAATTTATAATCTAGTGGGTCACCTCAATTTATGATCCAGTGGATCACATCAATTTATGATCCAATGGATCACATCAATTTATGATCCAGTGGATGACATCGATTTATGATCCAGTGGATGGCATCGATTTATAATCCAGTGGATCACATCGATTTATGAACCAGTGGATCACATCGATTTATGATCCAGTGGATTGCCTCAATGTATGATCCAGTGGATCGCCTCGGTTTATGATCCAGTGGATTTCCCCAATGTATGATCCAGTGGATTGCCTCAATGTATGATCCAGTGGATCGCCTCGGTTTATGATCCAGTGGGTCGCCTTGGTTTATGATCCAGTGGGTCACCTCGGTTTATGATCCAGCACGTTGCATCCATTCACAGCGGGTTTCATCCATTTACAACCCCCAGATCACATAAATACTTTATGATCCAGTGGATTGCCTCAATTCACGATCCGGCCGGTTGCATCCATTTACAGCCACCAGATTGCCTCAGTAGGTGATCCAAGGGAGGCCTCGATTTGTGATCCAGTGGAGTCCATCAAATTACAATCCAGTGGGTTGTTGCATCCATGTATGTGGACGGGCGGGTCACAGACTGGTCTCTTCTCCTTGTCCAGACCAGGGAGGGGGGGAATGCGAGGCAGCTCTTAAGTGTCCATCCAAAATAACAGCCCCCCCATGGGAACAGCTTCATGCTTCCACATGGAGTTGCTGTTACAGTCGATAGGCACCCCCTTGGGTGGGCAGCCCCCCCTCTCTGCAGCCCTCTCCCCCCATTCTGGGGAGCCCTAATGGGGCCGGCCTCCCTCTCCCGGATGCTCACCTGTGGAAGAGGGAGAACGGGCAGCCAGGTGAGTTCATGCTGTTTGCAAAAGGTCTGTTTCCCCCCACTTGCCTTCAACACAACCCTTCCTCCCCTCTGGTGCCCATTGTGGCTTCCCCATGTGAGATTCTCGCTCTGAGCTGCTGAGGTCAGGGGTGGGACTGTCTCTCCCCACGTCTCTCTATCCATTCGGTCTGCCCCGCTCTCCTCTTCTGTGGGCAGAGGGGGCACCCTGGCAGTGTCTTGCTTGGCACAGTGTCAGAACTGAGTTCCTGTGTTCCGCCTGGCTGGCTAACCCTTGCACCCACTCCAGTGCCACTCCTGGCTCCCAGGAAGAACCTTGCCCTCCCCACTGGTCAGCCATGCCCAGGGCCATCCTTGGCCCGCCTGCCGTTGGACTCTGAACCTGGTATGCTTGTGCGGCCTGAAGCGGCCAGAAGCAGGCCCTGCACTCTGGTCACAGACAGTGGCGTATGGCACTGCAGTTGGCAGTGGAGCAATTCAGAGTAACAGAGTTGGAAGGGATCATGGAGGTCATCTAGTCCAACCCCCCACCCAAGCAGGAGACCCTAGACCATTTCCGACAAGTGACCCTCCTGTCTCTTCTTAAAAACCTCCAGTGTTGAAGGACTCACAACTTCTGGAGCAAGTCGTTCCGCTGATTAATTATTCCAATTGGAAATTATCTCCTTAGTTCTACATTGAATCTCTCCTTGGTCAGTTTCCACCCATTGTTCCTTCTCTGGCCTTTGGGTGCTTGGAGAATAGCTTGACCCCCTAACTCCTCTCTGGGCAGCCCCTCAAATATTGGAAGATGCTCTCCTGTCTCCCTTGGTCCTTCTCTTCCCTAGACTAGCCAGGCCCAGTTCCTGCAACCGTTCATCGTCTGTTTGAGCCTCCAGTCCCCTCATCATCCTGGTTGCTCTTCTCTGCATTTTTTCAAGAAGAAAAAAGAAGGGAAAGGGGGAATAAGGAGGGGAAAAAGACAGAAGGAAGGAAAGAGACAAGGAGGGAGGAAAGAAGGAAAGAATGAAGGAAAGAGAAATACATAGGGAGGGAGGAAAGAAAGAAAGTGAAGGAGGAAGGAAGGAGAGAAGGGAAGTGGGGGAGTAAAATGGAAGGAAGGAAAAAGGAAGGAAAGAGAAATATAGGGAGGGAGAGAGGAAAGAAAGAAAAAAGGTGTGAAAGATGAAGGAAGGAGAGAAGGGAAGAAGGGGAGTAAGAAGGAAGGAAGAAGAAGGAAAGGAGGGAAAAAGGAAGGAAGTAAAGAGAAATGCAAAGGGAAGGAGGAAAGAAAGGAGTGAATGAGGAAAGAAAAAGGATAAAGGAAGAAGTGAAAGGGGAAGGAGGAAAGAAGGAGAGAAGGGAAGAAAGGGAGTAGGAAGGAAGGAAGGAAAGAAAGAAAAAAATAAAGAAAGGGATATACAAAGAGAGGGAGGGAGGAAGAAGAAAACGGAAGGGAAAAGGAATGAAAGAAGAGCAGAAGGAAGGAAAGAGGAGGGAGGGAGGAAAGAAGGAAAGAAAGAAGGAAAGAGAAATACAAAGGGAGGGAGGAAAGAAAGAAAGCAGTGAATGAGAAAGAAGGAAGGAAGGAAGGAAAGAAAGAAACAAACAAAGAAAGGGACATACAAAGAGAGGGAGGGAGGAAGAAGAAGAAAATGGAAGGGAAAAGGAATGAAAGAAGAACAGAAAGAAGGAAAGTGAGGAGGGAGGGAGGAAAGAAGGAAAGAAAGAAGGAAAGAGAAATACAAAGGGAGGAAAGAAAGCAAGAAAGCAGTGAATGAGAAAGAAGGAAGGAAGGAAAGAAAGAAAGAAAGACATACAAAGAGAGGGAGAGAGGAGGAAGAAGAAGAAAATGGAAGGGAAAAGGAATGAAAGAAGAGCAGAAGGAAGGAAAGAAGAGCAGGAGGGAGGAAAGAAAGAAAGCAAGAAAGCAGTGAATGAGAAGTAAGGAGGGAAGGAAGGAAGGAAGGGGCAATGGTTCAGTCACCCAAGAGGCACCTTACCTTCTCCAAGGCCCCCCAGCCTGGTGCTGCACTCCGGTGGCTGCTGCTGGGTAGAGAGAGCCCCCCCCCCCATCCAGGAAGCGGGCAAAGTCGGATCAGCTCCACCCAGTGGGGCGGTTGGCTCATACGGGGCAGCTGGTTAATGATTAGCCTGCTGCAAATATTTGATAAGTGCTGGGAGAATTCAAAGGGCAGCACCCAGGAAAACAGTGGGGGTGGGAGAGTAGGTGCCACGATCGCTGGAGACCCCAGGGGCTTCATGTGCCTCCCCCCTCAGAGTGACCTAAGAGATAAAAGCCCCTCCAGGCACCTGAGCAGAATTTTAAAACAGAAACGCAACACAAAATTAGAAATGAAATTAAAAGGAAGGCCTCCTCCTACAACACACCTTCGGCCCCTTGATCTGAGTCAGCTCCCCCATCCCATTTTATACGCTGTGGTCTCATTCCTCCTGTCCCTCTGGATGAACATCCGAGGTCCCCCTCCCAGAAGACAAACTGTCCCCCAGTTTTGCTTACCTAGCTGCCCTTCTTCTTTTGAAGTTTTACTATGAGCAATTCAGACTCTAGCAGAGTGTTTCTCAACCTTGACAACTTTAGGAAGGGTGGACTTCCTGACTCTAGTCTAGGGGGCGGTGCTCATCTCCGTTTCAAAGCCCAAGAGCCAGCACTGTCCGAAGACGACTCCATGGTCATGTGGCCGGCATGACTCAATGCCCAAGGCGCACGGAACGCTGTTCCCTTCCCACCAAAAGTGGTTCCTATTTTTCTACTTGCATTTTTTACCTGCTTTCGAACTGCTAAATTGGCAGAAGCTGGGACAAGCTCACTCCGTTACATGACGTTTGGGATTCAAGCCGCCAAACTGCCAACCTTTCTGGTCAACAAGCCACTGAACCAATGTGTCCCTCAGAATAGAATAGAATAGAATAGAATAGAATAGAATAATAAAGAAATGAGAAGAGTGGAAAGAAGGGAAGGGGAGGGAAGAGAGGAGAGAATAATAAAGAGAAGGCAAGAGTGGAGAGGAATAGACGGAATGAAATGGAATGGAATGGAATTCTTTATTGGCCAAATGTGATTAGACATACAAGGAATTTTTTTCTGGTGTGGAAGCTCTCAATCAGTAGTGGGATTCAAAAAATTTTACTACTGGTTCTGTGGGAGTGGCTTGGTGGGCATGGCAGGGGAAGGATACTACAAAGTCCCCATTCCCTCCCGATGAGCTGGGACTCGGGAAGCAGAGAATAGATGGGGCGGGGCCAGCCAGAGGTAGCATTTGCCGGTTCTCCGAACTACTCAAAATTTCCACTTCTGGTCCTCCAGAACCTGCTGAATGCCACCTCTGCTCTCAATGTACATACAGCAACTGTGATATCATTAACATAGTCATTGTAAAATACATTCATCATAATATGTTCCAATATCTCAGGGGTTGCCACAAAGAAGAGGGAGTCAAGCTATTCTCCAAGGCACCTGAGGGCAGGACAAGAAGCAATGGGTGGAAACTAATCAAGGAGAGAAGCAACTTAGAACTGAGGAGAAATTTCTTGGCAGTTAGAACAATTAATCAGTGGAACAGAAATTGCCTCCAGAAGTTATGAATGCCCCAACACTGGAAGTCTTTAAGAAGATGTTGGATAGCCATTTGTCTGAAACGGTATAGGGTTTCCTGCCTAGGCAGGGGGTTGGACTAGAAGACCTCCAAGGTCCCTTCCAACTCTGCTATTGTATTGTATTATTGTATAAAACATTAGAGACCACACTTAAGAATTCTCACAGTATAAAGGGGGCACTTTCAAACTTCTAAAACTTCAATTAGTGTAGCTTTACAATCAAGTCCTCTCGTTTTGTTTCCCGTTGGTCTATCTGGAGAGATTGACATCCCATCTTGCATGTTTAAAATACAATTCTCCCACCATCTCCTTTACAGCACTTAGATGAACTCTGGGATTTGCAGAAATAGGAAAATAAGCAGGGAAGGAAGACACCCCCACCCCCGAGGAGAAGGCCCGAACAAGGCAATAGAAGCTGGGAATAGAGTGGGGCCAAAAGAAGGCCGGATGGATTAGCAGGCTGTTGCTTTGCATTAAATTGTGAGCTTCAACATTTTCAATGCTTCCCCTCTGGGTTGAATTTGGAGTCCCGAAAAGCAGCTATGGAGAAAACCTGGGAAATCCTTAAGTTTTCCTTTTAAAAAGGGGGGTGTTTTAAAAGGCACTGATGGGTAGCACCCAACACTGGCTTGGAACTTCTTCCTCTTGGTTGCCCACGGAGAACATTGAGGCAGCCAACTCATAATGAGAGCCATTCCCCACCCAGGAGCTTCCGGAATGTTTCAGTGGGAGCCCTCGTAGTGGCCATGGAGGTCCGGAGAGGCTCTTGGTCCCTGGTCGTGGCCTGGGCGTTGCTGGATGGGCCCTTCTCCAATGGGGAGACCCATGGCACCAACGGCCCTTGTGAGCAACAGCTGCGTTTCCGGCACAGCAGCGTCGAGGGTGGAGGGCCGTGGCTGTCCACGCTGGCTCTGCTCAGCAGCATCGGGGCCATTTGGCTCTTTGTCTTCTACGCCATCCGCTGCTTGTGCCTCAGGAGGAACGAGTGCGCGCAGGAGCTGGACGAGGGAGCAGAGAAACGTTGGGAGGTATGCCAGCTGGGGACACAACCAGCAGAGGGATGAGTACTTGAGGGACTGCCACAGAGAAGGCAGAGTGGAGCCATTCTCTGAAGCATCTGAGTGCGAGAAGCAAGGGCTTCGTCAAAAGGAGATTCAATCTGGAACTAAGGAGGAATTTCTTGACAGCGAGAGCAAATTACTCAATGGAGCGGCTTCCCAAAAGAAGTTGTGGGAGCTCCAACATTGGAGGTTTTTAAGAAGAGAGAGGACAACCATTTGACCAGGGTAGTATAAGGTCTCTTGCCTTTTGCAGAGGGCTGGATAGAAGACCTCTAAGGTCCCTTCCAGTCCTAGAACTCTATGATTCTGTGAGATGACATCAATGGTTCACACAACCCACTTAGCCAAGCCAGGGAAGGACACAGCCTCCATGCAACGGGCTCAGTTGAATTCCCTTCTCTTCCACTTCTTCCTTTAGCTGCCTTTGTTTCATCGGGGTGGGTGTGGGTGGGTGGGTGTTAAACCCTTTTTATTCTACGGTGGTCCACCCAGAGTCAACGTATGAATGAGATGGGTGCCATAAAAATGTAATTGCTTAATAAATAAAAAGTGGTTCGTTGTAAGCTTGAGGGTCTCTTCATGTGGTGCAAACACATTTTTGGGACGTTTGGAGTCCATTCTGGAATAAAAGCCAGTGTTGTGCCTTGCTGGTGGCCAGTGGAGCTGGCAGAAAAGTTGGACAGTGAGGAGGTTGAGGAGGAAGATGGGCCAGTCCTGGAGTCTGGGGAAGGCTCTGATGAGGGCTGATCGACAGTTATCAGCTACCTTCGGAGTCAGACATCAGTGGGGCAGATGAACAGCTGGAGCCTGTTCCCAGTGTGCGCATGCGCAGAGCTGCCAGGAGAAGGAAACAGCTAAGGAACAAGGATCGACTTGGGAGTAAGGCCGCAGGTGGACAGTGAATGGCCCCTCCCAGAAGAAATAAAAGAGGAGCGACAGGGGAGTGGAGTTTGCAGGAGACCATTAGTTCATTCCTGCATTCTTGCCAAGTATTGCAGCATCTAAAAGATATCGGCCTGGCCACTCTCCAAGCCTGATAAAAGTCGGTAATTGGGAACTCTCTTGAAAGACTGTGGGAGAGGAAAGGCTTTGCTGGAGAGGAATTCACTGTCAATTCAATAAAAAGAGTTTATCGGGATGAGGACTCGGCTTCGAGCTGCTGGGGAAGCCTAGGTCAAAGCAGCAAGCAGGAAGAGCATATGATAGATGAGTAATGTCATTAAAAAATTGCAAGTGATTATTAATTAACCAAGCATCTATGATTGGCCATTAATTAATGAAGAAACTATGGTCATTAATATATCAATGAAGGAGCAACTGGTCATTAATTAAGACACCGATGAAAAAACTACAACTGTTGTTGATTAATTAATGAACTAACTATGTGGTCATAAATTAATGAAGAAACTATGACTGGTCAGATCATTAATTAATCAATGAAGAAACTACAATTGGTCATTAGTTAATAAAAATAGGAATGGTCATTAATGAGTGAAAAAACTCCAACTGGTCATTAATGATTGAAGATATGAGTGGACATCAATGAACTAGCTTTCACTGGTCTTTGATGAATGAAGTAATGTGAGTGGTTAATTAATGAAGAAAGCATGTGTAGTCATTAATGAATTGAGAAACTACAATTGGTTTTTATTAATTAATTAAAACCGATCTCTCTTCATTCTTCTTTTTTGCTGCAGGAGGTTCAGATGTCCTGTCCAGAAGACGATGGAGATGAATCATCTGGCTACCAATCTCAGGTCCTTGTCCCGGCCCAGCCCGAGTGCGAATCCACCCCTCTGGGCACCAACCCCCCACTCCAGGCTTACGCCCACCAGCTGACCTGCATGGAGCACGAACTGGAGCATTTCCTGAGTGAGGTGCGCAACCGAAAGGGCACCCTGGGGGCCAAGGCAGGGAAGGAGAGGGACCCCCCGAATCTGAAAAAGTGGGGCTCAGACAAGCTGCGCATCACCGTCTATGAAATTGCCGACAGTGAGCAGCCAGACTTGGCGTGGGGCAGAGGACGCAAGAGGAAGCTCAAATAGAGAAGGGGGCACCGGGAAACTTCGAGGTGTGCCCAGTGGACGGATAGCAGCTGGAATAAAAGGGGCTCAGGTGTATCGTGATTTGTCTTGGAACATTTATTAGTAATAAATTATGAATCCAATCGAGACGTGTCCAGGTAGACTTCTTCTGTGCAGCGGTCAGGTCATTGGGAAAAGGGGTGCAGTGCCAGGAGTGACAGAGATGCCCTTGTGGGTGGCCGCATGTTCAGAGGGTCTCCTGGATGTCCCTGGTCTGTTCCTTCCTTTTTAATTTTGATTATTCCGTTGGGGAAAATCAGCTCCCTGCAGACATCTGGAGTCGGGGAGCCTCAAATCTCCAACTTTGAGATGCTGGGACTTCAACTCCCAGAATTCCCAGCCAGCATGCCCAGATTAGTTCCATTTGGATTCATGGGTTGTGGGGACTCTACGCTTGTCGGACGATACAGGGCAGCATGAAGAGACAGGATTGATGATCTTCACGATGGGGAACGGACCCACGTATTTCGGCCCCAACTTTTTGGACTTCTGTGTGGTGTGAAGGAACTTAGTGGACAAATAAACCATGTCACCCTCCCGGTATTCATAAGGCTGTGTACGCTTTTTGTCCGCCTGTTTCTTATGGGCACGATGAGCAGCATCCAGAGTTGCTAGGGTCAAAGGCCAAATGCGGCTGAGACGTTCGCTCCAGTCAGCGACGGATGGAACCTGCGGCTGGTCACGAGGCAGTTCAGAAATAGGAACAAAGTCTTGACCATACACAACCCAGAAAGGCGTGAACCCAGTGCTGGAATGGACAGAATTGTTGTAGGCTACTTCAGCATGCGGCAATAAGTCCACCCAGTCATCTTGTTGATAATTGATGAAACAACGTAAATATTGTTCAAGAACAGAATTAGTCCTCTCACAAGCGCCATTAGTCTGAGGATGGTAGGCGGAGCTAAGGCCCTGGGCAGAGCCAATACGTTTGAGAAATTCCTTCCAGAACACTGAGGTGAACTGGACACCCCTATCGGATATGATGCGATCAGGCACCCCATGTAGGCGGTAAATGTGGGAAATGAAGAGTTTAGCTAGCGCCTTAGCGGAAGGAATCTTGTGGCAGGGCACGAAATGAACTTGTTTCGAAAACAAATCAGTAACGACCCAAATGACGGTGTGCCCCTGGCTCTCGGGGAGTTCAACAATAAAGTCCATAGAGATCTCCTTCCAAGGGGCAACCGGTCGGGCAACAGACTGGAGCAATCCCTGTGGTTTCCCTGGGGGCGTTTCGCGGCCGCACAAACGGGACAACTGGCAACATAAAGTTCAATGTCCTTTTTCAAAGATGGCCACCAAAATTGTCTCTTCACTAAGTGTAAAGTCTTTACAAAACTGAAATGACCCGCCAACTTGGAGTCGTGAGCCTGGTGGAGGACAACGGGGCGAAGGGATGTGGGGATGTATAATTTGGCGCCGATCCATGGCAAGTCGTCCCTCATTGTGCACTCATCCTGATGCTCCTGGAACCAGTCATCCTGGGGAAGGGCGAGTTTGAGGTCAGAAAGAAAATCTTGAGGCACGTCGACTTTCGTTCGTGCCTGTTTGCGAGTAACCATCGGAGCCGCCAGGCTGGAAGTAGGAACCACAGGTTGCACGATGCTCAGTTTAGAGCAGTTGTATTGTGGGAGTCGGGACAAGGCGTCTGCCATGAAGTTCTTCCCACCGGGGATGTACTTGAGTGTGAAATTGAAACGGTTGAAATGTTGGGCCCACCGCATTTGTTTGGGGGAGAGTCGGCGCGGCGTTCTCAAAGCCTCCAGATTTTTGTGGTCAGTCCACACCTCGAAAGGGTGCTTAGCGCCTTCCAGAAAATGGCGCCAAGTGGTCAGGGCCCATCGTACAGCGAAAGCCTCTTTCTCCCAAACTGCCCAACGTCTTTCGGTGTCTGTGAGTTTGCGGGAGGTGTACGCGCAAGGTTGCAAATTACCTTGGTCGTTGGATTGCAACAAGACGGCCCCAATGGCGACATCACTGGCAACAGCTTGGACGATGAAAGGCTTGTCCATGTCGGGATGCTTCAGCACTGGTTCCGCAGCAAAAAGGCATTTCAGCTTTTCGAAAGCCGCCTGACAGTCCATGGTCCAGTCAAGAGGTTTGCTTGGCTTAGGTTTAGGACCACCTTTGGATTTTAGCAAGTTAGTTATAGGAAGCGCAATTTTGGCAAAGGAAGGAATGAACTGACGGTAGAAATTAGCAAATCCCAAAAATTTTTGCAATTGTCTACGAGTTCTAGGCGCGTCCCACTCAGTGACCGCCCTTACTTTTTCAGGGTCCATTTCAATGCCGGCTGGAGAGATGCGATACCCAAGGTAGTCAATCTTGGTTTGGTGAAACTCACACTTGGATAATTTGGCATAAAGATCAGCAGCTCTGAGTTTTTTCAAAACAGTGCACACAAGTGCGACATGTTCGTCATAGGAGCGAGTATAGATAAGGATATCGTCCAAATATACGATAACTCCTTTGTAGAGGTGGTCATGCAAGATCTCATTGATTAATTGCATGAAGACTGCAGATCTTGATCTCCTGCTCCTCCTGTCCAACGTAACCAAGGGACATTTCCTGTACGAAGTAAAGGTCTACAAATACTCACCATCTCTTGGTCCTTCTGTCCAACATAACAAAGGGACATTTCCTGTATGAAGAAAAGATCTAACAATACTCACCATCGCCTCGTCCTTCTGTCCAACATATCCAAGGGAAATTTCCTGTACGAAGTAAAGGTCTACAAATACTCACCATCTCCTTTGTTTAATGTCACTATTGTACCGTTTTCGTGTAAAGTGGTCCATATACACACCATCTCCTGGTCCCTCAATCCAACATAACCCACACCATTTCCTGTATGAAGTAAAGATCTACCAATACCCACCATCGCCTGATCCTTCTGTCCAAAATAACCAATGGACATTTCCTGTACGAAGTAAAGGTCTACCAATACTCACCATCTCCTGGTCCTTCTGTCCAACATAACCAATGGCATTTCCTGTATGAAGTAAAGATCTACCAATACTCACCATATCCTGGTCCTTCTGTCTAACATAACAAAGGGACATTTCCTGTACGAAGTAAAGATCTACCAATACTCACCATCTCCTGGTCCTTCTATCCAACATAACCAATGGCATTTCCTGTATGAAGTAAAGATCTACCAATACTCACCATATCCTGGTCCTTCTGTCTAACATAACAAAGGGACATTTCCTGTACGAAGTAAAGATCTACCAATACTCACCATCTCCTGGTCCCTCTGTCCAACATAACCAATGGCATTTCCTGTATGAAGTAAAGATCTACCAATACTCACCATCTCCTTGTCCTTCTGTCCAACATAACCAATGGACATTTCCTATACAAAGTAAAGATCTACCAATACTCACCATCTCCTGGTCCTTCTGTCCAACATATATCCAAGGGAAATTTCCTGTATGAAATAAAGATCTAGCAATACTCATCATCTCTTGATTGTTCTGTCCAACATAAAATGACCATTTCCTGTACGAAGTAAAGATCTAGTAATACTCATCATCTCTTGGTCCTTCTGTCCAACATATATGCAAGGGAAATTTCCTGTATGAAGAAAAGGTCTACAAATACTCACCATCTCCTTTGTTCAATGTCATTATTGTACTGTTTTCGTGAAAAAAGTGGTCCAAATACTCATCATCTCCTGGTCCTTCCATCCAACATAACCCACACCATGTCCTGTATGAAGTAAAGATCTACCAATACTCACCATCGCCTGATCCTTCTGTCCAAAATAACCAATGGACATTCCCTGTACGAAGTAAAGATCTACCAATGCTCACCATATCCTGGTCCCTCTGTCCAACATAACAAAGGGACATTTCCTGCATGAAGTAAAGATTTACAAATACTCTCAATCTCCTGGTCCTTCTGTCCAACATATCCAAGGGAAATTTCCTGTATGAAGTAAACGTTTACAAATACTCACCATGTCCTGGTCCTTCTGTCCAACATAACCAACGGACATTTCCTTCATGAAGTAAAGATCTACAAATACTCACCATCTACTGGTCTTTCTGTCCAACATAACAAAGGAACATTTCCTGCATGAAGTAAAGATCTACAAATGCTCACCATCCCCTGGTCTTTCTGTCCAACATAACCAAGGTCCATTTCCTTTAGGAAGTGAAGATCTAGAAATACCCACGATCCCCTTTTTCTCACATCATGGAGGTTCCTGGGCTCTTTTGCGTAGTCCAAATACTCACCATCCCCTGGTCCTTCTGTCCCACATAACCAAGGTCCATTTCCTGTATGAAGTTAAGATCTACCAATACTCACCATCTCCTGGTCCTTCTGTCCAACGTAATCAAGGGACATTTGCTGCAGGACGTAAAGATCTACAAATACTCACCATTTCCTTTGTTCAATGTCTTTATTGTACCTTTTTTGTTTAAAGTGGTCCAAATACTCAACATCTCCTAGTTCTTCCGTCCAACATAACTAATGGCCATTTCCTGTATGAAATTAAAATCTACCAATACTCACCATCCCCTGGTCCATCCAACATAACAAAGGGACATTTGCTGTACAAAGTAAAGATCTGCAAATATTCACCATCTCCTGGTCCTCCTGTCCAACATAACAAAGGGACATTTGCTGTACAAAGTAAAGATCTGCAAATATTCACCATCTCCTGGTCCTCCTGTCCAACATAACCAATGGACATTTCCTATACGAAGTAAAGATCGACCAATACTCACCATCTCCTCATCCTTCTGTCCAACATAACCAAGGGCCATTACCTGTACGAAGTAAAGGTCTACAAAAGACTCACCATCCCCTGTTCTTTCTGTCCAATATAACCAAGGGCCATTTCCTGTACGAAGTAAAGATCTACAAATACTCACCATCTCCTTTGTTCAATGTCATTATTGTACCGTTTTCGTGTAAAGTGGTCCAAATACTCACCATCTCCTGGTCCTTCCATTCAACATAACCCACACCATGTCCTGTATGAAGTAAAGATCTAGCAATACTCACCATCGCCTGATCCCTCTGTCTAAAATAACCAATGGACATTTCCTGTATGAAGTAAAGATCTACCAATACTCACCATCTCCTGGTCCTTCTGTCCAACATAACCAAGGTCCATTTCCTGTACGAAGTAAAGGTCTACAAAGACTCACCATCTCCTGGTCTGTCAGCCTCTGCTTTGCTGCTGCTTTGGCTGCCATTAAACGGGGAGGGAGGGCATGGTATTTGGGAGGGGTTTACTAATTGTGCTGGAGGAAGATTCTGGAGCTCTGCTGCCTGTCGGACTACGCATGCGTAGGAGGTTCCCGCCAAGACTAACCGCACCGACATTCCATCTTCGTGATGCCTTTTGAAATTATCTCACACCTGACACTTGGGAGAATTATGATTGGACTGTAACTGTGATGCCAAGGAGTGAGGAATGGGTTATTCTATATATCAATTGCTTTCGCGCCTAAATAATCAGTCTTCGCTTCGCTACTCCTTTAATCATTTATAATTAGTAAAAGTACACTTGATTTCTACCTATGGAGTCTCGTGGTCTTCTTTCCTAATTACCCAATGAAGAGGTGCTGACAGTAAGCGAAGACTCACTCACACCCCACCAGGAGGTTTCAACCTACCCTGGGGGGTCTACTCACAAGAAGGAACGAGAAAAATATCGTTGAGAGCGAGCGATGAAGAGGAGATTGAAAGGGAAACTGCAGACCCATCTTTACCTGGAAGGATGGCTGGCCTAGGAATAGAGGACCCTGCGGTTCGCCCTAGGTGTGGGGCAAAAAGAGGATAGTGAGAGTTTGGATGCTGGAAAAAACCAGCCAACTGGGAAGAAACCTTGACTGAACGGAGGCCCCAGGAAAGAGAACAAACAGAAGAGTTTGAACAAAAGTACTCTATGCAAAAATTTAGAGAGGGTGAAGAGACCGAGGGGGGATGGGAGCAAACAAACCCAGAAACAGCTTCCACCCCCCAGCCAGGGCTGCTGCCAGAATAGGGGGGCCCCCCAGAAGACGCAGAATGGCAAAAGTCCCTCCCTTGCCAGTAAAATATAACGGAAATCCCAAGACCCTGGGTCTCTTTGTTATACAAATTTGGAACTATATGGAAATTTATGGGCCCGATTTAGAAACAGATGAGATGAAGGTGCAAATGGTTTTACTTTCTTTGGAGGAGAATGCGGCCGAATGGATGGTCAGCTTACGCCAAAGCAATTCCCCCCTCCTGAGGAATTTTGATGCCTTTATGACTGCGTTCAAAAGGAGATTTGATGATCAACTTCCTGGGAGGAGCCTACTGGTGGGGGCAGCAAAAAATCAGCTGCCTCCGAATTCCTGGCTACGTACCTGTTTAGAGGATCTTCCATCTGACGTCTTATCAGGTTTTCTTATCCTTCAGGCAAGAAGGAAAGAAGAAACTGTTTTGCTGGCAAATGCTCTTCGATTTTTGCAGCTTTTGTGCTTGCAAGGAAAGGGGGGCTAGCCCAAGGCAGAACGGCTGTCCGTGCTGGGAACTTCAAACTGCCTTGTGCAGGACAAAGTAGGTCTCTCCCACTCTGCTCAAAGTTTTGTTTGATTTATTCTTATCACGAGCTGAATCCGTTTACTGTGGACAATAATTGCTTATCAACATTTTAGCTTCTTTTCTTTTTCTCCTCCGAAAAATTATTTACTCAGAGGCTTCTAAAATGGCGCCGAGCAGGCTGGTTTCTCCGGTAATAACGAACACTTTTTGCTAATCCTCACAAGAAAGAATTCAAAACAAAAGAGATTGCTTATCATTTGTTTTGGTTTCACAATAGAAGAATTTTACTCCTTCATTAACCTTGCTTATTTGGAAGTTAAATGGTGATGAATCTGCTGAATGGTCTTGTTACAATGTTTACTCACTGAAAGTTTTGCCAAGCCTTAAACTTCAAAATAAAAGCCTCTTTACTTAAAGCTGCATATTCAGGCAATAGAGTTTTATTAACTGCAGGCAGATAAATTTTGAAATGGCCTCAAAACCAAATATTAACTTGAAGTCGTCACCCTCTACTTCCAGGGGCACATCCTCAGTGCCTGGCACAAAGCTGCAGCCTCTGCTTCCTACACCCCCTGCTGGGGATGTGTTAACGAAAGAATTTTTCCTGAGTAATCTAAGCGAGGCTCTTAATGCACAGACAATTAAAATGGAAGATAAGTTTAGAGATAATAGAGAGGTGGTAAAGCAGGAGAGAAAAGAGGAAATAAAAGAAATGAAAGAAGAAATTAAAAGTGAAATAAAAGGACTTAAACAGGAGCTGTATGAGAAATTTGATGCTAAGGTTGATAAAATTAGAGACGACATGCTGAGTCTTGTAACTGTATTAACAGAACGTATTTCTGGAGTGGAAGATACTCTAGAGGTTCTTAATGATGCCAATGCTAACTTGACATTGAAAACAGAGGTGGTGGAACAAAAAGTGGAAAATGCTGAAAAAGAAATTATTATGATACAGTACCGACAAATGGAGTTCGCATTAAGAGTAAGGGGGCTGCGTGAGGAGAAACAGGAGAACCTGAAACAGATCCTACCGGAAGCTTTTGACCGCCTGATGGGAAGACCAGGGACCAATCAAGACTGGCAAATTGACAAAGCTTACCGCGTTAACTCCTGGCTGGCAAAGCAGAAGCAGCTTCCTCGAGACATCGTTATATATTTTACTACAAGAGAGTTTAGAAATATGGTACTGCAAGCATCTTATAACACTAAGCTTCAAATTGGCGGTCAAGACCTGGCTGTTTTGAAAGAGATACCACCTCAAATGTTAAGAGCCAGGAGAGACTACGCTTTTTTGGTCGAAGAACTCAGAAATCGTCAGATACAGTATAGATGGGATGCACCATTCGGCATCATATTTACATTTGATAAGCAAAGGTACCGCCTCAACTCTGTATGGAAAGCCCGAGATTTTTATTATAATATATTGAAGGCCGGACACCCTGCACCATCTGGACCTAGAGAAAGACCACAAGAAGGACAGGATAGACAGCAAACTACACAACCACCAGACAAGATGGAGCATCTCTCTTCTCTAGAAGTGCAAGGTGCTATGGAACCAAGACCTAGCCGCATGACTACTAGACGTATGGAGAAACAAGCTAAAAAGCAACAGCATCAACAATCATCGGCCATCGATCAAGGATCTACAACAACAAATCTGGAAGCAATGGGAGGAGCTAGACCTAAGGTTAAACAGGCCGTGCAGGAAGCTCTAAAAATGCTTCAACCAACCAAAGATGACAACTAAGATTTTAACATGGAATGTCAACGGACTGAACTCTCCACAGAAGAGGAAGAAAATATTTCATTATCTCAAACAGTTTAAGAACGATGTAATTTGTTTGCAAGAAACTCATATCAAGTCAACTGATCAAAAATATTTGATCAACTCAAAACTTGGTCAACATTTTGCAGCTTCTGCTATGGAAAAGAAGAATGGTATAGTTGTATACTTAAGAAAAGATATGAAAGCTGAATTAATAGAAGCAGATCCCTTCGGAAGATATATTGCTTTAGACTTAATCTTAGAAGGGAAAAAGACATTACTTTTGGGAATTTATGCTCCCAATCAACAGCAAGATAGATTCTATAGAAATCTTCATGCTAAATTAGTACAGTGGGACTATAGTTCCTGTATACTATTGGGTGACTGGAATGGAGTGATAGACACTAAGAGAGATAAGAAGATTTCCCGCCTAAATACCAAGATGCGAGCAAAGTTACCCAAATCTTTCTTTGACATTATGGATGATTTTGAATTGAGAGATATTTGGCGAGAAAGAAATGCAGAGGAATGTGACTTCACTTTCTTCTCGGACAGGCATCAATCCCTCTCAAGGATTGATTTTATTCTAACCACTAATGATTTGCTTTCTAGGGTCAAGAAAACAAAGATTGCAGCTAGGATCCTTTCGGACCATAACCCAGTTTGGATGGAGTTGGGAAGGGTAGTGCAGGCAAGAAGGTCTTGGAGATTGAATGAAAACTTATTTAGATATGAAAAGTATATTAATGATTGTAAAAAATTACTATCTGAATATTTTGTTTTGAATATGAATAAGGGTACATCTATGGAATTTGTATGGGACGCAAGCAAAGCGTATATGAGAGGAGTTTTGATGAATATAAATAAAACACATAGAAATAAGCAAGGGTTAAAACAAACAGAACTGGAAGAGGAAATTAAGAGAAAAGAGCTGGAGTTAACAATGAACCCAGACGATACAAAGGTTAAGGAAGCTATTAACATATTAAAATCTCAATTTGACATGTTGATCTCTGACCAGGTGGCTACTAATCTATTATATGCAAAACACAATACTTTTTGTAATGCAAACAAACCTGGCAGATGGTTAGCTTATCAGATTAGGAAAAAAAGGAAAACTCGAAATATATCTAAACTGATTTACAGAGGGAAGGAGGTGTTTCAACAGGAAGAGATTCAAAAGGCTTTCTGGGAATTTTTTACAGAACTGTATAAAGGGGATAAAATTAATGGCTTAGACATAGACAAATATTTAGACAAAGAGAAAATACCTTCAGTTAGAGAAGAACACAGGCAAAAATTGAATCAACCAATAACCTCGGGGGAAATCCTGCAGGTAATTAAGCAATTAAAGTCAGGGAAAGCACCAGGTACAGATGGCTTGACAGCGGTTTACTATAAAAACTTACAGTTAGAAATGGTAGAACCTCTTAGAGAATTATTTAATATGATTCAAATGGAAGGTAAAGTCCCTCCATCTTGGAAGACAGCGTTTATATCTTTGATACCCAAAGAAGATCAAGATACTACTCAACCCAAAAATTATAGACCTATTTCATTACTGAATGTAGATTATAAAATTTTTACTAAAATATTAGCAAATAGGTTAATGTTGGTCACTCAACAATTGATACATACGGACCAAACAGGTTTTATACAAGGGAGACAGATGAAAAGTAATGTTAGATTAATTATTAATGCATTAGAATATTTGGGAAAGAACAACCAGATCCCTGCTGCGTTTATATTTTTGGATGCTGAGAAGGCCTTTGATCGAGTTAACTGGCAATTTCTGTTGAAGATACTGCAAAAAATGCAGATAGGAGATAATTTTTTACAGTCAATTAAAGCAATATACCAACAGCAAACAGCACAAATCATAGTCAATGGAAGTCTAACAGACTCTTTTCAAATTGGAAAAGGTACAAGACAGGGCTGTCCTTTGTCCCCATTATTGTTTATTATAACTTTGGAAGTATTGTTGAATAAAATACGGGGCTTGGATGGTTTAAAAGGGATCAAGATTAGGCAGCAAGAATATAGAGTCCGCGCTTTTGCGGATGATTTGGTCATAATATTGGAACAACCGCAGGAATCCAGTATGGTTTTAATGAATATGATTAATCAATATGGTCAAGTGTCGGGCTTTAAAATAAACTTAGGAAAAACCAAAATATTAGCTATAAATATGAATATTAAACAAAAGGAAGAATTAGGAGTGATGCTAGGATGTGAGGTAGTTAAAAAAGTCAAATATCTTGGAGTTAACATTTTAACTTCAAATGGGAAATTATATAAGCATAATTATGAACCACTTTGGCATAGCATACAGACAGAGATGAAAAAATGGGAGAAATTGCACTTATCTTTGCTGGGTAGGATAGCGGCAGTGAAAATGAACATTTTACCAAAATTTTTATTTCTCTTCCAAATGTTACCTATACTTAAAAAAGATGCGAACCTTTTAGAATGGCAGAAGGGTATCAACAAATTTGTGTGGGCAGGAAAGAAGCCGAGGGTAAAGATGAAAATAATGCAAGATGTACGTGAGAGAGGAGGATTGAAACTACCTAATTTAAAACTATATTATGATGCAGTGGCATTATCTGTAATTAGTGATTGGATTCACTTAACCAATGATAGAATATTGAACATTGAGGGACACGATCTGGTATTTGGTTGGCATGCTTACCTGTTATTCAACAAAAAATTGGATAAGAACTTTAAAAGTCATATTTTAAGAAATGCTTTATTGCGGGTCTGGAAGAAATACCAATATAAATTAAATGACAAAATACCCATGTGGGCAATTCCTAGACACGCAATTGAAAATATGAATACAGCACAAAAACAGGACAGAATTACCTACAGACAGCTTCTTACCTCGGAAAGGGGGGTATTACAATTAAAATCTTTAGAGGTATTAAAAGAGGAGAAGGTAGTTCAAACATGGTTCCAGTATGGGCAATTACAGGCTAGGTGGAAAATAGATCAAAAAATTGGTTTTATCCAAGTTGAGGATAATCTGTTTAAACAAATAAGAGATCAAAGCTTAATGCATATAAAGAGGATATATAATGTATTAATACAGATGGAGTCGGAAACAGAATTAGTTAAAGATTGTATGATAAAATGGGCTCAAAATATTGAGGAACCAATAATGTTGGATACATGGGAAAGAATCTGGGTAAGAAATGTGAAATTTACACAAGCTCAAAATCTGAGAGAAAATTTTTACAAGATGTTCTATAGATGGCATTTAGATCCTAAAAAGTTGGCTTCTATGTATCCGAATGTACAGCCTAAATGTTGGAGGTGTGGTTCTCTCGATGCTACATATTATCATATATGGTGGACCTGCCAAAAGGTTAAGGCATTTTGGATAAAAATATGGTGGGTCATGCAAAATGTTTTTAAAAGAAGGATAAAGTTTAGTCCTCAGTTATTTTTACTAGGTATATGTACTGACTTTACAGTGGTAGAGACCAATTTGATTCTGCACCTGATAACTGCAGCAAGACTGTTGGTGGCGCAATATTGGAAGAAGGAAGACTTGCCTACAATCCAAGAATGGACATTGAAAGTAACAAACTTAGCTGAAATGGCTAAAATATCGGCATATCTCAAAGATCATTCAAATGAGAGATATAAACGAGACTGGAAAAAATGGATTGACTATATACAAAATAAATACGGGACTAAGAAATTCCAGTTAGCCTATGCTTAAGATCAGAAATGATTTAAACTGTTAAAAGTCAGTTCAGTAAGAAGAAGCTAAGGTCAATCTAGAATGTCATTAATTTCTTTATTTCTTTTTTCTCAATAGATTTTAGACTGTGTTAGTTAAAAATCCATACCGTGTACGGGTTCTGGGAAGTGGGGGGGGGAAGGAGGAGGGGTGGGTGGGGGGGTGGAGGGAGGGAGGGGTACACACAACAAAAAAATTGTACTTCAATGTCTTAATGATTGACAAATGATGACATATTTGTGTTTTTTTTTAAAGAAAAATAAAAAAGTTCTGTTAAAAAAAGGAGATTTGATGATCCACTGATTGAGAAACGGGGGAAGGTGAAATTTATGGCCCTCAAACAGGGAGATAGACCAGTGGCTGAATATATTCAGGAGTTTCAACAGCTTTCTTCTTATATGAGAGGCTGGTCTGAAGATGCCCTTCTGGACCAGTTTGCGTTAGGATTAAATGAGAACATTTACCAACAATGGGTTAACAGACACCTTCCCAAGCGAGTTACAGCTTGGTATGAAAATGCAGCAGACATTGAGCTCGACTTGATTAGACTTCAACGTGTGAAAGAGGAGAAAGCAGAGAGATCACCATCCCCCCCCAGCTCAAAAGGCCCCATTCCGCATCAGGGGTGAGGGAAAGGGAAGCTCTGCCGGCAAGGCCAAGCCGTTCACGTGCTTCCATTGTGGAAAGGGGTGCCACCGCGCCATGGATTGCCGTGTTAAACTTCCTGCAACCACCCCGCCCCCTGCCAAGAGGGAAGCGAAGACGAGCAAGACCCCGGGGAGAAAGAAAGAGGCTGCTTTCGCTGCTGAAAACACCCCCCAGCACTTCAGGCAGGAGGCGGAGGAAGAAGCGGACGTCACCACCAGCTCCTCTGATGACTCCGATGACGACGCCTCGCCTCGTTGGGTGAGTTCAAATAAAAGCCCCATGTTGATCCCAGTAGAAATAAGGGTACCACCCGATGGGGAGACAGAACAGCTTCCTGCCCTCCTTGATTCGGGCTGTTCGAGATGTATGATTAACCCTGCAATGGTTGAAAAACTGGGCTTGAAATTAAGGACTTTGAAAACCGCTATTGTGTTTTGCCAAATCGATGGATCCATTGCAGGGGGTGGCCCAGCCCATTTCTACACTGAACCTCTAGAGATGAAAATGGGCACCCATGTAGAGTTGATCTCTTTTATTGTGGCTCCTGGAATGGACAGACCCCTTATTTTGGGACTCCCCTGGCTTCGTAAATGGAACCCTCGCATTAATTGGAGGGAGGGGTGACTGCGCATTCGGACCAGCACAGCTCCAAATGGGGAGGCCGACGCCTCAGAGCCTGCTGGCTCCAGTCCCGCAGTGGCCGCCAGGGGCCAAGAGAGAATTGAGGGGGAAGAAAAGATTCCAAAAGAGTATTGGGACCTGAAAGGGGTTTTTAGTGAAAAATCTTCAGATAAGCTTCCACCCCACAGACCTACTGATTGCTCCATCGATATTTTGCCGGGGGTAAAGCTTCCAAAGCCCCAAATATATTCAATGTCTCCTAGGGAAATGGAGGAAATGAGGAAATTGATAAAAACTTGAAAAGTGGTTTCATTGAGCCAGCATGACCCAAGGTAGCTGCACCCGTGTTGTTCAGAGAGAAGAAAGATGGCTCCGAGATTATGTGTTAATTTCAAAAACCTGAATTGCATCTCAGCTCAGAACCTATACCCGTTACCACTGATGAAGGACATCCTGACAAACCCTGACTTTCTCCCCCCCGCCTTTTTTTTTCTTTTCTGTTTTTTGTTGTTCGTCTGTTTGTTTGTGTTTTCTCGTTTTCCAGGCCTGAACGCCTTTTTTTCCGGAGGACGGCCGGATGTCATCCTCTGCTTTGCTGCTGCTTCGGCTGCCATGAAATGGGGAGGGAGGGCATGGTACTTGGGAAGGGTTTACTAATTGTGCTGGAGGAAGATTCTGGAGCTCTGCTGCCTGTCGGACTACGCATGCGTAGGAGGTTCCCGCCAAGACTAACCGCACCGACATTCCATCTTCGTGATGCCTTTTGAAATTATCTCACACCTGACACTTGGGAGAATTATGATTGGACTGTAACTGTGATGCCAAGGAGTGAGGAATGGGTTATTCTATATATCAATTGCTTTCGCGCCTAAATAATCAGTCTTCGCTTCGCTACGCCTTTAATCATTTATAATTAGTAAAAGTACACTTGATTTCTACCTATGGAGTCTCGTGGTCTTCTTTCCTAATTACCCAATGAAGAGGTGCTGTCCAACATATCCAAGGGAAATTTCCTATATGAAGTAAAGATCTAGCAATACTCATCATCTCCTGGGCCTTCTCTCCAACATAACCAAGGGCCACTTCCTGTACGAAGTAAAGGTCTACAAAGACTCACCATCTCCTGGTCCTTCTGTCCAACATATCCAAGGGAAATTTCCTGTATGAAGAAAAGGTCTACAAATACTCACCATCTCCTTTGCTCAATGTCATTATTGTACCGTTTTCGTGTAAAGTGGTCCAAATACACGCCATCTCCTGGTCCTTCCATCCAACATAACCCACACCATGTCCTGTATGAAGTAAAGATCTGCCAATACCCACCATCGCCTGATCCTTCTGTCCAAAATAACCAATGGACATTTCCTGTACGAAGTAAAGATCTACCAATACTCACCATCTCCTGGTCCCTCTGTCCAACATAACCAATGGCATTTCCTGTATGAAGTAAATATCTACCAATACTCACCATATCCTGGTCCCTCTGTCCAACATACCAAAGGGACATTTCCTGCATGAAGTAAAGATTTACAAATACTCACCATCTCCTGGTCCTTCTGTCCAACATATCCAAGGGAAATTTCCTGTATGAAGTAAAGATCTAGCAATACTCATCATCTCTTGGTCCTTCTGTCCAACATAAATAAGGGCCATTTCATGTACGAAGTAAAGATCTAGCAATACTCATCATCTCTTGGCCCTTCTGTCCAACATATCCAAGGGAAATTTCCAGTATGAAGTAAACGTCTACAAATACGCAACATTTCCTGGTCCTTCTGTCCAACATAACCAACGGACATTTCCTTAATGAAGTAAAGATCTACAAATACTCACCATCTACTGGTCTTTCTGTCCAACATAACAAAGGAACATTTCCTGCATGAAGTAAAGATCTACAAATGCTCACCGTCCCCTGGTCTTTCTGTCCAACATAACCAAGGTCCATTTCCTTTAGGAAGTGAAGATCTACAAATACCCACGATCCCCTTTTTCTCACATCATGGAGGTTCCTGGGCTCTTTTGCGTAGTACAAATACTCACCATCCCCTGGTCCTTCTGTCCAACATAACCAGGGGCCATTACTGGTACAAAGTAAAGATCTACAAATACTCACGATCTCCTGGTCCTTCTGTCCAGCATAACAAAGGGACATTTCCTGCATGAAGGTCTACAATACTCACCATATCCTGCTCCTTCTGTCCAACATATTCAAGGGAAATTTCCTGTATGAAGTAAAGATCTAGCAATACTCATCATCTCTTCGTCCCTCTGTCCAACTTATCCAAGGGAAATTTCCAGTACAGAGTAAAGGTCTACAAATACTCAACATCTCCTGGTCCCTCTGTCCAACATAACAAAGGGACATTTCCTGCATGAAGTAAAGATCTACAAATACTCACCATTTCCTTTGTTCAATGTCATTATTGTACCATTTTGTTTAAAGTGGTCCAAATACTCAACATCTCCTGGTTCTTCTGTCCAACATAACCAAGGTCCATTTCCTGTACAATGTAAAGGTCTACAAATACTCACCATCTCATTGGTTCAATGTCATTATTGTAACCTTTTCATATAAAGTGGTCCAAATACTCACCATTTCCTGGTCCTTCCATCCAACATAACCCACGCCATTACCTGTATGAAGTAAAGATCTACAACTACTCACCATCTCCTGGTCCCTCTGTCCAACCTAACAAAGGGACATTTCCTGTACAAAGAAAAGATCTACAAATGCTCACATTCCCCTGGTGTTTCAGTCCAACATAACCAAGGGCCATTACCTGTACGAAGTAAAGATCTACAAATACTGACCATCTCCTTTGTTCAATGTCATTATTGTACCGTTTTCGTGTAAAGTGGTCCAAATACTCACCATCTCCTGGTCCTTCCATCCAACATAACCCACGCCATTTCCTGTATGACGTAAAGATCTACCAATACTCACCATCGCCTGATCGCTCTGTCCAAAATAACCAAGGGACATTTCCTGCATGAGGTAAAGATTTACAAATACTCACCATCCCTTTTTCTCACATCATGGAGGTTCCTGGGCTCTTTTGGGTAGTCCAAATACTCACCATCGCCTGGTCCTACTGTCCAACATAACTCATTACCTGTACGAAGTAAAGATCTACAAATACTCACCATCTCTTGGTCCCTCTGTCCAACCTAACAAAGGGACATTTCCTGTACGAAGTAAAGATCTACAAATACTCATCATCTCCTTTGTTCAATGTCATTATTGAAGAGCCACAGTGGCGCAGTGGTTAGGGTGCAGTACTGCAGGCCACTTCAGCTGACTGTTATCTGCAGTTTGGCGGTTCAAATCTCACCGGCTCAAGGTTGACTCAGCCTTCCATCCTTCCGAGGTGGGCGAAATGAGGACCCAGACTGTGGGGGCGATATGCTGACTCTGTAAACCACTTAGAGAGGGCTGAAAGCCCTATGAAGTGGTATATAAGTCTAACTGCTATTGCTATTGCTATTGTACCGTTTTCATTTAAAGTGGTCCAAATACTCACCATCTCCTGGTCCTTCCATCCAACATAACCCACACCATTACCTGTATGAAGTAAAGATCTACCAATACACATCATCGCCTGATCCTTCTGTCCAACATAACCAAGGGCCATTACCTGTATGAATTAAAGATTTACAAATACTCACCATCTCCTGGTCCTTCTGTCCAACATAACAAAGATCCATTTCGTTTATGAAGTGAAATCTACAAATACTCACCATCTCCTGGCTCGTCAGTCCAACATAACCAAGGGCCATTTGCTGTACGAAGTAAAGATCTAGCAATACTCATCATCTCTTGGTCCTCCTGTCCAACATATCCAAGGGACATTTCCTGCATGAAGTAAAGATCTACAAATGCTCACCATCCCCTGGTCCCTCTGTCCAACCTAACAAAGGGACATTTCCTGTACAAAGTAAAGATCTAGCAATACTCATCATCTCTTGGCCCTTCTGTCTAACATAACCAAGGGACATTTCCTGTACAAAGTAAAGATCTAGAAATACGCACCATCTCCTGGTCTTTCTGTCCAATATAACCAAGGGACATTTCCTGCATGAAGTAAAGATCTACCAATACTCACCATCTCCTGGTCCTTCTGTGCAACATAACAGATGGCCATTTCCTGTATGAAGTAACGATCTTCAAATACTGACCATCTCTTGATCCTTCTGTCCAACCTAACAAAGGAACATTTCATGCATGAAGTAAAGATCTATAAATACTCACAATCTTCTTTGTTCAATGTCATTATGGTACCTTTTTTGATTAAAGTGGTCCAAATACTTATTATCTCCTGGTCCTTCTGTCCAACATTACGAATGGACATTTCCTATACGAACTAAAGATCTACAAATACTCAACATCTCCTGGTTCTTCTGTCCAACTTAACCAAGGGATATTTCCTGTATGAAGTGAAGATCTAGAAATATTCACCATCTCCTTTGTCCAAAACAATTATGGTACCTTTTTTTCTTTAAAGTGATCCAAATTCTCACCTGGTTGTTTTGTCCAAGGTAACCAAGGGACATCTACTGTCTGAAGTTAAGATCCACAAATACTCACCATCTTCTAATGATTTGCCCAAAGTCACTAAGCCACCTGTTTCATGGTATTTCTGGACTAGAACTCACCATGCCTGTTGCAGGAAGAGAAATCACGGTGTCCCGATTATTAACCCAAGGTCCCACCATCATCTCTCATGTGTCATGCAGGACTTGAACTCACCATGCCTGTTGCTGGAGAAGGACTCACCCCCTTCCTGGTGTTTGGCCCAGGCACCCACCTCACTCTCCTGCTTATTACAGAACTCCCTGTATGGTGGTTTCTCCCTCGCTACCTTGACCACTAAATCAAATTGGCTGCCATTTAGAGGGACGGTGGGTGGCAACCTCTCCCAACTGGCAGAGCCCCTGAGCCAAGCTGGCATCTCCTGGCAACTTCCCTGGAAAGGGGGTGTCTGCCCACCTGCTGCTTAGAGACCTGTCATCTCTGATGTCACAACGGAGGGAGGGGAGGGGGCTGGGGGGGCTGTAACTGCCAGGGGAGATCCAGCCCTCCCGACCCAGCCCAGCTCTTTGTTGCCCTTATCCACCATCATGGCTGCCCAAAGCCTTCAAGGTCACTTCTTCCTCTCCCTGCTCAGGTCCGTTTCGGTCCAAAGCCCCCCGGGAGCAGCAGCAGCTGCCCTCCCAGAAGCCCCTGCTGGAGTCCCTGAAGGGGGAGGCCTCCTGCGTGCCCCCAATGACCCCCCCTGGGCGGCTTCCCTGCTTGGAGCATCCACTTCGTCGCCTAGGACTGGGGCCAGTGGGTGGGGGGGACATGGTGCCCCCCAGATCCCTGGCACCCAGGAGGAGGAGCAGAAGGAAGGGGGGGCAAACAGGTGAGCCTCAGGGGGAGGGGCTGAAAGGGCACCTGGGAGGCAGAGAAGGGACGATTAACACCCAGGGTATCCCTGAAGCCACGAGGAGGAGAAGGAGGAGGAACTGACCACCACCTGAGATGGAGTCACACAATGCACCCAGGTGACCCCCCCAGCCCCCCCACCCCGGCAGCACCCACAGCACCTGCCCCCCCTTCCAGGGATTTCATTACATAAAAGGAAGAATAGAATTATTTCTTTATTTTGGGTTTAAAGTATTATAGTAAAATTAGCATGTCTCCAGGGATATAAGATCACAGGCTGGAGAAACACACACACAAACACACACATGTGCATGCATACATACATACATACATATATACATACATACATACATACACACACACACACACACACACACACACACACACACGCATACAATGGTGAAATTCAAAAATTTTCCCTACCGGTTCTCTGGGCGTGGCTTGGAGGGCGTGGCTTTGTGGTCATGTGACTGGGTGGGCGTGGCTGTACAACTGACTCTCATGCAATGCAAAAATAGATGGATTTCACACAAAATGGTCATTACAACAATAAACCAATGGTATATATATTGGTATATTGTAATGACCATTTTATACTGTTATAGAGACTAACTTGATTTTGCATTTAATAACGGCAGCAAGACTGTTGGTGGCACAATACTGGAAGAAGGAAGATTGCCTACTATTCAAGAATGGACATTAAAAGTAACAAACATAGCAGAGATGGCTAAAATATCAGCATATCTCAAGGACCACTCAAATGAGAGATATAAACTGGAGTGGAGAAGATGGATTGACTATACTCAAAATAAATATGGGACTAAGAAATTCCAGATAGTTTATGATTGAAGAAACAAGGAATGATATAATCTGTTTAGAGTTAGCCTAACGAAAGTGGAGTTAAAGCTCAAATGAAAGATGATATTAACTTTTTTAAAAGGTTATTTTAGAACATCTTTGTTAAATATTTATACCCTGTATTTGTTCTGGGAAGTTGGGGGGGGGTGTGAAGGTTGGGGGGGTTGGGTCTGGGTGGGGAGGGTGGAGAAGGAGAAGTAAATATTTGTAAAAGCCTTTTTTTCCAAAAAAATTCAATAAAAATAATAATAAAATAAAAAAAAACAATATACCAATGGTGAATTTCAAAAAGTTTCCCTTCTGGTTCTGTGGGCATGGCTTGGAGGGCGTGGCTTAGTGGTCATGTGACTGGGGGTGGGCGTGACTGCACAACTGCCTCTCACACAATGCAAAAGCAGCTGGACTTCACACAAAATGGCCGCTGCAACAAGCAGGAGCCTCACCCAGAGCTCACAAACAAACCATCACACTTTACACAAAAGTAACACAAAAGCTGCACAGCTGACTCCCACGCGCAATGCAAAAGCAGCTGGACTGCACCCACAATGGCAGGAACCCACAGACCATCAGGCCCGGCTGATGGTCCCACAACTGATCTTTGAAACTCTTTTTTTCTTTTTACTTTTCAAAGCGTATTTTTACTACCAGTTCAGGCAAAAGGGAAGCATTTCACCCCTGATGCACATAGACATACATACCTATATGAAAACAAACATACCAAGGGAATCAGGAAGAGGCATAGGGTGACTGGGGGATTCTGGGAGTGGAAGTCCGCACATCTCAAAGCAGGCTGGCTGGGGGATTCTGGGAAGTCCCCCAAAAGCCTAGCCTTCCCCATCCCTAAGCCTGGCCATTTCCTTCCACCCACAGGCTCCCCCAAAGGAGACAAAGGAATTTGCTAGGAGCCAAACAGCTGAAGGGATTGCTTGGGACGAAGGGATCCCGGGAGGCGATTGGGAAACAAGGGAGCCAAGGAGGGACGGGGGAAATCCACTAGAAATCCAAAGATCCCAAGAGGGGATCGAGAACCAGGTGGAAAGAAGCGGATCCCAGGAGGGGATCATGCCCCACCCTTTCCTGCAGGGGAAAAAGGACCCCTCCTCCCTTTAGGGCTGAGCAGGGGGGAGACCAGCCGCGGGGGGAGCTCTGGGCCCCCTGGAGAAGGAGCTGGAGAGGCTCCTGCAGTTGCTCTGCTTCGGTGGGTCCTCTGGACTGGATCCCCTGCGGTTGAGGAGCCCGTGGCCCTCTGGCCACAGGGACCCCCAATCCTGCAGCAGAGGAGACCCCAAGGCCCCCCAAGCCACAAGAGCCGCTGAAGGTCCCATCCGAGGAGACCCCAAAGCCCCCCAGCTCCGAACAAAGTCTGGCTACGACCAAACAGAGCCGGAGAAGGCGGGGTGGGAACAGGGGGCGCAAATAAACTCTGTACATGCTCAGAGGCTGCAGTGGCCTGTTTTCCACAAAGGACGGTTGGGGATCCTGGGAATGCTCAATCCACGTCAAACATGGCCCGTGAGTGGCAGCTGGCCTCTAATTGAAATGGGGCCAGTTGGCTGTGGAAGGGACAGGAGACTACAAAGAGATCTCCACTCTGCCTGGAAAAAGCAAAGGCGAACCGCTTCCACATTGGGGCAGAAATACACTTTCTAAGGTGGGAAATGTGCCCCCTCGTGGCTCTGTCTAAAACTGCCCCCTTGGCTGGGGACCCAACAGCAAAGCCCTTTAAAATATCCCAATAATGTTCTGGTTGACCGACCCTCTTTATGACCATCCCTAGTTATGACCTTGATGGCAAGCTCCATACTTACCATTTTTATGTATATGTACTTGAATAATAATTCTTAATATGCAATGAACATATAAAGTGCAAATGTATAATGTTCACTGGCCATAATTTCTTGGAAAGCGTAAAGGAGAAATCCAAAAAAGGGGCAAAGCTAAAAGAGGATAGAAAAAAATATTTTGTTTGTGACAGAAGGACCAGGAGATGGTAAGTATTTGTAAATCTTTAATTCATACAGGTAATGGCCCTTGGTTATGTTGGACAGAAGGATCAGGCGATGGTGTGTATTGGTAGATCTTCTCATGGCTGCCATAAATTCATCAAAATTCCTCAGGAGAGGGGAATTGCATTTATGTAGGCCGACCATCCATTCGGCTGCTTTCTTCTCTAAGTCCATTAACACCATTCTCACTTTAATTTCATCTGCCTCTAAATCAGGTCCATAGATTTCCATATAATTCCAGACCTGAATTATAAACAGTCCAAGAGTTTTGGGGTCTCCATCAATTTTACGGTTAAGGGAGGGACCTTTGCCATCCAGCGTCATCTGCCCCCCCCCCCTTTGAATGACTCTAGCTGCAGCGGGGGAGGCTGGTTCTGGGTTTTCTTGCACACAACCCCCTTCGGCCCCTTCACTCTCCCTTAAACTACACATTGAGTACCTTTGTTCCAACTCCTCTGTCAGCTCCCTTTCCACTGCTCTCTCTCGGCTTCGACGTTCAGTCCATGCCTCTTTGAGGAGTCTCATGGCGTGGGAAATCTTAGAATCCTCTTATAATCCATCTGGGACGGACGGCAGATTCATCCAATCTCAGTTCAGCCAGTCTTTCCGTTAAAGATTGTGCCGCCGCTGCCCCCTCTTCTTCCTCCTGGTCGCTTACATGCAAAGACATTTCTTTTCTTCTTGTGAGGGCACCCCCCTCGGTAGTTGTTAGCTCTGGGATGGGTGCGAATGAGACTCAGCTTAATGTCAGCATTGACTTCATTTAGTAATCAGGAAAGAAACCATTTGACTCCATTTGAACTGAAATCAAGTGTACTTTTACTAATTATAAACAAACAGTTGCAAAGCAAAGCTGAGTCTGGTTAATTAGGCGCGAAAGTGAATAATATCATGTATAATTCAATCCCCTCCCCTTGGCACCCCAGTCCATAGTCCAATTATAATGCACCCAACTGTCAGGTGGGAGATAAGTCATCATCAGGATGGAATGCTGGACAGTTAACCTTGGTAGGAAACTCCCTTCCTCCACATGCGCAGTAAGGTGGTCAGATCAGCGTGTAGAATCTTCCTCCAGCACATCATGATTCCCCTCCCAGATACCATGCCCCCCCTCCCCATTTCAATGACAGCCGAAGCAGCAGCAAAGCAGAGGCTGACAGTTCCTGGAGTCTTTTACCTTGTCCAAATACTCACCATCTCCTTTTTCCCACATCATGGAGGTTCCTGGGCTCTTTTACCTTCTCTAAATACTCACCATCTCCTCTTTCCCACATCATGGAGGTTTCTGGTCTCTTTTGCCTTGCCTAAATACTCATCATCTCTTTTATTCCACATCATGGAGGTTCCTGGGCTCTTTTGCCTTGTCCAAATACTCACTATCTCCTTTTTCCCACATCATGGAGGTTCCTGGGCTCTTTTACCTTGTCTAAATACTCACCATTTCCTTTTTCTCACATCATGGAGGTTCCTGGGCTCTTTTGCCTTGTCCAAATACTCACCATCTCCTTTTTCCCACATCATGGAGGTTCCTGGGCTCTTTTGCCTTCTCTAAATACTCACCATTTCCTTTTTCTCACTTCATGGAGGTTCTTGGGCTCTTTTACCATGTCTAAATACTCACCATTTCCTTTTTCTCACATCATGGAGGTTCCTGGGCTCTTTTGCCTTGTCCAAATACTCACCATCTCCTTTTTCCCACATCATAGATGTTCCTGGGCTCTTTTACTTTCTCTAAATATTCACCATCACCTTTTCCCCACATCACGGAGGTTCCCGGGCTCTTTTGCCTTGTCCAAATACTCACCATCTCCTTTTTAATCACATCATGGAGGTTCCTGTGTTGCAGAAAATGACAGGCGTTAGACTTCTCAGGATACAGGAAAAGTTTATTTGGCAGCCAGGTTCAGAAAGCTAGCCCATGGCAAACATTGCAAGTTCTGAACAACCTTCATTAGCGAAGCACGCATTCTTATACATTCCCAAAAGCATTGCAACACGGAAATTCTTAACACATTTCTTAGTGGTTACCTTGAGGAGAAAACCTTATAAGGAGATGAGGGTCTTACTTCCCCTTTTGTTTCAGGTATGGCTTACATGTTATTAACGAACTTTAATTGAATTTTGTGGTTTGGACTTTTAACCCAAGTTTTTCGACATAGAGGACATTGGCTAGAACATCCTGTGGTTAGTGAATGGGGACACTTCCTTTAAGCAACTTCTAACTGTCCCTGTTATTCTATGTCTTCATTTTTAATCCATATTTTATTCTGCTTTAACCCCCCCCCCCCCGCTTCTAGACTCTATTAATACCCACAATTGAGTCTAGCCTGTTAGATTAATAATATAAGCATAAAAGATTACAGAATAGTAATTGAAAGCAAGCATACAAACAATACACATCTTAGGGCTTATTTTCCGGAATCACTCTCCCTACTTCTAAGAGTGCAATTTGAATGTAGGAGCTAGTATCTGAAGCTTCCTCTTCCTTGAGGCTATGTGGGTTTAGGCTTTCCATTATCATTAACTCCTTTTCAGCCCGTATCTCTTTTACAGACTTCATAATTAGCTGTTTAAGCAAGGGTTTTATGCAAGGGAGGAAGGCTAAACTTGCGATTCCATATAATAAAAGAAATAGCATTTGCTTAATCCAACCTGTTCCCGGTAGCCAAGGGAACCACACATCTGTTCCTTGTACTTTTTGACCAATAGAGGAAGCTCAGTCTCGTAGTTCTTGGATCAACACCCCCCCCCCCCGGACTGCTCCTGATCTGTTCATATAGAAACAGCAATCTTCTCCCAGGAATACACATAGCCCACCTTTTTCAGCAGTTAAAAGATCGATGGCCCGCCGGTTCTGTAACACGAGGGCTGCTAAGGAATCTATTTGGTCCTGTACTTCAACCAAGGTACCAGCAATTTGGTTCAGGCTTTCTTGAAATTCTTCTGACAGCTGCCTGAACTGTGTAATGGAATGGGTCATTCCACCTACACCAGGTCCAATTGCTGTCCCTATTCCTAAAATTGCTAATAGTGGAATTAGGAGTGGCACTCTTTTCTGGACATGTCCCATGAGGGGTACAGGGGGGGGCTGTTCCCCACTTACTACCCCCATTTTGGGGAGAAGATGTACTAGGGTGCATGTTCCAGTCCAATTAGTGGGCAAGCACAGATAGGCATTTCTGCCACATAGAAAGAAAACTCCATTTTCTCCTGCACATACGCCAATGTTCATGGAGAAGGCATGGACTCGGAGGTTCCTTTCATTAGTCCAGACTTGTAAAGTTTCTGCTAGGAACATACCAGTCAGGGGCTGTAATGGAACTTCTTGATTAGGGTCCATTAACTTATCCCTGAGGACTGGACCTTCAAAGATATATTGGGAACTGGCATTTCCAGGGGGAAAATAAACACAGATTCCCGTAGTTGACTGTATTGAGAGCCAAATGGGTAGTCGGGGGGGGGGGGGGGGTGTTGGAATGGCCTTGGGCAGCTGAAGTGAATTTCTGTTGGAAGAGCTTGTGAGCAGAGGGAGACATGCTGCGAGTCAATTTTACGTCTATAAGGGTTTTCCTGGGGGCAAGATACATCTCAGATGGGCATTGTTCCTCTGCTAAGGACCCCACAGGAATGCCAGGCTCCTGATATCGTTTGATGCACAAGGAGGGCGACCCTATAATTTCTATACCAACTGCTATGGGCCCCAACGATGGGTAGATGGCTCATCCCCAGGCTTTTAAGCGCGTCATACAGATCGCCATGTAGCTGGGCTTCTGCCGTTCTAGCTCCCCATCTTCCCCTTGTCAAAAACTATCGTAGCTCTGGTCTTTTCCCAAAGTTCTGATTCCACTGGTGGTACCGCCTGATAAGATGATGGTCCAGCAGACAAACACAACCAGCATTTCTGACCCAAAGCAGGGTCAGACTCATTGATTAAGCTTTGTCCTAATTCCAACATTCTTAACATGTAATCCCCTTGTCTTAACTGTTGCAGGGTCAGTTTCCATTAGGCTTTACTCTTTTTCTTACAGGGTTTGCCAAATAGTTGGTTGGAAGTGTTGGAATTGGCTTGCGGTTTCGTCCCCAAGCATAAATAATGTGCCGCTGATGGGAGCGGACCAGTTCCCCATCCTGTAATGGGTTTTTATCTTTTTCTCCGGGATTTTTGACATCCTGGGATCCTTCTTCAAGAGCGAAGGGAGTTTCTTGGGTATTTTCGCAACATGGGGAGTTAATAGTCAGGAAATTATCACTTCGCATGCCTTTTGCCAACAACAGCCAAAGCCAGAAACAATTCATAATTATTCCTTACACAAGAGTTCTTTTTACACAGTTCCCTTTGCCTATAGATTCACCACATCTGTCAGCTTTCCTGCCCACCACCCACACCTCACCCCCTCCTCTGATGAGGAGAGGAAGTGGCTTGGCTACGTCAGTTTCCCACCTGGCCCCAGCCCTGAAGGGCCCAGGGGAGGGACAGAAGGGGGGGCTGTGCCCCAGGCTCTGCTGGCAACACCTACTGCCAGAGAAGGGAGTCGGCATATGCTGTATTGTTAGTTGGTGGTAGCCTTCTCCGCAGGGGAGGTGTTCACTCCAACCTCCCAGAGGCTCAGCTGGTAGGTCCAAGCCACTACAGACGCCACGGAGACAGGGCTGACACTAGTGCCCTGATTCTGCTGGGGGAGGCCGCCAAACAGGCCACAGGCATGGGGCATAGGTGAGGCAGGGAGGGTTGCTGCTCATCCCTTTGGGGCCTTGCCAGGAGTGCTCCTTCCCTGCTGGAAAGACCGCAAGCCCCTCACCCAGGATGCTCAGGGGAGACCCCCCCCCAAGGGCCCTGGCACTTGCAGCACACTGGGGGAAAGCGGGCAGTGCCTGGGTCATAGTTTTTTAAAAGGATAATGTAAAGACAGCTAAATGAAGAAGGTTAAAGGGAAAGCTATTTAGTTGTGTCTGTTGTATGTGTGGCTATGTCCTTCCCTGACTTGGCTAAGTAGGTGGCGAGAACCCAACGGTTTGGGGGCCATTGAGTGTGGATTCTTTGTCATCTAGTCACTTTAGGCCATTGTCCCTCAAGCTGGGCTACTTGAAGATGGACTGACCAACTCCCAGAATTCCCCACTCAGCATGCCTTCAAATGGGTGGGGGAATTCTGGGACTTGAAGTCCTCTCATCTTCGTGGCCAAGCTTCAGATGCCCGAAGTAGCTTTCCTTGGATAGGACAGAACAAGCTGGAATATTGGGACCTTAGCCACAAATCCGCAAGGGGCACTGGCTACCAGGCTGAGCTACCGGCAACCTTCCACTCCAGTTCCATCCAGGTGCCGCTACCTGTTGAGCTGCTGCCAAACTCCAGGAAGCGGCAGAAAGATTTAAACTTCCAGGATTCCCTCTGAACGTTTTGAGAAATGCCAGAATAAAGGAATTAAGGAACTTCCTGATGTTTCACTTCTCTTTTCTGTTCCCTGTTTGTGCTCATCTCCTGAGTTGGCTGGATCTCTTTGGAGCATCGGACGCTTCCTCCAAAAAGGAAAACAATCGTCCTGTCACCACAAACCTCCGGGATTTATTTTATTTTTATTTATCGAATGTATTAGCCACCCATCTTACCACAGGGTAACTCTGGCTACTTTTAGCCTGGAGGGCAGAGAAAGGAGAACTCAGATGCCCGAAGTAGCTTTCCCTGGATCAAAAGAAGCCTTGTGTAGAGTTGTAGAAGTGAATAAATGGGACATTTGGCCTGGAGCTGCCTGCCAATATTTGGATTTCAGCTCCCATCATCCCAGACAAAGTTGATTCATGATGTTTGTGGAATGGATCAGGAAGGAGGCCCACGGGTGGGGCACAACACCCACCCATCACATGGTAAGCAGGCTGGTAAGCAAGGAAGGAGCAGAAGGTTGGAGGTTTTCACAGCTAGAGAAGCAACTTTTGGGGTGAAGACTCCTGCCTTGGTCAATGGAGTGGACTAGAGGAGCTCTGAGGAACCTTCCATCTCTACAATTCTATGAACCTGGGCAGGATGCGGGGTGGGGAGTGGACTAGCCCTACAATTCTATGATTCTAGGAGCTTGAGCAGGGGAATGGACTAGAAGACCTCCAAGGTCCCTTCCAGCCCTACAATTCTATGATTCCATCTCACTGGTTTAAGAATTTCTTCTGATTAAGCTTCTGCTCCAGGGGTGAAACCCTGACGATGAAGCAGAACCTTTCACAGTCCTCCACTTACAACCATTTACGTAACAACTCTTCACTGTTATGTCAGCACTAAAAAAAACCTTCTAACCAATATTGTGCTTTTTTGAATTCTTTCCTTTTTCCCTTCTTTTCTATTTTTTGTCAATCTGTGCTTATTTTAATGCAAAATTCTGTGGTGTTTTTTTCAAGAGACCCCACTGACAATCTCTGCCAAATAGTTTCAGTAGCCTGTCAGGTTGAAGCTGGAGGACTGCCCTTCCCTTTCCTTGGGGCTGCCCTTGAAGATTGCTCCAGTGGGCGATAAATGCACCCATCTGTGTATGTGTTGAACAGGAGTCACTTTAGTCGTATAAGCCCAATTCCAAGCACAGTGTTCGTTTCCAGGTTGTTTCTGGGTGCAAATGAGGGGGGAGCCTCTGATTTACAGATCTAATGACTCCGAGGCCTTTATTTCACAAAACTCTCCTTTAGGTATCATTTAATGATTGAATTTCTTGGTTTTGCTCTTGAGTTTTCCATAGTCAACAAAGTCAAACAAAATATTTTTTTCTATCCTCTTTTAGCTTTGCCCCTTTTTCGGATTTCTCCTTTACGCTTTCCAAGAAATTATGGCCAGTGAACATTATACATTTGCACTTTATATGTTCATTGCATATTAAGAATTATTATTCAAGTACATATACATAAAAATGGTAAGTATGGAGCTTGCCATCAAGGTCATAACTAGGGACGGTAATAAAGAGGGTCAGTCGCCTGACCAACCAGAATGTTATTGGGATATTTTAAAGGGCTTTGCTGATGGGTCCACAGCCAAGGGGGGCAGTTTTAGACAGAGCCACGTGGGGCCACGTTTCCCACCTTAGAAAGGGTATTTCTGATTTATGAAGCCCCAATGTAGAAGCGGTTAGCCTTTGCTTCTTCCAGGCAGAGTGGAGATTTCTTTGTGGTCTCCTGTCCCTTCCACAGCCAATTGGGCCCATTTCAATTAGAGGCCAGCTGGCAGCTGCCACTCACGGGACATGCTTGACGTGGGATGACCATTCCAGGATCCCCAACCATCCTTTGTGGAAAACAGGACACTGTAGCCTCTGAGCATGTACAGAGTTTACAAGTCACAAACAAAATATTTTTTTCTATCCTCTTTTAGCTTTGCCCCTTTTTCAGATTTCTCCTTTACGCTTTCCAAGAAATTATGGCCAGTGAACATTATACATTTGCACTTTATTTGTGCATTGCATGTTAAGAATTATTATTCAAGTACATATACATAAATATGGTAATGGAGCTTGCCATCAAGGTCATAACTAGGAATGGTCATAAAGAGGGTCAGTCACCTGACCACCCAGAACGTTATTGGGATATTTTAAAGGGCTTTGCTGATGGGTCCCCAGCCAAGGGGGCAGTTTTAGACAGAGCCACATGGGACCACGTTTCCCACCTTAGAAAGTGTGTTTCTGATTTATGAAGCCCCAACGTAGAAGCGGTTCGCCTTTGCTTCTTCCAGGCAGAGTGGAGATCTCTTTGTGGTCTCCTGTCCCTTCCACAGCCAATTGGGCCCATTTCAATTAGAGGCCAGCTAGCAGTTGCCACTCACGGGACACGCTTGACGTGGGATGACCATTCCCAGGATCCCCAACCGTCCTTTGTGGAAAACAGGCCACTGCAGCCTCTGAGCATGTACAGAATTTATTTCCATCCCTTGTTCCCACCCCGCCTTCTCCGGCCCCTGTTTGGTCGTAGCCAGACTTTGTTCGGAGCTGGGGGGTCTTGGGGGCTCCTCGGCTGCAGGGTTGGGGTCCCTGTGGCCAGAGGGCCACGGCCTCCTCAACCGCAGGGGATCCGGTCTAGGGGATCCAGTCCAGAGCAACTGCATGAGCCTCTCCAGCTCCTTCTCCAGGGGGCCCAGAGCTTCCCCCGCGGCTGGTCTCCCCCCCTACTCACCCCTAAAGGGAGGAGGGGTCCTTTCCCCCCCTGCAGGAAAGGGTGGGGTGATCGCCTCCTGGGATCCGCTTCTTTCCACCTGGTTCCCGATCCCCCCTTGGGATCCCTGGCTTTCCAGTGAATTCCCCGTCCCTCCTTGGCTCCCTTATTTCCCAATCCCCTCCCGGGATCCCCTCGGGCTGAGCTCCATCCCTTCCCGGGATCCCCTTGGCTGCTTGGCTCCTGGCCCGGCGGTTCTCCTCCTGGGGGTGGAAAGGCCTTTTCCCAGGGGTCGCCCGAGACCACCGGGACCCTGGAAGTGTTCAGAGCCTGCAGAGCCCCGGAGGCCCGATGGGCTCAGCGTGCTGCGTCTCCCTGGCCAGAGAAGCCGGGGAAGGGAGGACGCGGGCCTTCCCTTCGGAGCCTCCCCTTCAGCTCCCCGGGCAAAGCTCCGCCGCCCCCGCCAGGACCCTCCCGCGCCCAAAGGGAAGGAGCGGCGGGGGCTCCGCGGGCGGCAGGAGGGGAGGGGCTACTGAAGCTCCTCCCATCGAAGGTGCCCGAGCGCCCGAAGCCCCACCTTCCCTCCGTGTGGCTGGCTGTGGGCGGGGCGAAAGGAGGGCCGGAGTGGGGAGAGACGCGCGCAGCGCAGAGGACGCTGGGAAAGCAGCTCCCTCCCAGCGACGGAGTTGAGGGGCTGAGCTACGGAAACCGAGAGGGACCGTTGCTCAGGCGGAAAAGCAGGCGCGGAAAATGAAATAAAAGAAAGGAACGTGGCGGCGAAGGCTGGAGCCCAATTAGGCGCTTGGGGGTCACCGCCACAGGAGGAACCGTGTGGAACAACATCAGGAAGGTTGAGAACCGCCGTTCTAGCGGGTCCCTTTCTTTCCTTTGAGTGAACGTCAAGGAGGCGGTGCCTGGAGAGGAAGAGGCGGGGCTTCGCAGGAAGGCGGGGCTGGTATATGGAGCGCCTTCACTTTCGGAATCAGAGAGCTGACGGAAGGAGCGGTTCCCTTCGGAGGCGGAGAAACCGGATGTAAGTAGAGGCTGCTGGGACGGAGTGGCAGCCTGGGAGGGTCTCCTTCGGGTCCTCGTGAGGGCAGGCCTCGGCCTGAGACACCTGCGGTGAGGGGGACCCAGCCGTGACCCACCTCTCTTTCTCCCCTGCAGGAGGACGGAGGAGCCCGGCGGGGGAGAGAAGGAAGGAAGCGCCGCCCGAGAGGAGGAGAGCGGGCCCCGCGGAGCAGCCCCGGGAGACGGCGGGGAAATGTTGGGGGCTCCGGAGCTGCAGGAGGGATGAGCCCAGGGGGAGCCCGGGAAAGGCGGCTGCAGGGGGAAACGGGCGGAGACGCCGAGATGGGCCTGGAGGGCGGAGGGTCCTTCGGAAGACCCCCGAATCCCCAAAGGATCCAGAAGGAAGAAGAGAGATATCAGTGCCCGGAATGTGAAAAGTTTTTCAAGAGAAATGAGTATCTTCGAAAACATTTAAAGGTCCATTCAGGAGAAAACCTCATAAATGTGTGGAGTGTGGAAAGAGTTTCAGTCAAAGGAGCAACCTTTTTGCACATCAAAGGATCCACACAGGAGAAAAACCTCATAAATGTGTGGAGTGTGGAAAGAGCTTCAGTCAGAGGAGCAGCCTTTATGAACATCAAAGGATCCACACAGGAGAAAAACCTCATAAATGTCTGGAGTGTGGAAAGAGCTTCACTGAGAGTAGAACCCTTTATAGACATCAAAAGATCCACACAGGAGAAAAACCTCATAAATGCCTGGAGTGTGGAAAGAGCTTCAGTGAGAGGAGTAGCCTTTATAAACATCAAAGGATCCACACAGGAGAAAAACCTCATAAATGTCTGGAGTGTGGAAAGAGCTTCAATGAGAGTAGCAGCCTTTATGCACATCAAAGGATCCACACAGGAGAAAAACCTCATAAATGCCTGGAGTGTGGAAAGAGCTTCACTGAGAGGAGAACCCTTTATCGACATCAAAGGATCCACACAGGGGAAAAACCTCATAAATGTCTGGAGTGTGGAAAGAACTTCAGTCAAAGGAGCGACCTTTATAAACATCAAAGGATCCACACAGGAGAAAAACCTCATAAATGTCTGGAGTGTGGAAAGAGCTTCAGTGAGAGGAGCAGCCTTTATGGACATCAAAGGATCCACACAGGAGAAAAACCTCATAAATGTTTGGAGTGTGGAAAGAGCTTCAGTGAGAGTAGAACCCTTTATAGACATCAAAGGATCCACACAGGAGAAAAACCTCATAAATGTCTGGAGTGTGGAAAGAGCTTCAGTCAGAGGAGCGACCTTTATAAACATCATAGGATCCACACAGGAGAAAAACCTCATAAATGTCTGGTGTGTGGAAAGAGCTTCAGTCAGAGAGGCAATCTTTATGCACATCAAAAGATACACACAGGAGAAAAGCCTCATAAATGCCTGGAGTGTGGAAAGAGCTTCAGTCAGAGGGGCAGTCTTTATGCACATCAAAAGATCCACACAGGAGAAAAGCCTCATAAATGCCTGGAGTGTGGAAAGAACTTCAGTCAGAGGAGTGACCTTTATAAACATCAAAGGATCCACACAGGAGAAAAACTTCATAAATGTCTGTTGTGTGGAAAGAGCTTCAGTCAGAGAGGCAACCTTTATGTACATCAAAAGATCCACACCGGAGAAAAGCCTCATAAATGTCTGGGGTGTGGAAAGAGCTTCAGTCAGAGGAGCAACCTTTATAGACATCAAAGGATCCATTGTGGAGAGAAAGGGATGAAATGCCTGGAGAGTGGAGGGTCTTTCAGGAAACCCCGGAATCCCCAAAAGATCCAGGAGGAAGGAAGGAAATATCAGTGCTCGGAATGTGAGAAATCCTTCAAGCGAAAGGACCATCTTGAAAACCATCTAAAAATCCACTCATTTGAAAATCCACGTTAATGCTTTAAGTGTGGAAAGAGCTTCCATCGGAGAGCAATACTTATGCAACATGCAAGAATCCTTTGTGACTCAAGGATCCACACAAGAGAAAAACCTCATAAATGTCTGGAGTGTGAAAAATCCTTCAAAAGAATTAGAGAACTTGAAGACCATTTAAGAGTCCATTCAGGAGAAAAACCTCATAAATGTCTGGAGTGTGGAAAGAGTTTAAGTGAGAGTAAGAACGCTTTATAGACATCAAATGATCCACATGGGAAAAACCTCATAAATGTTTGGAGTGTGGAAAGAGCTTCAGTCAGAGGAGAGACCTTTATGCACATCAAAGGATCCACACAGGAGAAAAACCTCATAAATGCCTGTTGTGTGGAAAGAGGTTCAGTCAAATGGGAAACTTCTTCAGCATCAAATAATTCACACTATAGAGAAATTTTACAAATGCTTGGAGTGTGGAAAGAGCTATACTGAGAGTAGAGGCCTCCATCAAGACCAAATAATTCACAAGGTGTGGGAGAAGTCACAGAGTGTATCTCGGGAATTCAGTTGAATTATGTATTCAATTTGGCCAATTGTGAATTGACACATTAGGGATTTGTCCCAAGTGCACAAACTTCCAGTGTCCTTACAAAGCAACAGAATAATGATATCCATAATAATTGTAATTCCAATAAGAGGGTTGAGTAAAGAGGAGATTAAGAAAAGTAAATAGTTGCCAAATAAGGGAGTTTCCCAGGCTGATTAAGAAAGGACTTTTTCAATTGTACATGCTAGATGTTTCAACTGGCTGCAATTGTACCTTTTCACAGGAGACTTAAGTGACTCATGATGCCATTTCTCATGTGAATGTTCTCTTCTGTAATGCAATGCTCATTTCAATGCTGGTGCTTAATATTATGGGATGTTACTGTCCACATCTCTGATACAACTGTAGCTGAGCAGGATGATTTCTTCCATGCTTTAAAAACAGACTGATTTATATTTATAAATATATGCTTTCTATATTTTTTAAAAAAATCTTATTTCTTCCATACAATCAATTTTTCTTTTCTACTTTTTCTACTGTGTTGAGTATAAAATGAAATCCGGTTCTGTTTCCTCTTTGGTTGAGGGAAATCTGTTTGCTACAATACTCTAATAAATTGCTTTTAAATTGACATCCCACTTGGTGCTTAATTGGAACAAGTGTTCTATCATTATTTGATTCGCTCTATATGGGTTTTCCAAATGTCCGTACCATGTAAGACCATCTCCAGACATCTGACACTCTTGCCAGTTGGATCCCCAGAATGGTCCCCTTGTCTTCCAGCAGAAACCACTACAAGGGACTCTCTTAAGGCCAAGAAAACTTCATATTCTCGTATCTCACCTCTTTGACCTCCCACCAGGTGCAGTGATTAGGTGTTTCCCAGTTGTCAGGATGGTTAAAGTCCCCTATTTTTATGCTTCCTGTTAACCAGCTAAATGATTAGCAAAAGGTTCTTCTAGTTCCTCTGATTGGATAATCCGGAGTTTACACCTATGGTAACCACATTCCGTTTTCCTTTCATAATAACCGAAGACTAAATTATGATTACACTCAGGTACCACCAAGAGTATTCCACAAAAGAAAAATAAGGCAAGAGATAAACTACAGAGAGGTTCCTGAACTACAAAAGAGGGGGGGGGGGGGGACACCAGTATTCTAAAATCCCTTTTATCTTCTTCCCTTAAGGATTTGACCCTCCCAATGTAGGCGCCCCACAACAATAAAAACGTGTTTTAACATTTGCAAAACCGCCAGGAGTCTCGGGTTTCAGGTGGCCGGGAAATTTAAATAGTATTGATTATAATACACGAAAGGATGGCTACATTCAAGGCTTCTTTCAGGCTGGCAATAGCCATGGCGACCTCACCCGCTCCTCCTTCCAGCGGGGGGAGGAAGGGGGTCTTGGTGCCAGGCGGCCAGCAGCACCTGGACCCAGCTGCAATCCCCCCTTCTCTCCCCTACCCGCCCCAGGAGGAAAGGGGGCCACCCGGAGATGACCACGGGGCTGCAGGCTAAATGGGGAGGGGAAGGGAGCAGCTCCGGGGAGGCAGAAAGGGTTCCGGCACAGGAAAGCCGAGGCTGGCCATGGGAACCTCCGTCCGTTCCCGTCCATTGTATCCGCTTTGGGAATCCCCCATTCACCCCCATCGCCTCCCGCCCTCTTTAGTTTCGCTAAGCCGGGCGAAGGGGAGGGAGCGGCGGGGCGGAGCCAGCGGCGCAAGGGAGGAGTCAAACGAGGGGAGGAAAGGCAGGAAGGGGGCCGCTGCAGAGTTGAGTAGGGGGTGTGGCCCGACGGCAACCCACCAATGGGGTGGGGCAGAAGCTGCTCCGATGCAAATAACCGCGATGCAAATGAGGCGAACTGGCGGGAAAAGTCCTTTCTTCCCAACTTCCGCACTCGGGGCAAGAGCTGCAGGGGGCGTGACTAGAAGAGGAAGAGGCGGGGCTTGGCTGAAGAAGGATCCTCACTTTCGGGTTCCATGAAGCCGCTGAAGGACTTTTCCGATTCGAGTGCGCATGCGGCCTGATGCAATTGGGGAGCTCCTCCCTCCCCTCCCGCCGCCCGCGGAACCCTTAGAGGTTATCTAGTCCAACCCCTTGCTCAAGCAGCAGACCCTATACCAATCCAGGCAAGTGGCTGACCAGCCTCTTCTTTGAAAAAAACCTCCAATGATAGAGCACTCACAACTTCTGGAGGTAATTTTTTTCACTGCTTAATTGTTCTCATGGTCAGGAAATTTCTCCTTAGTTCTAGGTTGGTTCTGTCCTTGATTAGTTTCCCTCTAAATCTTAAAGCATTTAGGTAAGCCCTAATTCATGTTCCTATCCAGGATGGGTGTTGGATTCCATTGGATGAACTGAATTTTAGATTAGATATTTACAGCTCAACCAAATCCTGAGGAGGCTACAACAAAAAAACACAAGCATCAAATAACTGTCATATCTGTCTGTCATCTCTCTATCTCCTCTCTTATCTATTATCATTCACCCATTAATCTATCAACTCCCTATCTACCATTTACCTACCTACCATCTATCTACCTTTCATTTATTATCTATCATCAATCTATCTATGAATCTATCATTACCTACCTACCATCTACCTACCTATTTACCTATCTACCTATCATCTACCAACCTACCTATCTATCATCTATCATCTATCAATCAATCTTCTATTAATCTATCATCTACCCGTGGCATGACAAAACCGCCCTCGACTAAGCCGCGCCCGATTAAACCGCGTCGCTGACATCATCAACAGGGCGACAACAGCGAGCGTGGAGAAAGAAGAGCGCTTTAAATAATGATTTGGACAAAACGATTCGAAACTTTATATGGAATGGTAAAAAGCCCAGAATAAAATATATGCATCTGCAGGATAAAAGAACTCAAGGGGGAATGGGCTTACCGAATGGAAAACATATCATCAAGCAGCAACAACTATGTGGATAAAAGAATGGGTAATGTTAGCTAATAAAAGACTCTTAACAATAGAGGGCCACGACCTGCAATACGGGTGGCACAACTACTTATGGTGCGAGGGAAATAAAATCCACAATTACTTTAGTAGACACCATTTAAGGGGGGTATTAATTAAGGACTGGCTGGAAATTAGAAGGAGATACTACACGCAACTACCTAAATGGATATCTCCGACGGAAGCCCTGATATACCCGAATTTGATAAATCTGGATAAAATTGTTACCTACCAACAGTTTGCTAGACGACCAAAACAAACTAAATCCCAGGAAAAATTTGGCTGATAAGGGAATAAACATCGATTGGTGGCCATATCTTCAAATTCAGAACAAACACAAATTCGATCTAGCACAACCCGGCTTCCAGAACAAGAACCAGGAATTAGATAAAATTTTAATTGGCCCAGATGAGAAACTAATTTCAAAAATATACAACTGCTTACTGATTCGAAAAACGGAAGCAGAAAGAGTAAAGAAGTCATGGTAACCTGGGCCCAAAACATCGGCCACACAATAGACCTAGACGACTGGGAAAGAGTCTGGGAATGGAACCTAAAATTGACAAAATCGACGGCCTATAAAGAAAAAATATATAAAATGTTCTAACCGCTGGCATCTTCCACCGACAAGACTGGCTAAAATGTCTTCAAAGTTTCGGCCATATGCTGGAAATGTAAAACAGTGCTGGGCACGTTCTACATATGTGGTGGACGTGTCCGGTTGCCAAAGCGTATTGGAAGCAAATACTAGGATGGCTGAATAGAATCTTGTCAATTAAACTATATCTTAAGCCGGAAACTTTCTTATTAGGGATAATAGATCAAAAAATATGCAAATCTAATCAATACCTCCTAGTCCATATTCTGACAGCATCAAGGATTGTTTACGAACAGTGCTGGAAGAGTGAAAATGCCCCCACCAACACTATGGTGATGAAATAAAATTTTAGAACTAGCAGAAATGAACAGATTGACGATGCGAATTAACGACAAAGAAGATACAGACCTTTATATAGTCTGGGAGAAGCTGTACAAATGGCTTGATGAGTCAGTGAAGACTTAGACACAAAAAGAGATAGCTGACTAACCTAATACGATTAAACCAATAACTCAAATGAACAATATACAACAACTGAGATAAGCGAAGGAGAAATGTATTAGGGGTGAGAACCCACTGTCGAGCAATTTGGTTAGACCACAATGTTGGGAAAACTTAAAAAGCTGATAGGAAATCCGCTATAACTACCTGCTTGGAATTAGCAATTAAACTTATTTAGATGAGGCGAGAGGATTTACAATCCTTGCCTCTTTAAGCAAGGAAAGGAAAAGAGAACCAGGTTGTCCTCAGCAGAGAAAAAAATGTTAATGTAACAAAGGTTAGAGGGGAGGGAAGGAGGATAGTAGGGAAGTCAGGATGGAGAGGAGAAAGGAGAGGAACAGGAAAGGCAGAAGAAGGGGGAAGGATAAGGAGGAGGAAGAGAAAGAAGAGAAGGGAAAGAAGGTGGTAAGAAAGAAGGAGAGAAGAAAGAGAAGAAACCGGGGGAGGAAGGAGGGAGGGAAGAGGAGAGGGTAGTAAAGAGGGAAAGAGGGAGGGAAAAAAAGAGAGAGGAGAGTTGAAAGGAAAGGAAGGAGGGAGGAAAGGAGGGAGATTAAGAGAAAGGAAGGAGGAGGGAAAGAGGAAGGGAAGGGAAAGGTATGTGAGAAGGAGGGGGGACCGAGGGAGGGGAAGGAGGGGGAAGGAGGAGGAAAGGAGAAAAGAAAGGAGGGAAAGCAGGGAGAAGGAAGTAAGGGGGGAGGGAAGAAAAGGGTATGGAAAAGAAGAAATGAGGGAAGAGAAGAGGGGGGAAGGAATAAGATACCTCACCTTTGATGTTTATAATGATTTGATAGTATGGGAATATCTCGAAATGTAGTTGTATTGTTTTTTACAAGTAATGGATGTTCTATTTTCTTTTACCAATAAAATCTTTAAAAAAAAATTTTTTTTAAAACAAAAGCAAGCCGATTCACTTAAGGTAAGGGTTAGGGTTAGTTTAGGGTTAGTATTTAGGTTTAGGGGGGTTAGGTTTAGGTTTAGGGGTTAATTTAGGTTTAGCGTTTACAGCGTGCTTCTGTCTCCGCGCTGTGTCGCCCTGTGATGACGTCGCTACGCGGTTTCGTCGAGCCTTATCATCTACATATCATATACCTACCTTCTATCATCTATCTACCCATTCGTTCATTTAAATAGAACTCAGTTGAATAGATATATTTACTGTCGATGTGTGAAATTCTATAGGAAGCCTATTGAATGCCAAAAAATGGGACCTCAAAGTATGAAATGCTTAATACTTCAGACATTTCTCATCATTCTACACAATGCCAAAAGGCAAACCAGCAAATATAAAATATTCCTTTTATATGCCACTGTGACTTTCTTTCTTGCAACAAGCAGGTTAATACTGGTCTTTTTCTCTGTTTTTTTTCTAGTTAGGAAGTCCTGTGCTTTATTGTGCGTTTTTCCTTTCATTTTCCAATATTTTTTTCCATAACCTACCTAACCCTTCTCATGATCCTCTCTCCATTCTTGGCCTAAAGAGTCCTTCTATGTTTGGTACACAACACACTAAAATAGCAAAGAAATTTCATGCTTTGCCTAAAAAACATTCCATGTTCTAGAGACTTCTAGACCATTCTATACAATGCCAGCTTTTCACATGTGGCTGCTAACATATGCATTAAACATCTCTTTCATAAGCTAGGTTCTCTTCCTAGTCAGTAGACAAGAGATAAGGAAGCTGATATAAGCCACATTAACCTAAAGCTGAGCAGTTGGGAAAGGGTTTTCATTTATTGAACGAAGCCAAGTTATCCATTTCCTAGCAATCAGATAATTTGAGAAGTTTTTCATTTTTAAATGCATTTCATTTTTTAAAAATGGATTAAGAAACAAAAATATACTATTAAAATGGAGAGCTGTAGCTTTATCGTTTGAAGTAGAATTTAAGAGTTGTACCTGATGCATTGATTTTTTTTTTTTAAAACAAAACCAGCTTTTTTCAAAATTGCCTTTGGAGTTTTTATATTATGTCCCACTACCCTTTTCCATCTCCCAGTAGGATCTCCAACTTAATTAGGATGGAGGCAAAAGTTTGGCGGCTTTTTGCCCTGTTTTCACAAATTCCTTAAAGCCAGCAGTTTATCGCAAACCCATCAGTTGAAAAAAGTAAAACTTCTAATCTTCATCAGTAACTCACATCCTGATTTCTAAAAACCATGAAGAATTATTGGGAGGAACTGCTGGGAAGGACATGGGTGACCTGATAGGCTGCCTGCCAAATAACTAGCACCCTGCTTGCTGTTGCCTTGTCCTTTTAAGGCCCCTCCCTAGCCACCGATCCAGGTGTGGCTAAAAAGCCGGAGCAGAAGCCAGGAAGGGATATTGGTGTTTATGGGGAGTGAGAGGGAAAGTGGTTGAGGTTAGTGTTCCTCCTCCTGACTTGTAACTGAAGCATCTTGTGGGTGCCCAGAGTTGCAGGCGAGGTGTCAAAGCCAAGGCAACAACAAGCCAACTTCAGACTCACATCTCAGTCAAGGTAGTTATGACGTGTAGATGAACCAAAGCATTTGCCAACATCAGTTAGGGGAAAGCAAAAGGTAGGCATGGCGTGTTGGGAGTCCCAGTCCACAGAACTCTGTAGGACTGGATGGGGGGGGGAGGTTGTTTTGTGATGGGGAGGCTCTGCTTCCTGGCTTCCTTCCAAAGGTTTGCTGGACGCCTTTCCATTTCATTTCTGGTGCCTCTGATGAGGTCCCTCTGAGGGACGAGTAGTCCACTCTGCGAGTTGTTTGTCTCAGATCCCAAGATCCCTCCTGTTCACGCTTTCTCAGTGATTGACAGTGATTGAGAATTTAAAGCATTACAATACCAAATACCCTTAAAATAGTTTTGTATAAATTACGATCCTTTTGACGGTACTAACATAACCATTTCTTACTCAAATGCACTTTATACATTCCTAATTATCTCCTATATCTAAACATTGATGTTCTAAGCTGTACATTTCATATTCCTATAATTCATCATTTATACCAGTTTTCCCAAACTGTATAATATTCCGAGTCTTCCTTGTTGACAGGTTTATTGTTGTTATATATTTTAAATTGTTTTATACCACGCATTCTGTTTCTATATTGAACGGTGTGTTTTCTAGGTGTCCAACGTGTTAAAATATAAGCATCATTATGATCATGTACATTTAGACATTGTGAACTGTACTTTAAATACGAATTCTAGGTAAGGCTATAGAAGAGGTGTTCATTTGGAAGGGCGGGGAAGGGGGGGCGGCGGGTCAGGTGCTTCGGAGCAGTTTGCAGCCAAAGGTGCGAGGATCGGGCGCTCTCCCCCGCCCGTCCGTTCTCCGAAGCTAATTTCCTCCTGCGCAAGTTTTAAAGCCCGCGGGGGATGTTTCCCCTCCCTTCCCGGTCACCTGCTCCCCGAGAACTCTGAAGAGCGCCTGCGGTTTCTTCCGTGGGTAGCCCGAGACGGAATCCACGGGCCAGGTAGGCGTCTCACCCGTGGAACCCAAACAATGTCACCAGGGGTGGGTTTCAAAAATTGTTCGAACCACCTCTGTGGGCGTGGCCTCCTTTGTGGGAGTGGCTTGCCACCCATGTGACTGGATGGGAGTGGCTTGCCGCCCATGTGACTGGATGGAGTGGCTTGCTGCCCATGTGACCGGATGGGAGTGGCTTGCCGCCCATGTGACCAGATGGGAGTGGCTTGCCACCCATGTGACCATATGGGAGTGGCTTGCCGCCCATGTGACCGGATGGGAGTGGCTTGCCGCCCATGTGACCGGATGGGAGTGGCTTGCCTCCCATGTGACCGGATGGGAGTGGCTTGCCGCCCATGTGACCGGATGGGATGTCCAAGACGATGTCACTGAATTCTTTCCCCCAACTACAATATGATTAAAATAAGTACAAAAACAATAAAAGAGCTACTTACAGATGGAAGATGCCTGTTCTTGCCAGTCTTCAGAATCACGGACTCCAATGAATGGGCTGCACAAAGAAGAGACACAGAAAGCAGACTTTAATTGCATGCACTGCATTGGGATGAAACCAGCACACAAAATAATAGAAAGGAAAATTACTCTCCTTTTTTGCGTCTTCTGCACCACCACCTCACCATCCTGCTCCAAAAACCTGTACAAAGGACAGACACAGAAAGAAACGCCTTGATTGCTCGCACTTACACCTTACATAAGAATAACACAATGAAAGAGATACACTCAAGTACTTACTTGTCTTACTGCTTTTCTGGTTGTTGATATCTCCATACTGTTCTTAGGCTTCCCGATTCCTCTGTTGCAGCTTTCTTCTTTACGCGTGGATCATCAGCCATGTGGTGGTGCGCTCTGAGCCAAATTTTCACTTTAGGAATTGGATCCCATCTCTCAACAGGTATGCCAACAACACTTATCACCATCTGGTTACTGATGTTTGGAATGGTTAGGCTTGTTCTTTGGTGTGAACATATGAGGTTCATTTTTGAGAACCCCCTTTCCGCCTCTGCTGAACTCACAGCAATTGTCCTGACAATGTCTCTAGCTCTTCTGACAGTGTCAGGAATTTTGTAGTTCTTTGGATTTTTCAGCACATTTTCCAAAAAAATCCCTGTAGTCGTTCAAATCAATTTCATAATTAAAAACGCGGCCAAATTCAACCAGTGCTTCCTCTCCATCAGCCCATGGAACGACTACATCTTTCATGTCCCAGCTATCTGGCTCCAAATAGGTGATAAAGTGTAACTTTTGTGCTGCTGGCAATAGGCTACCTGTTCTTAGATGGTCCATTTTCATTTAACTGTAATTATTATTTAGAGATATTAATAAAAGTAATAATCTTGAACAATACCTGCCCACACCGGTGGAAAAGAAAAAATCAAAAAGAAAGGGCGAAAAAATAAAATAAAAAATAAAAAATAAAAAAAAGACAAAAAAAAAGACAAAAATGACAAGGGTCAAGGCAGGAAAACAAAACAAAACACAGGTATCTATTATAAAAAAAAGAAGTATATCAACTGGTTACAACATGCTTTGGTGCTTCTCTTCCATTAACTCATATTAATTCAAATATCTTAACTCGAATATTTACCATATCAACATCATTATACCTCCAGTTTTAATTACCTATGGTTATTTAAACGTCCTTCATCCTTAGCTATGCCAAAGAATTAATCCATAACACATGCTGACATTTCATTTACTTATTTGTAAAATCCTCTATTATCATCAAATCCTCATGTCCTATTTTAGCTGAACATCCATAATATTTAATTATATCATATATCATAACATTTTCCCAGTATTGATTAACATTTGATTGTATGTATTTTATTTAGTTTTTTTAATAGTGATAATTATTGTAGTTAATACTCTTTATGTATAATCTAAAAATGTTTTCTCATATCCAATTGTTAGTTATCATATCAACTCCACATTATATACATTACTATCAATATCAATTATTATTCAACTATATCTGTTACAAAAAAGAGCAATTAGGTTTAGCTAGTTTTCAATTGTATTCTTCAATCTATCAGCCAGTTCCAAATTATATACATTACTATCCATATCAGTCATTATTCAGCTATATCTATTACAAATTAAGGTAATCAGATTTAGCTAATTTTAAATTGCGTTCTTCCATCTGTCAGCCTGTGTCTCTCCAATAGCAAAATCTTCTCAAACCAATTGCCACGCGTTGGATAAATTTACCAAATGTTTTATAAGTAAGTCCAAACAAAGATATCTTCGCACCTTTTGGCTCTGAATGTCGGTGATGAAATAATAGTGTTGTCCCGGGCTTGTAAAATTTTTCAAATTGACTTTAATTCTCAGGGGTGGAGTTTTCATTTCTCTTACACTCTGTCTCTTTAAATGAATCTTCTTTATAGCTCCCCCCCTCCTTTCTTCCTCTGAGATAGACCAGACGCCATTTCTCACATTTTCCATTTGTATTTCAGGAACATTCAAACATTCAACGATCTCAGTTTTTCCTTCATATTTTAAAATCAGATCCAATTTTCTTTCCAATCTTTGAAAGAGTCAAAAAGCTCTCGACATGCGGAAAAAAGAATCTGGAGTGAAGCCATGATGTGTCGCAGTTAAAAATTACAAGTAAAAAGACGCTGAAGACTGTGCAATCTTATCTGATCGTAAACACAACCAAGTAATAAAAATGTCAAATCGTGAAGGCTAATTAGTAGAGAGTAAACTTTACGATCCACTTAGAGAGAATCAGAGGGGGGGGATGTCGAAGAGTTCCTTGAAGCTTTTAAGAAATAAAGTAGCCACCAACCATAAATCCATAAAAAGGAGAGCAATTCGCCGCTAAATTCTTCTATTCTTTGGTTTCAATTAGCTTAGGCTTTTAACGCGGACAGTCTCTCTTGAATATAAAATCAGCTTACCAGATGACATCACTTCTGCCATTCTTAGGGGCAACCTAAGTTTCATTAGCACGCAGCTAATCCAGAAAGGAATTGGCAAGAGGGGTTAATACCCCCCCCCCCGAGACTTGCGAACGTTTCTGAGGTCACTGGGTCTCCCCTCACCTTTCATTGTCGTCTCCGGGACAGCTAGGGTTCAAAAACCCGTCCAAAAATCCTTCGGTATAGAGGAATTTCAGGAATAGCCTGAAACTCCATCTTCTCATTGCTAAGCCCCGCCTTCTCGAACGGTGTGTTTTCTAGGTGTCCAACGTGTTAAAATATAAGCATCATTATGATCATGTACATTTAGACATTGTGAACTGTACTTTAAATACGAATTCTAGGTATGGCTATAGAAGAGGTGTTCATTTGGAAGGGCGGGGAAGGGGGCGCGGCGGGTCAGGTGCTTCGGAGCAGTTTAGCAGCCAAAGGTGCGAGGATCGGGCGCTCTTCCCCTCCCTTCCCCGGTCACCTGCTCCCCGAGAACTCTGAAGAGCGCCTGCAGTTTCTTCCGTGGGTAGCCCGAGACGGAATCCACGGGCCAGGTAGGCGTCTCACCCGCGGAACCCAAACAATGTCACGCCTGGCTCCTTTTGCAGGCGGGTTGCGCTCCCCGCGAGAATCGACCGCACTTTGCCTTCTTTCCGTTGGGATAGAAAAGGGTGATCGGGGTTGGTTTTCTTTCCTCCACCCCCACGCCGGCGGACTGTCCCCTCTCCCACCTCCCACCTCCGTCTTGCGAAGGCTGCGATCCACACCTCCCCCGCCCCGATCCTTATTGCTAAGACCCAAGGGTGCTCAGCTTTTGGCAGTTATCAATATGGTCACGAGGCGCGATTGATGGGAAAGGAAAGATAAGGGGTGATTGAGCGGCTATTTTCCTTGGAGGAGTGGGGACAACATGGTTGATAAAGAGGAGGTGTTAAGGAACGATTCGGGATGAGGGTAGGCTCTTCACAGGATGGGAACCTGAGGATGTTGTGCACTTAAAGTGTCCTCTGCAAGTTTTAGGACTCCTACATGCCCCTCCCAATAATTGGGCTCCCTTCAAAGAGGGTGGGAGATTTTGGGTGTCCTGTTAGGGACCATGCGAGCCTGCCCTGTCCAGAGGATGGGTGGTGGTGGGAAAGCCTCTTTTGTTTGCAGACAGTAAGTGCCACGAGCGCATTGGTTGGTCATCTCAGACAACCGTCTTTTGTTAAAGATGGTTTTCACTTTTTTTTCCCCCGCCCATGGGGAACGGAGGCTGCTGTATTAGGGATTTGTCCGAAGACGTGCTTTCATGTAATTCATGACTTTGTGTATGTGTGTGCATGTGTGCATGTGTATCTATATGTGTCCTTTGGGTTTTTCTTGCCTAAGTGTAGGAGTTTACTATTGCTGGACTCGAATTCACTGTCTCTTCCTGATTGGCCCAAAGTCACTCAGCTTGCCGATGGTTCAATTAGATCTTGCTTTCTCCTGGTTATTGGCTATTACAAGTCACACAGCGGACTTTTCTGCAGGTTGCAGAACTAGAACTCACAGTACCTGTTGCAGGACAAGAAGTTCCTGTCTTCTGGTGATTGGCCCAGCAGATTTCACGCCTAGGCAAGACTAGAACTCCTCACGGTTGGCCCGTCACCTTGATCTCTAAACGGAATTGGGTCCACTTAGGGGGTCTGTCGGTGCTACCTTCTCCCGACTGCCTCAGCCCCTGAGCCAAGGTGGCATCTTCTGGCAACCTCTCTGGAAAGGGGGTGTCTGCTCACTGTTGCTTGGTGACCTAGAGGGGGGGGGTCATCTCTGATGTCACAGTGGAGGGAGGGGAGGGGGCAAGAGGGCACCCTAATTGTCAGGGAAGCCCCCCAACATCAGCACCCAGGCCAGCTCCCTGCTGCCAGCTCTGGGGAAGGCTCTGATGGAAGCTCTCTGTCGGGTGCAGAAATCGAGCCAGGGCCGTCCGACATTTCTCAGCTGCCTTCGGAGGCGGAGTTAAGTGGGGAGGAATAACAGCTGGGGCCTGTTCCAGATACACATATGCACAGAGCTTTAGGAGAGTAGGACAACGGAGGACAAGGAGCCAGCATGGGAAGCAAGGCACACGTGGATGCTGAATGGCCCCTCCCTGGCTAAGGAATAAACAGAAGGAAAGGGAGGGGTGGTTGTAGGAGACAGTTTCGTATTTCTGAAGATTTTGCTCATTGCATTTTATGGATCAAAGACTGCTTGCCAGAACTTAATTTACAGCCTTTCAGCTGGGAGCTCCAGGCTCCAGTTATCGCAAGGAACTGATAAGGTCTGTCTTGCAGTTAACTCCTTAAAGACTATTGCCTGGACTTTTCTGCGTGGAAATGCCATTAACTCACAGTAGCTAACTAAAGAGGGGTTCTTTTTTTCCAGGAGAAGGAGTCTCTTTCTTGGTTTTGCTAAGTCTGGTCAGAACAAGAAGTATATAGGAAATATTAATTCAGACCTAGTATATTTAAGACTGATTTATTTAAAAAGAAATTGATTCAAAATTAATATTCATTTTGCACCACGTTTTAATTTAAATACTTTTCCACAATCCAAGAAATTGAGAGTTGCATGCACACAACCAATTAACCCGCTTTCGCACCATCCACATCATGGAGGTTCCTGGGCTCTTTTGCCTTGTCCAAATACTCACCATCTCCTTTTTCCCACATCATGGAGGTTCCTGGGATCTTTTCCCTCTTCTAAATACTCACCATCTCCTTTTATCCACATCATGGAGGTTCCTGGGCTCTTTTGCCTTGTCCAAATACTCACCATCTCCTTTTTTCCACATCATGGAGGTTCCTGGGTTTCTTTGCCTTGCCTAAATGCTCAACATCTTTTTTTCGCATCATGGAGGTTCCTGGGATCTTTCCCTCTTCTAAATACTCACCATCTCCTTTTATCCACATCATGGAGGTTTCCGGGCTCTTTTGCCTTGTCCAAATACTCACCATCTCCTTTTTTCCACATCATGGAGGTTCCTGGGATCTTTTCCCTCTTTGAAATACTCACCATCTCCTTTTTCCCACATCATGGAGGTTCCTGGGCTCTTTTGCCTTGCCCAAATACTCACCATCTCCTTTTCCCCACATCATGGAGGTTCCTGGGCTCTTTTGCCTTGTCGAAATACTCACCATCTCCTTTTTCCCACATCATGGAGGTTCCTGGGTTTCTTTGCCTTGCCTAAATGCTCAACATCTATTTTTCGCATCATGGAGGTTCCTGGGATCTTTTCCCTCTTCTAAATACTCACCATCTCCTTTTATCCACATCATGGAGGTTCCTGGGTTTCTTTGCCTTGCCTAAATGCTCAACATCTTTTTTTCGCATCATGGAGGTTCCTGGGATCTTTTCCCTCTTTGAAATACTCACCATCTCCTTTTCCCCACATCATGGAGGTTCCTGGGCTCTTTTGCCTTGTCCAAATACTCACCATCTCCTTTATCCCATATCATGGAGGTTCCTGGGTTTCTTTGCCTTGTCTAAATGCTCAACATCTTTTTTTCGCATCATGGAGGTTCCTGGGATCTTTCCCTCTTCTAAATACTCACCATCTCCTTTTATCCACATCATGGAGGTTCCTGGGCTCTTTGCCTTGTCCAAATACTCACCATCTCCTTTTCCCCACATCATGGAGGTTCCTGGTTTCTTTGCCTTGTCTAAATGCTCAACATCTTTTTTCGCATCATGGAGGTTCCTGGGATCTTTTCCCTCTTCTAAATACTCACCATCTCCTTTTATCCACATCATGGAGGTTCCTGGGCTCTTTTGCCTTGTCCAAATACTCACCATCTCCTTTTTTCCACATCATGGAGGTTCCTGGGATCTTTTGCCTTGTTCAAATATGCACCATTTCCTTTTTCCACATCATGGAGGTTTCTGGGCTCTTTTGCCTTGTTCAAATATTCACCATTTCCTTTTTTCCACATCATGGAGGTTCCTGGGTTTCTTTGCCTTGCCTAAATGCTCACCATCTCCTTTTTCCCACATCATGGAGGTTCCTGGTTTCTTTGCCTTGCCTAAATGCTCAACATCTTTTTTTCGCATCATGGAGGTTCCTGGGATCTTTTCCCGCTTCTAAATACTCACCATCTCCTTTTATCCACATCATGGAGGTTCCTGGGCTCTTTTGCCTTGTCCAAATACTCACCATCTCCTTTATCCCACATCATGGAGGTTCCTGGGTTTCTTGCCTTGCCTAAATGCTCAACATCTTTTTTTCGCATCATGGAAGTTCCTGGGATCTTTTCCCTCTTCTAAATACTCACCATCTCCTTTTATCCACATCATGGAGGTTCCTGGGCTCTTTTGCCTTGTCCAAATACTCACCATCTCCTTTTTTTCCACATCATGGAGGTTCCTGGATCTTTTGCCTTGTTCAAATATTCACCATTTCCTTTTTTCCACATCATGGAGGTTTCTGGGCTCTTTTGCCTTGTTCAAATATTCACCATTTCCTTTTTTCCACATCATGGAGGTTCCTGGGTGTCTTTGCCTTGCTAAATGCTCACCATCTCCTTTTTCCCACATCATGGAGGTTCCTGGGTTTCTTTGCCTTGCCTAAATGCTCAACATCTTTTTTTCGCATCATGGAGGTTCCTGGGATCTTTTCCCTCTTCTAAATACTCACCATCTCCTTTTATCCACATCATGGAGGTTCCTGGGCTCTTTTGCCTTGTCCAAATACTCACCATCTCCTTTTTTCCACATCATGGAGGTTCCTGGGATCTTTTGCCTTGTTCAAATATTCACCATCTCCTTTTTTCCACATCATGGAGGTTCTGGGCTCTTTTGCCTTGTTCAAATATTCACCATTTCCTTTTTTCCACATCATGGAGGTTCCTGGGTTTCTTTGCCTTGCCTAAATGCTCACCATCTCCTTTTTCCCACATCATGGAGGTTCCTGGGTTTCTTTGCCTTGCCTAAATGCTCAACATCTTTTTTTCGCATCATGGAGGTTCCTGGGATCTTTTCCCTCTTCTAAATACTCACCATCTCCTTTTATCCACATCATGGAGGTTCATCGGCTCTTTTGCCTTGTCCAAATACTCACCATCTCCTTTTTCCCACATCATGGAGGTTCCTGGTTTCTTTGCCTTGCCTAAATGCTCAACATCTTTTTTTTCGCATCATGGAGGTTCCTGGGATCTTTTCCCTCTTCTAAATACTCACCATCTCCTTTTTCCCACATCATGGAGGTTCCTGGGTTTCTTTGCCTTGCCTAAATGCTCAACATCTTTTTTTCGCATCATGGAAGTTCCTGGGATCTTTTCCCTCTTCTAAATACTCACCATCTCCTTTTTCCCACATCATGGAGGTTCCTGGGTTTCTTTGCCTTGCCTAAATGCTCAACATCTTTTTTTTCGCATCATGGAGGTTCCTGGGATCTTTTCCCTCTTCTAAATACTCACCATCTCCTTTTATCCACATCATGGAGGTTCCTGGGCTCTTTTGCCTTGTCCAAATACTCACCATCTCCTTTTTCCCACATCATGGAGGTTTCTGGGCTCTTTTGCCTTGTTCAAATATTCACCATTTCCTTTTTTCCACATCATGGAGGTTCCTGGGTTTCTTTGCCTTGCCTAAATGCTCACCATCTCCTTTTTCCCACATCATGGAGGTTCCTGGGTTTCTTTGCCTTGCCTAAATGCTCAACATCTTTTTTTCGCATCATGGAGGTTCCTGGATCTTTTCCCTCTTCTAAATACTCACCATCTCCTTTTATCCACATCATGGAGGTTCCTGGCTCTTTTGCCTTGTCCAAATACTCACCATCTCCTTTTTCCCACATCATGGAGGTTCCTGGGTTTCTTTGCCTTGCCTAAATGCTCAACATCTTCTTTTCGCATCATGGAGGTTCCTGGGATCTTTTCCCTCTTCTAAATACTCACCATCTCCTTTATCCACATCATGGAGGTTCCTGGGCTCTTTTGCCTTGTCCAAATACTCACCATCTCCTTTTTCCCACTTCATGGAGGTTCCTGGGATCTTTTCCCTCTTCTAAATACTCACCATCTCCTTTTATCCACATCATGGAGGTTCCTGGGCTCTTTTGCCTTGTCCAAATACTCACCATCTTTTCTCACATCATGGAGGTTCCTGGGCTCTTTTGCCTTGTCCAAATACTCACCATCTCCTTTTTCCCACATCATGGAGGTTCCTGGGTTCTTTTACCTTCTCTAAATACTCACCATTTCCTTTTTTCCACATCATGGAGGTTCCTGGGATGTTTTCCCTCTTTGAAATACTCACCCTCTCCTTTTTCCCACATCATGGAGGTTCCTAGGCTCTTTTGCCTTGTCCAAATACTCACCATCTCCTTTTTCCCACATCATGGAGGTTCCTGGGCTCTTTTGCCTTGTCCAAATACTCACCATCTCCTTTTTCCACATCATGGAGGTTCCTGGTTTCTTTGCCTTGCCTAAATGCTCAACATCTTTTTTTCGCATCATGGAGGTTCCTGGGATCTTTTCCCTCTTCTAAATACTCACCATCTCCTTTTATCCACATCATGGAGGTTCCTGGGCTCTTTTGCCTTGTCCAAATACTCACCATCTCCTTTATCCCATATCATGGAGGTTCCTGGGTTTCTTTTCCTTGCCTAAATGCTCAACATCTTTTTTTCGCATCATGGAAGTTCCTGGGATCTTTTCCCTCTTCTAAATACTCACCATCTCCTTTTCCTCACATCATGGAGGTTCCTGGGCTCTTTTGCCTTGTCCAAATACTCACCATCTCCTTTATCCCATATCATGGAGGTTCCTGGGTTTCTTTGCCTTGCCTAAATGCTCAACATCTTTTTTTCGCATCATGGAGGTTCCTGGGATCTTTTCCCTCTTCTAAATACTCACCATCTCCTTTTTCCCATATCATGGAGGTTCCTGGGTTTCTTTGCCTTGCCTAAATGCTCAACATCTTTTTTTCGCATCATGGAGGTTCCTGGGATCTTTTCCCTCTTCTAAATACTCACCATCTCCTTTTATCCACATCATGAGGTTCCTGGCTCTTTTGCCTTGTCCAAATACTCACCATCTCCTTTTTCCCACATCATGGAGGTTCCTGGGTTTCTTTGCCTTGCCTAAATGCTCAACATCTTCTTTTCGCATCATGGAGGTTCCTGGGATCTTTTGCCTTGTCCAAATACTCACCATCTCCTTTTTCCCACTTCATGGAGGTTCCTGGGATCTTTTCCCTCTTCTAAATACTCACCATCTCCTTTTATCCACATCATGGAGGTTCCTGGGCTCTTTTGCCTTGTCCAAATACTCACCATCTCCTTTTCCTCACATCATGGAGGTTCCTGGGCTCTTTTGCCTTGTCCAAATACTCACCATTTCCTTTATCCCACATCATGGAGGTTCCTGGGTTCTTTTACCTTCTCTAAATACTCACCATTTTCCTTTTTTCCACATCATGGAGGTTCCTGGGATGTTTTCCCTCTTTGAAATACTCACCCTCTCCTTTTTCCCACATCATGGAGGTTCCTAGGCTCT